>NC_054707.1:13368337-13683337 GCF_016097555.1 Gigantopelta aegis
GAACACGCATTTATACTGTTGCATTTAATATATACCATTACTCATTTAAAAGACAAAGTTATAGTTGTTTTCAGACAATATTAATAACTACTTAATGCATCGATATTAAGGCCCAGCCATTTATAGGTCTGCTGGATAATCTTGCTAGTTAGCTTTGTCTGCTAAATATTTCAATTTTCTGCTATAATCCTATTAAAGATCAGAAATAAGACCCGACTATAATTTACATTAATTAATTAATTATTAGAGACAAAAAGTCCTTTTGTCTAGTAAATATTTATTTTTGATGATATACATGTATATTAATTATTATTTAAAAGGTGCTAAAATGAGGAAATTTCATCTTATAATATAAAATATTAAATTACGTTTAATATTTAGTATTGGCTTTATAATATTAATCTATCAGTTTTATGTAATAGAAATTCGTGTTTAAATACATTTTGAAATATTTTTAATAGTAAAAAGGTATTGTTTAAAAACTAAAAATATATCTGTTATATAATATCAGTCATTCCTAATGTATTAAAACGGTTTTATAAATATGCATTGGAAACTGAATTAAAGTTGCTTATTTATTTCTTCTACTGTATATGCGGTTAAGACAACACAACGATTATCTTATAACAAGATGGTGAACATATACAAAATTATACACATGTAGTATACTAAAGTGTACAGGTACATAAAAGAAAAGTAAATAAAATACTAAGTGATTAGGAATGGCTATATAATACAGTTTATTGATGACCTTTTACAGATCCTGTATTTTTATCATATAGAGTATTTGAAAACATAATTAACTTACAAAATATAGAATGTTTACTAAGGACGTCAGTTGTTTTAGAAAATAAAAATAAATATATGTACTGAATAATACAAGAAACACAAGTATTACTTAAGTTTTTCTTAATTCATTCAGTTGTTAAGTTTGAATCTCATTAGTTTTGTGTCTGTTAAATAATTTATTAATGTCTGGTGACCATTTTAGGCCATTTTGACAATCTGTTTATTGAATTCATTATATCATGAAAATATATGTATATTAAAATATTCGCGATTCTTTCGTTGTTCAGATATATGTTATGTGTATTGGGGTTTTGCTGATACAACTTTAAATTGGTAAATTAATATGTACATATTTCCTTCATTTTTCTTCAGTTCAGAACTATCGAATGCTTGATAGAAAACTTGAGCATTAATTATCAAGTACAAAAAGTAAAATATAAACTGAAAAACTAAAGAAACACAAATTAATGTTCATTACGTTTTTTTAGGTTTGAATCCCATGAGGTTTTGTGTCTATTAAAATGAACAATGTTTTGTGTCTATTAAAATGAACAATGTTTTGTGTCTATTAAAATGAACAATGTTTTGTGTCTATTAAAATGAACAATGTTTTGTGTCTATTAAAATGAACAATGTTTTGTGTCTATTAAAATGAACAATGTTTTGTGTCTATTAAAATGAACAATGTTTTGTGTCTATTAAAATGAACAATGTTTTGTGCCCATTTTAGGTCCATTTTGATCACATACGAATATAAATACATATTAAAATATTTGTGTGGGTGGTTTTTTCAGTTACTAGTATTCAGTATATAAAATGATTATTAAATGATGATCACACATTCGTAAATATATGTCTTACATGTAGGTTCTGACTGGTTACATAATGTGTATCGTGATTATTATTTTTTAAATAATAAAAAAAAAATATATATATATATATAACTTGGAAATGCAATCGGTGTTTGAATATGCATTTCCCCAGTTTTCACAACTTTTATCACTCATTGTGTTAGGCCTAAACATTGTGTGTTTCCGGTCACCTAACTCTATATAGAAAAAAATGGCAACCTTATTTTTTTTTTTTTCGATTTGTTTTATTAACATTGAGGTAAAAGGTGTACACATATATTTTTATTGTGACCCATGTGGGTGAATGTTTAAAAACGCCAACCTACCCTATCTATTTTTGGCACAATCCCTGACTTACACACATTTTAGGTCTTAGTGAAGTGTATTACATGATGCATTAATCAATATATTCCTGGTACAGCTGAATGCTTGGGTTTTAGTGTAATTTCTACACAACGGTAAACTCGTCCGTTAAACATATAAATAATAGTAATACATAAACGTTGTGGTTTGTGGTACCTGTTAGAATATTCATTTTAAAACGCCAGTGGTGTCTCGTGGGGTGAAAGTTCTAAGTGCTTCGAACTTTAAATAAAACATTTAATATTGGTATGGATAAACTACTGAAAATATTTCAAAACGTCATATACGTCATTCGACGTATAAGCACAGATAAATATAAATATAAATATACATGTAAATATAAATATAAATATAAATATAAATATAATAATAATAATAATAATAATAATAATAATATCTTTATTTATTAATAAATAAATAAATAAAATTTCTACATTTTAAATTTTGTTTTATATATATTAATCAAATACACTAATTATTGAGGAATAAATATCATAATTTCATTTTTGTTTTCAGTTGTTGCAGTGCATCAGTATTATTTTTGTAGGACCTATCTGTGATTATACCTTGTAATACAATTATTATCTAAATTATTCTTCGAGATCTCGCTTATCATTTTTGACTTATTACACATGAAAATTAAATGATATGTGATAATATAATAAACAACAATATAAGAATAACAATTCAAGGGCTTAACACAATACGTTATGACTATTTCTCTGACATTTGTGTATAAACTGTATATTCAAGTTAAAGTTACGACACCACTAGAGCAGCTTGTTTAATTTATCATTGCCTCTATGACGTGAAACATATAACAGTAATTCTGACATGTAAACATAAAACCCCTACATTTGTCCATTACATGCAAGGGATCTTTTTATGCACTTTCCCAAAGACAGGACATCACATACCATAGCCTTTGATAAACCAATCGTGGGGCACTAGTTTGGACTGGAACAAATTATAATCAGAGAATGGGTCCACCGACGAGGTTCGATCCTGCGACAAAAGTGTCCCAGGCAAGCCTCCCGTCCACTTTATAATAATTATGTTCCATCGTTGTGGTGACGAAGATGGATGATTGATGCAAGATTCTTTTAGGGGGGAGTGTAGTTAAAAATTATCCAAAGTGTACTAACAAGCATCACTAAAAATACCTATCCGACCAAGATATTAAATCTAACTTGTTATAAACAAAGTTAAAAGTTAAACTTTGTTTTGTTTAAAGTAAAAGTAAAGTTTGTTTTATTTAACGACGCCACTACACCACATTGATTTTTTATCTTATCATCGGCTATTGGACGTCAAACATATGGTCATTCTGACACTGTTTTTTTTAGAGGAAACCCGCTGTCGCCACATAGGCTACTCTTTTACGACAGGCAGCAAGGGATCTTTTATTTGCGCTTCCCACAGGCAGGATAGCACAAACCATGGCCTTTGTTGAACCAGTTATGGATCACTGGTCGGTGCAAGTGGAGCACTCACTCAGGGTTTGGAGTTGGTATCTGGATTAAAAATCCCATGCCTCGACTGGGATCCGAACCCAGTACCTACCAGCCTGTAGACCGATAGTCTAACCACGACGCCACCGAGGCCGATTGTTTTGTTTAACGACACAAAATTGTATTAATCATCGGTTATTAGGTGTCAAACATTTGGTAATTTTGACGTATAGTCTTAGAGCAGAAACCCCTACATTTTTCCATCAGTAATGAGGAACTTTTATATTTACATCCCACAGCCAGGATAACACATTCCACAGCATTTGATATACCAGTCGTGGTGCACTGGCTGTAACGAGAAATAGCCCAATGTACCCACAGTCGGGAAACGATCCTAGATCGACCGCGCATCGAGTGAGCGCATTAGGCCTACCACTGGGCTACGTATCGCCCACTTCCCTGTTATAAAACATTACTATATTAACCTGTTAGACATTGAATTTTTTTTATGCCACCAACTGTATGGGCCAGCTTATATATTAATTCACCGTGTAAAGGTTTGGAGGGGTGGGTATTATCTTCAGAGCTGGAATGGTCAGTATCCACTGCCCTACCCCAGGTTCTGACGTCTATGGCCGAAGGGTATGTGCACCCCCAGTACCCACCCTTAGAATCAGCGCAAAAAAATAATAATAAACGCAGTTATGAATGAGAGAATACGAAAATAAACAATAGTGGGTTTTTTATTATTATTTACGTCCATTGTGTTAAGTAGATGAAGTGGTGTCACTGTGTATAAGACGGGCGCTTGACAGACGACAGACAAACATTGCCTGGAGGATCGGTTGAAGCGATAGACTGACTCACAGGGGATTAACTCCGGCTCCTGGCTGCTTTATCGCAGTATGTTACGTGTCAGAAGACAATGATACTAAGTTTTAAAGTCTGTTTTTTTTTATTGTTTTAAAGTTAAAGTTGAAGTTGAGATATTTTTATTGTGTAGATTATCCATTTCCGTACATCCGAAGTGTTTCTGGTCATCCTGGTGTTTCTAATACCGGAAAATGCCATTTTTTATAATGTTTAAAAGCGCATGTACCTCTGAGAAGTGGCAGTTATGGACCCGAGCTCTAGTCTATGTTTTAAGGGTATTTCTCCTATTTCAACTTCACATATTCTTGTTTTATTCTATTGTAACTTTATTTAAATGTGTTACAGGTTTGTAGATTAATCAAACCAAGTGTCCATTTTCATGTGCTGAAACCAGGGTGCTCAGTGCGACTTTACATGCCACTAAACAAAGATACTTATTTTTAACTTGGGTATAGAGCGCTCAGTCACGGGATCAATCTCTGGCAGTGGCGTAGCGTGGGCGGGGCCACCGGGGTGGTTGCCCTGGGCACAAAATTCCAGACTGGTGGAAGGGACTCGGGGAGTGCTAACGGTCTACTGGTTAAAGGGCGCAATACTTGCCTTGCCCCGAGCGCTGGCATCCCACTCTACGCCACTGATCTCTGGCACCTACCTGTTTCAACAGAATATGTTACGTTAAAGTTTGTTTTGTTTAACAACATCACTTGAGCATATTGATTCATTAATCATCGGTTATTGCCTGTTGGATGTCAAATATTTGGTAGTCTTTAGAGAAAAACCATTACATTTTTCCATTAGCAGCAAGTGATATTTTATATGTTCTTTCCAACAGACAAGGCTGCACATGCCACAACCTTTGCTATACCACCCGTGGAGGAGTGGTTGGGACGGAGAAAACTCAACGAGAACTCCGAGAAGATTCGATCCTACAACCCAATATTTTCAAGTAGCGTTATACTAAACTGAGGGAAATCTCGCACCCCTATTTGATACGGTTACAGTGGGGTAGGTTACCAATAAGCAATAATAATAAGTATGTAAATATTCAAATAAGAAGAGTCCAGTTATTAATAGGGTATCTAGGTCTACGACGTTTTTGAGAGACGGGCGGGACGTAGCCCAGTGGTAAAGCGTTCGCTTGATGCGCGGTCGGTATGGGATCGATCCCCGTCGGTGGGCGGCTTGGGCTATTTTTCGTTCCAGCCAGTGCACCACAACTGATATATCAACGGTCGTGGTATGTGCTATCCTGTCTGTGGGATGGTGCATATAAAAGATCCCTTGCTACTAATGGAAAAAAAATAACAGGTTTCCTCTCAAAGACTATATGTCAGAATTACCAAATGTTTGACATCCAATAGCCGATGATTAATAAATCAATGTGTTCTAGTGGTGTTGTTAAACAAAACAAACTTCTTTTTTTTTCTTTTTCTTTTTTGACAGACATTCGTATCTTGACCAATGTTTTCACAATTTGAATACACAATTAGATCATTAATGCTATTTCCAAAACATTTTCCCCTTTAATTTTCGACAAACCAACACGTATTATTTAACTGCTTCTGTTTTAATTTTTAATTTTGTTTTAATTATTATTACTATTATTTTGTTCTTCTTTTTTTTCTGGAACGGGGTATAAACGACTCACAGCAAATCAAAGATCCGACTTAACATTAAAAATTCTAAACCATGGACGACAAAGCTCACGCATAGTCAACGCATTGGTAGAAGCTCAGCCGTCTGCGATCTGTCAAAATGGTCGTTAGACGTAAAGTTTGTTTTGTTTAACGACATCATTAGAGCACATTGATTTATTAATCATCGGCTGTTGGATGTCAAAAATTTGGTAAGTTTAATATTAGAGAGGAAACCCACTACATTTTTCCATTAGTAGCAAGAGATATTTTTTATGCAACATCCCACAGACATGATAGCACATACAACGGCCTTTAATATACCAGTCGTGGTGCACTGGCAGGAACGACAAATAGCCCAATGGGGGCCACCGACGGGGATCGATCCTAGACCGACCGCGCATCAAGCGAGTGCTTTACTACTGAGCTACGTCTCGCTCCTTGGTCGTTAAAGATAATTTGATATAAAAGAAATATGGATTAATTGTTTTAACGGTAAATATGATAACAATGTGTCAAGTGCAGCTTCTCTTGTATTAGTTTGTTAATATTATCCTGATTCCCTTCCTCCAGTTTCACAACAAATGTCAAACCAGCCTACATCACGGATACTGAATGTGCAAAACCCCCATTTCTATTCTTAACGCATGATCCACAAATCGGGCATTTCCTATGATTCAACCGGCTGTTGAACTTAATGCCCACTCACAAAACAATCGTGGATCCGCTACTGAGAAATACTAGAAAACTGCGCATTTAAGTCGTCAACTATAACAAAAAAAAGTAAAGTTTGTTTTATTTAACGACGCCGCTAGAGCACATTGATTTTTTATCTTATCATCGGCTATTGGACGTCAAACATATGGTCATTCTGACACTGTTTTTAGAGGAAACCCGCTGTCGCCACATAGGCTACTCTTTTTACGACAGGCAGCAAGGGATCTTTTATTTGCGCTTCCCACAGGCAGGATAGCACAAACCATGGCCTTTGTTGAACCAGTTATGGATCACTGGTCGGTGCAAGTGGTTTACACCTACCCATTGAGCCTTGCGGAGCACTCACTCAGGGTTTGGAGTCGGTATCTCGATTAAAAATCCCATGCCTCGACTGGGATCCGAACCCAGTACCTACCAGCCTGTAGACCGATGGCCTGCCACGACGCCACCGAGGCCGGTCAACTATAACATTAACATGCTGAAACGACTTTTAGAGTCCTACACAAAGCTTGAAGATAATAAATATAGCACACGGCCACTAATAATATATAACCTCTGGTTGGTAGTCACATGTCTCGAAACATTCATTTCATTTCAACTTATTTTCGTGCTTATATCCAATTAAGGTTCAAGTACGCTATCCTGGGCTGTCAACATCAGACTCCTTTAACATTTGGGGCGGGACGTAGCCCAGCGGTAAGCGTTCGCTTGATGTGCGGTCAATCTGGGATCGATCCCCGTCGGTGGAGCCATTGGGCTATTTCTCGTTCCAACCATTGCTCTACAACTGGTGTAACAAAGGCCGTGGTATGTACTATCCTGTCTGTGGGATGGTGCACATAAAGATCCCATGCTGCTAATCGAAAAGAGTAGCCTATGAAGTGGCGACAGCGGGTTTCCTCTCTCAATACCTGTGTGTTCCTTAACCATATGTCCGACGCCATATAACCGTAAGTAAAATGTGTTGAGTGCGTCGCTAAATAAAACATTTCCTTCCTTTAACATTTTGTATTACATTCCATAAACCCATTTCATTTTGAGCATATTACATAATTACAATGTTTTTCTAAGTCCATTATTTTTTTTTTGAGTTAACAGCATTTAACATAATTCAGAAGAAATATTAACCAAGTCCCAATTGACCTTGACCTCATATGGCAAAGGTGTGTATGCCGATCAAAGACTCACCCTGTGAAAATCCCCATACCAAATATGAAAGCCACTGAATGAAGGGTTCAAGCAAGGGCTAAAAGGAAAAAGATAAATTTGAAACAAATGTGATCCAGTTTCTTAATGACCTTGCAATGGGATCACATTGCACCATGACGCCGGTGAACACTTATATCAAATATAACAGTCAAAGAATAAATAATTTCAGTGTTAAAGACAATTAACAAAACGTGAACGAAAATGTACATTACCTTTTTAAATGACCTTGACTTTCACTGGGATTATGTACTATGACTTGGGTCATTGAGGCTTTGTGCGCGGTCGGTCTGAGATCGATCTCCGTCGGTGGGACCATTTGGCTATTTCTCGTTCCAGCCAGTGCACCACGACTGGTTAATCAAAGGCCATGGTATGAGTTATCCTGTGGGATGGTGCATATAAAAGATCCCTCGCTACTAATGTAGCGGGTTTCCTCTCTAAGATTATATGTCAAAGTTACCAAATGTTTGATATCCAATAGCTGATGATTACTAAATCAATGTGCTCTAGTGGTGTCGTTAAACAACAAACACTTTTATTTTTGGTTGATTAACGCGACAGTAATATACTCGTGCAAGCTGAATATGAACAAACAATAATGTCATTGAAAGAGAGACGGGGTGGGGGTGGGGTGAACAAAGAAACAAAGAAGTAAAGAAGTAAAGAACGAACGAAAACAAGCGTATAAGATCTCTTATTTATCTGACAACCAGACAGCAAGTTTACATTCATGCCAACTATGAAAGCCATACACTGAATAATTAAAAAATTAAAGGCAGTTCGAGACATTTTAACCAAACTTTAACCACACATTAAATGCAATCAGAAATCCTTTATTTAAACTTTATAACAACATTGTAAATGGTCTTAACTTTACTCTGGGATAACAGTCATGCGATCGGAGATGCCAAGTCTAAAAGTTATCCTTTAATTAAACAATTCAAGAGTTAAAGACAAATAGAAACTTAAACTTAACAAAACTTTAACTGAATATCAACCCAGCTGAATCATAATAAAGTTAAATACAATTTCGCAGTTTGTGTATTGCAAAATACTTCCAACATATACTAGAATGATGTTTGTAATAAAAGTCTAAGCAAAAGTGGAAATTTGGTCACACATGAAGTACATCTTTAACCAGATTTTAATCAAATATTTTCGTGGTCAGACAAACAGACTGAAATCGTCATTTCAGTTGACTCGAATTATGCTTTGCATGCGCACTATTAACAAAAATAATAAAAATGCAACTGCTCCTCTGTCTTTTCACACCCGTTAGATACGGATCTATTGTTCCGAACAACAAATTAAAATTATTTATTGAGAAATAAGTACATCATAATAACGAGTGTTAATATTCTGCTCATTGTTCAAACTATTTTTGTTTTTCTTTCCTTTTACTTCCGCAACCAAATTTTGTTCACAACATCATCAACACTAATAACGTAACACAATATTGTTCTTTAATTCTTTCTTTCTGTTTTCTCTCTTTCTGTTTTCTTTCTTTCTATTTTATTTTATTTATCATTATGTTTTGTAAATGCCGATAATACGTTTAATTGTTTTTAACCCCAAACACAAATTTGGTAGTGTGAGGGTTGTGGCCTTGATGTCACTACCTTATAGACATACAGTCATGTTATATGTTAGAAATTGTACATAATATATAAATTGAAAATATTACAATATAACCATGTAATAATAAATTGGCGAAACCATAAACTACTCACATGTAAAATATGTAGAAATACGATTACGTATTAACTGAAAATATTTTTAGAGAAACTATATTTTACTCCATTTAATATAAAGGTGTAAAATAATAAAACAACACATATAGAACATGTAGCGACTGTCTAGAAAAAGAATGATATGATAATAATTAATGCTTATAATTATTTTCATTTTAAAATTCATCATATATAAATGTTTTTGTTTATTTTATAAATAAAGATGTATATAATTATGTAAAAACAATGGAAAGAGCTGTGGAAAATACAATGCAACATAAAAAGTGAAGACAGTACATTTTAAAACTTAGTATACACATCAAAACTTTTGAATAAACATTACAATTAATTTTGAGTGGAATTAAAAAGATTCTACAACGTTTCAAATATCTCTTTCCTCGTCGGCTTCAGATGGTTATACTCCACTAAACTATTTTACACTGACTGTGTGCCACACTTTGGTCGTATTTTATAGAATTTACTGTTAGTTAAAACATTATTTTAAAATACTTGGACATACTGTTTTTCTTATTTATTATTATGAACAAGTTAAAACTGTATGAAACTGAACATGTATTAAAAGTGTGCTTTGAAAAAACCCTTTACTTGTATTCTTATTGCAATATAATTATGATCTATTCGCATGGGATCAAACTGTTTTTCCTTAATGTTTGAATAATCCTGTTATACAAATAGGAAACAAGGTAATATAAACTAAAAGTTCTTTTAAACAATACAAATATACCTTACCTTTCATACAAGTATTTGAATTTAATCTTTCTCATTATTTATTTATTTATTTATTTATTTATTTACTTATTTACTGTTCTTTAAAAAATAATATTCATTCATTCATTGATACATTTATTTATTTATTTATTTATTATTTATTTATGTACTATTATTTTTAAAGTAAAATCCCATGAGACATATTTTTAAATATCTGTTTCAGCAATATCCAAAAATCACCGATATAAGTTGGAGGTCAGAAGATACAGTGGCGGATTCAAGTAGGGTTCGTCCTTATAACACTCTGTAGATACAAGGGAAAAGTGCTGTGAAGATGAAAAACCAAACACAAAATACGATCACAGTAGACTTGGTTAAATTTAAACAAACCGCCGATTAAACGCTGTTTCTCTCTAGTAATTAATAAATATTGTCAACGCCAACGAACTACATTAATTAATGTTCCGCTTCCTCCTCGTTAAGAAGTCCTAAATTCGGGGCTGATGAGGTTTACGTTTTTTTGTATTATTATAATTATGCATTTGGTTTGGTTGTTTGCGAAATAAAGAAGAGTTGCGGAGTAGCTATATAATGTAGTCTGATGTTGCAAATAATAGATACATATATCAGCTGACAGCAAGCCAACCATGAACACATTACCGCTGTGTTTAAAGGGACATTCCTGAGTTTGCTGCAATGTTTTAAGATGTTATCGACTAATAAAATATTTCTACGATTAAACTTACATATTAAATATATTTTCTTGTTTAGAATATTAGTGGCTGTATATTAAACGTGTTTCTTATCGTTCTAATATTTGTACTAGGTTAATTTTTATTTTATTTCCTAAAAAATAGTTTGGGCTTCTTACAAATATTAAGACGATCAGAAACACATTGAATATACAGAAACTGATATTCTAAACAAGAAAATATATTTAATATGTAAGTTTAATCGTAGAAATATTTTATTAGTCGGAAACATCTTACAATGCAGCAAACTCAGGAATGACCCTTTAATATCCAGTATGAAATCTTAATTAGTGTTGTACTATTGTCAAAGATCGTGTCATGTGATATATGTTATCGTACCACACCACATCACATCACATCACATCACATCACATCACATCACATACCACATCACACCACACACCACACCACACCACACCACATCACACCACACCACACCACACCACACCACACCACACCACACCACACCACACCACACCACACCACACCACACCACACCACAGCACACCACAGCACAGCACACCACAGCACAGCACACCACAGCACACCACAGCACACCACACCACATCACACCACATCATATCATATCATAGGCGTATGGGCTCCCATTTTTGTACGGTGCAAGTTGGCTTTTTGCCGGAATTAAAAGAAAATGCCCGAATCTGGATAACAACATTTATTCATATTAACATTACTGTAAAACAGCTATATAGGGTTACAGACGAATCATTACGCATTTTTACATGGAAAGGGCGGGACGTAGTCCAGTAGTAAACTGCCGGTAGGCCGGCCCATTGGAATATTTCTGATTCCAGCCAGTACACCACGACTGGTATATTAAAGGCCGTGGTATATGCTATCCTGTCTGTGGGATAGTGCATATAAAAGATTCCTTGCTGCTAATCGAAAATATTAGACAATAAAATGTGTTGAGTGCGTCGTTAAATAAAACATTTCCCTCCTTCATTTCTTTAAGATTATATGTCAAAATTACCAAATGTTTGACATCCAATAGCCGATTATTAACAAATCAATGTGTTCTAGTGGTGTCGTTAAACAAAACAAACTTTAAACTTTTTGACATGGATTACAACTAATTTTGAAGGTAGACTGATGGAAATACATGGTAAAAAGGTCTCAGGTAAAACATTTTTCCCGAATATCTTGGTCATTTTTTATTTAATTTAAAGTTTTTCTCCAGCACTGGGGGGGGGGGGGGGGGGGGGGAGGAGGAGAGTTACCCATCCACCCCACCACCACCCACTGCCCCCTGTCTCGTACGCTTATCATATATGATACTACACTCGTTTTCGTTAGATATCAGTTTTACATAACGAGTGAACTTCCCATGTTAGTATCTGACCTCATTTTCGTTCGGTCATGAAAAGCTCACGAGATTTGTAAATATGTTATCTGTCAAAATCGAGTGTGGTATTTTATTTATTACCCACCATCAAAGAATGTAAAATTTAACAATTACTTCCAACAATACGTAACCCGACATGCGAATGCACACAGCTAAGAACAGCGACGATGTCAATTACCGAAATGGTGCCATTTTGCTACTAATAATAAGGGAAATTTGTACGATACAGATTGTCACCAGGTGGGTAATAAATATGACATATGATTTGATATTATATGAGATATACATGTATATAATACACCATGATACCATATGATATAATATGCCATCATAGTTTTCGTATTGTATTTAATTAATATTGCGTAATCTACAAGAAATGCCACCGAAGGCACGATATGTTTATGTATAATTCAGCAACATTAAAATCATAACCAAACAGACAAACCTATTGGTTAATCAATTGTTCTGTCTACGTGAAACGATTTCCATTTCTTTCTATATTGCGATTATTAATATTAGTAGAATACTTTAATGTACAATATTCTCATACATGTACGGGAAGGTGGAACTCTTTTAAGGAAGGAAGGAAATGTTTTATTTAACGACGCACTCAACACATTTTAGTTACGGTTATATGGCGTCAGACATATGGTTAAGGACCACACAGATATAGAAAGAGAAAATCCGCTGTCGCCACTCCACGCGCTACTCTTTTCGATTAGCAGCAAGGGATCTTTTATATGCACCACCCCACAGACAGGATAGTGCATATCACGGCCTTTGTTACACCATTTGTGGAGCATTGGCTGGAGCGAGAAATGGCCCAGTGGGGCCACCGACGGGGATCGATCCTAAACAGACCGCGCATCGAGCGAATGCTTTTACCACCGGGTTACTTCCCGCCCCTCTCTCTCTCTCTCTCTTACGGAGACTAGGACAGAAACCTTGGTGATTTTGCCATCACACAACCTGTTAATCTAAAATGTACGATATTGTTTTTACTGAAAGAAAAAAGGTTTCGTGTTTCTTCCAGACGTTTGTCTTGGAGAACGTCCAGGACGCTTCCGTTCTCCGCGCCTGCATACCGCGGAATCACGACGCGCTGCCATTGTCCTTTCCTCGCGCTATCTCCCGCAACTAACGGTTCTGATAATTATTCATGAGCCATCTCCATGGTGATGGACATTATTTCCAAAGAACTGCTGTTTATGTGGAAGGCAGACAAGACAAGGAGTTCCTCGCCTGAATGGAACATATTATTTCTCTCATCAATCACGGAGTCTAAAATACAAGATCGCGATAAGGACTCTTGTGAATGGAGATCGTCCGTTACAAATCGAGACTAACGGTTTGTGTCAGCGAGGCTCAACGAGGAAGGCTGTCAGTCAAGGGCTGGATGAAAGAATAGAATTAATAACTTTCGTCAGTGAGGTGCAATTAATGTTGTAAATTAAATATTGCACAGTAGATAATTTGTGGAGCTTTCAAAGAAGAGAAGTCTTCTTTTTTTTCTTTTTTTTGAAAAAGCATCTTGGACTAGTCTAAGTCATCATGTGTGTAGTATTAAGGAACGTATTATTAAAATTTGTGATTTAGAGTCATTGTTTTCAAAAGTGATCTGGAAAATGCAGAAAATATCCTCTCGTAGATCCAATACAGTTTTAATATCCGTCCCTGCCCAGGCGCATGTGCATGAAACTCTGCAGTTGGGGTCCACAATGAGGCGAGCGGCACTTTTAAGGAGAAATACATTTTACAAAAGAAGAAAATGTGCTTGTAGCAGGGAGATTTCGACCCGCCCCCACCCCCACCCCCCCCCCACCCCCACCCTCCAAAAAAAAAAAAACCCAGCAGCAAGAACAAAAAAAAAAAAAATGCTCCCCCACCCCTAATCCACCACTAGAACTTGACAATGATGTACGAATTCGTCATGCGCCAAGTAGTTATTTCTCAAGCTCGATTCTGAATCCACAACGGACAATCTAGTATGCTTGAAGACAACTTATTGTGTTCCATTTGGTCCACCAGCTACCCCTCCATTACCCGAGTAAACTGTTCCACGTTGAATACAACTATTGCTCCACGACCAGTAGGCCGGTAATGTAATAAAGACGGACTCTAGAATTCGGTATGCCACCCCATCTTAGCTAATTGCGTGTCTGAGTGACATCGCTCTGCCCGCGATCGATCACAGCCCTGTGTCGTCTGCTTCAAGACTCCACGAAACCCGGCTCGCGCCACCTTCGATCCCCGGCGGATCATGAGCGCGGGCGCTGGCTCCACTTCGATCGATTGGAAGTAGATCGAAATGCTTTTATACACGACGCGTTCTGTCGGGTGAAATGCTAGCCACGGACGGTATTGGATGCTATCGTTTTAGCGAAATGTCGAGTCGAGATGGTAGCAGATAATGGAAAGCTGCAATACCAATATGTAGCGACCACCTTGATTCAATGAAGTTCATGTTTGTTTGTGTGTGTGTGTGTGTATATGTATGTATGTATGCGTGTGCGTGTGTTTATTTGTGTGTGTGTGTGTGTGTCTGTGTGTGTGTATGTGGTGCGTGAATGTGTGTGTATGGGTGTGCGTATGTGTGTGTAGCGTGTGTTTGTGTATGTTTGTGTGTGTGTGTGTGTCTGTGTGTGTGTATGTGGTGCGTGAATGTGTGTGTATGGGTGTGCGTATGTGTGTGTAGCGTGTGTTTGTGTATGTTTGAATGTGTGTATGTTTGTGTGCGTGTGTGTTTGTGCGTGATGGGTATGTGTCTCACTCTGTCTCCGTATATTTCCATCTATCTGCCTCTCTCTTAATCTCTCCTGTAGATTATCTCTCTCTCTCTCTCTCTCTCTCTCTCTCTCTCTCTCTCTCTCTCTCTCTCTCTCTCACACACACACACCATGTCTGTCTGTCTATATGTATGTGTCTCTGTATCTCTGTCTCTGTCTCTGTCTCTGTGTGTGTGTGTGTGTGTGTGTGTGTGTGTGTGTGTGTGTCTGTCTCTTTCTTCTCCAGTCAGTGCACCACGACTGGTATATCAAAGGCCGGGGTATGTGTTATCCTGTCTGTGGGATGGTGCATGTAAAATATCCCTTGTTGCTAATCGAAAAGAGTTGCCCTTGAAGTGGCGACAGCGGGTTTCCTCTCTCAATATCGGTGTTATCATTAACCATATGTCTGACGCCATATAACAATAAATAAAATGTGTTGAGTGCGTCATTAAATAAAACATTTCTTTCTTTTTTCCCCTTCCTTCCTATCTCTCTGTATATGTGTACGCCCTCTCTCTCTCTCTCTCTCTCTCTCTCTCTCTCTCTCTCTCTCTCTCTCTCTCTCTCTCTCTCTCTCTCTCTCTCTCTCTCTCTCTCTCTCTCTCTCTCTCTCTCTCTCTCGGGACAGGATGTAGAGTCCATATGAAGTGCGATAATTGCCAGGATCAATCCTCTGTTGGCCAAGATATGAATAAAACAACAATACTCACTTGTAGAGAGGTGTCGTCTGCTTACGGATTTCGAAGTTATTCTTTTTGAATTTGTTTATCCGTACATACGTACAAAACGGATTTTCATCTGGAAGAGAGTTTAACAAATGAATTCTAAACAGTGTGTTTTATATCTAACTGTAGATAATTAAATAATGTGCTAGGATATACTAAAAAAAATCAGTTTTCATCTCTGCAGTGGCTACCGTCTAGTCTGGCCGGTGTTAGTAGGAAGATTGACATTACCATTGCTTACGTGTACGTGCACATATAGAAACAGGAAATGTATTGTCTGCGTTCTAAGTAATACAAATACATCTGCCGTCGAATTAAATTTGACACTGCTGCTCATGTGTTGGCATTAAGACTTTATACATAGGCCTGTATTTATGTTACTAACTTTGTTACTGAAAAAAGCATAACAAATATTTTAATTAATCTGTGCTAATTTTCTCGTTTTTGTTTTTTTGTGTGCATAATATTATTCAGGTGCGAATCCACGGGTGTAGTCGAGGGGCCCTGCTAACGACGAACATCACCAATTTTAAAATGTGTTTCCCGTTAATATGCAACTTCCATTTAAGTAATTGAAAGTATGTAGACCCTACCCCCACAAACCTCCTAGATCCGCGCCTGATATTTCTGTTAGTAAGTTTTGTTTATGTCAATGAAAGGACATTATATAAATATAGCATGTTTGGTATTTCCTGTACTGAAGGGTATGTGACCAATTCACAACAACCAATAGTTAACGCCATCAAAGTACTTTAAAAAAACCCATAGATATTATTTAAGATTATTTAGGCTACGTCATCAAATTATCCACTTTTAAGCTATTCTAGTTTTAATGCGATAGAACATGCCCGTAGGAACGATATTTGGTGGTGGTGGTGGTGGTGGTGGTGTGTCTGTGTGTGTGTGGGGGAGGGGGTAGGGCACAACCGTTTGTGAGGGGGGTCAGAATTTCTAGTGGGGAGCAAAAGGCATAATTTTATATTTACTTATAAGGGAGTAGGACAAAAAAAAAGGCTACAATTTGGTCCCCAGTTCCTATAGCAGCGGCATCGGAAGGAATATTTCTACCTTAATTACTACTGGTATGTAAGAGTATGCACCTTTAAATTTTGTTTGTTACTGACACTTTGAAAACACAAACACAAAACTTTGAAAGACATTTCGATAGTTTCCGTATTTAACGAACAATGCCGGAAACGTAACTATGACGTCAACAATACGATGACGTTTCAATATGGTTATGGACACCAAAGTTGCTGTACGTACATTTCTGGATTTGGCTTAAATTCAGAAATATGTGCACGGTATCTACTTGGCGTCTATGAGCATATTTAACGTGTACAAGAAAACTACTAAATTATTTGGTATATATTTATAATATATTCAAGATAGCGAAGCTGTCAAATCGTAATGTTCTACAGTGAATATCACCAAGACAGGTCAGTGTATTTATTATATTATCTTTGTGAAATACCTTTAAAATATTTATTAGTTAAATAATAGTATTATTAGTTACTAATGAAGATAATGATCATGGGGCGGATACATTATTTTTCTTGGGAGGGGTGTGTGTGTGCAGAATTTAAAAAGAGCACCTACAGTATTTAGGGGGGGGGGGGGGTAAACGGGTACCTACAGCATTCAAGGAGATGTTACGTTTTAGAAGGAAGCCTACAACATTAAAAACTAACCAAGATGTATTTATTATGGCAGTTTTCCCCACAAGGACCAATCCGACTAATATTATTGCATGTCGGGGTGGGACGTAGCCCGGTGGTAAAGCGCTCGCTTCATGCGCGGTCGGTTTAGGATCGATCCCCGTCAGTAGCCCCATTGGGCTATTTCTCGTTTCAGCCAGTGCTCCACAACTGGTGTGACAAAGGCCGTGGTGTGTACTATCCTGTCTGTGGGATGGTGCATATAAAAGATCCATTGCTGCTAATCGAAAAAGAGTAGCCCATGAGATGGCGACAGCGGGTTTCCTCACTCAATATCTGTGTGGTCCTTAACCATATGTCTGACACCATATAACCGTAAATAAAATGTGTTGAGTGCTTCATTAAATAAACCATTGCCTTCTTCCTTATTACATGTCTCCTGTAATATTTCTTGTATTCTTTTGCATTGTTCGGGACACTACCCTGGTCGTGGATCCGCGCCTGAATAGTCATAATGTGTCACTTTACTACTTAGTAACTACACTCTCATAGGCGTCGGGGGGGGGGGGGGGGGGTGGGGGGGGGGGGGGGGGGGGGACTTACTAAATGCGAGTTTATGCTGCGGCCCCCAGTTTCAGAGTTGGGGAGTTTCCGACGCCTATTACTCTTAATTACGATGTAGAAAATAAAGAGTACTGAAATGGACCACGTGTATTAACCAATAGCGTGCTGCTAAAACACTTAATACGGGGCGGATCCAGACAGACAGACAGACACAGACAAATTCTTTGTTTACGTCTCACCTGGTGTACAGATTAAAATAAAAACAGGAAATATTTTGCGGCGGGAAAATAGCACATAGACCCGGGGGCACGGGTGCAATGCGCCCCCAATGAAACCTTTCTTTTTACTGTATTAAATTTTATAAAATCATACATACTTAGTGTGGGTTGCCCCCCCCCCCCCCCCCCCCCCCACCCGATATAAAATCCTGCATATATCAATTTGTCAAAAGGGCATCCTAATGTAAAACAAAATAGGGAGGGAGGAGTACTTGAGAATTTTTTTTTTTTTTGGGGGGGGGGGAGAGAGGACGGATCCCTTGTGGATCCGCCTCTGTAATAAAGTGCTTCATGCGACAAGGAATGAAATAACATTGTTTCAGTGTCATATCTTTTGTGTATATGATTGTTATTTACATGCCTGTAAGAACCGGAAATGGGTGTGGTTGATTGGGGTGGGGGTTCAAGGACGAAAATGTGCGTGGGTTTTTTCCTACATCTATAAATAAAGATATAAAAACAAACTGGCTTTTGTCCCTTCCCCACTCCAGATATCGTTTCTACGGGTTTGATTAACGATTAATTAAATAATTATAATTAAAAATAATTATGCATAAAAATAAAACAAACAAAACAAGACAAAAACAAGAAACTAAAAACAAAATCGCCCAGCCGCCCCCCCCCCTCCCACCCCCAAAAAACAAAAACTACAAGAAAAACACACCCCAAAACAAAAATCAACACCTACCCCCTCAACCCCCCCCCCCCCCCCCACCACCACCACCACCACCACTACCAAACAAAACAAAAAACAAACCTCAATACCCCCATATACAAACAAAATGAAACACACCACAATATTGAACCAGTGGTGTGACCTCTAAATTCAAATCATCAAAAAAATCAAGAAATCGAAATTACAAATGTTTGAGAGGATTACGCAACTTGTTTATATTCTATTGAGACAGCATATACCGAACAATAATTTACTGATATTGACGAAATTTGCTTTTTATTTTATTTTCGGTCTTAGGCCTACATCTATTCTGGGCACGCACCTCGACTATCTGGGTTTATCATGTCACAATCCAGACAGCAAATAATTCCAGACAGGCCGTTCTGGAAGCTGTTCGAATCGCTGACGCATTCTGGGACATATTAACTCGGCCCTTGTTTGATTTTAAAATTGGTGTAGGGTAAAACATGTGGGAAGCTTGTACCCCTAGGCTCTGCTCCGACAGCCATTTTCTTCTCTGTCCCAGGTCACGTACAGGTTTCTAATTGACAACACTGACTTCAAGTATTCTTCGACAGCTTCCGCAGACGGCTTAGTCACGTGTCCGATACGAACCAATGACACGCCAAGAATACTTGGCTTGTAGAATTTAATAATGAGCATCCCATGCCCAGCGTGACTCATCCGTCACTGGGTGGTAGAGTATTCGCTCTCCAAGACGACCGAAATATTAATTAAATTCTAAATCCTAATTGAGTGATCAAAGATGCCGGCTAAAACCTTTTTTTATTAGCCAGGCATTTAATATATCAGGATCGATGATCAAAGATATAACAGGACTTTAAAGAAAAAAAATAATTGTTAACGAATTATTTATAAATTCGGATTATCCGATTTGGATGTTATTAGCAAACTATTTTAAAATCTAATCGTGGTGTAATTGTGTAATTAAGCCTAGGGAAATGACAGGACAAGTGAAATTGTTGAACAATCTGTATGGTACAGAAGCAAAAAAAAAAAGAAAAAAAAAGAAAGAAAAAAAAAGAAGAAAAAAAGAGTAAAATAACAATAATACAATTAATACAATTAATATATATATATATATATATATATATATATATATATATATATATATATATATATATATATATATATATATATATATATATACATATATATGGGGGAACTTTCGAAAATAGATTTAAATCTAATTTCGAAAGTTTCCCCAAAATCCAAGGTTTAAATATTGGATAAAAATCAAGTAACACTAATAATTGTATAGTGTAGATATGTAGAAATGGCATTTTGGCTCTGCGGTGATAACTGGTTAATGAATATTAGGCAGGAACTGTATACACTTGGATTAAACTACGTATAAGCAAATATGATACAGTAAAATAACGACAACGCCTAAATGACTTTTATATCAACATTTATTAAACGAATTCAGACAAACGTATTTAAAGTATTTAACGCTAGAGTAGATGCATTTTATAATCAAATGTGCACAATACAAAGGTTTACGTAATAAGTATATAAAATGTATTATTATAATCGGCCAAGTGTTTATCGTTTTATAGTTATGAACCACGGTGATAATAAAATATTGAAAAAAAACTAGGAAAAATATTTAGTGCAGGTGAATAAATTAAAGATCTGTTAATGCAGGAAGACAAAGTGACGTCTTTGTGTTCAGAAGTGCCTTTTGTGAACCTGGATAAATCACTGTATTATTTTATCTGTTAATAATTTGTAAGTCACTAACATACATTTCACGAGTATTTCATATAACTGTAAAAATGAACGACAATTTATCACGGAACTTGTAGATTATGGTTCAAATATTTTACAAGATGAGAATTTATTTTACATGACTTTCCAATTTTAAAATTACATAATTTTTTTTTTTTAAATTAGGAATTAAAACAACAAAACCCCGAAACAAGTCCCCGTCCTCTCCCTTAAAAAAGTACAACAAACAACAACAACAAATGACTAACAAAAAACGACCCCGCTAAAAAAGTAATAATAATAAATAATAATAATAAATAAATAATAATAATAAATAAATAAATAAATAAATAATAATAATAATAAAAAGAATCAAACAAAGAAACAAAGAAAACAACAACAAAAAAGAAGAAAGAAAAAAAAACAAGAAAAAAGAAACAATAGCAAGACACCCCCCCCCCCCCCCCCCCCCCCCCCACCACACACACACACACAAACATAGTAACTGGAGTCTCTATTAAGTCTATTATTTTGCCGTTACCTATTGAAATAGCAAAACAGTTCATATACCGACAAAGAATTTTTTTAATTTGTTAGTTATCCGCTGCATGGCCTTTAGGCCAAACAAAATAATAGTTGTGGTTAGAACCGTCCTGAAAAAACCCGGCGACCCTAACGTTTTTAATTTTAAAAAACCCACCCATATAAACAATTAAAATAAAAATAAAAATAAAAATTGCCGATCGACCAAGTCTAATTGATATCACCAACAAGCCGATTTTTTTAATTTAATGTTTTTATTCCTTAAGTGACATAAATTAATTTTTATTTTATGTCCAAAATTGAAGTACATGTGTACGTGTATGTGAAAAAAGAGACAAATTAATATATTCAGTTATATAGTATGTTAGGAGCTGTCCAAAGTTTTCAACATTTCAGGCGTCAAAGTCTATTACTTTTCCAGACAACTCATCCCATCGCCAATGTAGTGTATTTCATAATTTTGTAAAATAAAGAAATATATTACACTTTGAACCTTAAACGAAAGCATATTCTATATCATTTATTTCTTTGCCAACTTTATTTCAAAATAAACCCATGAAAGTCTTAAACCCAAACCGAATACTTTGTAGGATCTAAAGTTGAAAACATTGAACGACATGGGAAAATGCTTATTCGTGTGGAAATCTGATTTCATTGTGTATATTGCAATCTTAATTTGTTTAAACTTCATTTTATTTTTAGATGTCAAACTAGACATATTGATATTAAAAATATTCCAATTAAAGACCCTTTTTTTCCCCTGGTTTTCCTGGTTTAGTTATTTTGTTTTATACCACAGAGATACATCTATATTAATCTTATGGCCACATTTAATATCATATATTATTTAAACCACATTATATTAAATATAATTAAACTTAAGAAAACCCTTGCTCTCTTGTTACATATCTGAATACATGTATAAAATATTCGAGTCTTTTAAAAACAGGTTTATACAATGCCTACCTACATTAAATAACAGAACCGTTTTGAGCCTTCCTATCTGCCCTGGACTATGTATTCGGAACCACACACAATATCCTGATTACAGAACATGTAAAGAATGGTACAAATATTTATCTTACGGCCTACAACGCACCACATGCAGTTGTTACACATTCTCCATTTGGTGTACGCATCACATCCAGTTGTTACACATTATCTCTATTTTGTATACGCATCACATCCAGTTGTTACACATTTTCCTTATTTTGTATACGCATCATATCCAGTTGCTACACATTCGCTAATTTGTATACGCATCACATCCAGTTATTACACATTCCCTATTTTGTATACGCATCACACCCATTTGTTACACATGATCTATTTTGTATACATGAATATGTTTGTTAGTTTATCAGTGCACAAATGAAAACATTAAAAAAAAACCCTATAAGTTCATATGGAAAAACAAACTGAAAGAAATATAGTTACCAGATATAATCATTTAATAAAACCCACATTTTCTACGACGTGTATAGCTTAATTTCCTTTACTATTCATATTAAATTGGTATGCATGTTAAAATATTATAATAACCAAAATAAAACATCAAGTTGTAATATTATTTAATGTTGTTATCACAATAAAACACTCAGTTTTAATTACCATACATATTATTTAGTACTGTCACAATAAAACACTCGGTTGTTCATTTAACTTATTTTCGTGCTTATATCCAATTAAGGTTCAAGCATGCTGTCATGGGCACACACCTCAGATATCTGTCCAGGACAGTGGGTCAGTTGTTAGTTGGTTAGTGGTTAGTGAAAGAGAAGAGGGTGTAGTGGCCTTACACCTACCCATTGAGCCCTTAAGAACTCGCCCTGGGTTGGAGCCGGTACCGGGCTGCGAACCCTGTACCTACCAGCCTGTAGTCCGATGGCTTAACCACTGCGCCACCGAGGCCGGTCTCGGTTGTAATTACCGTACATATTATTTAGTGTTGTCACATTGCTAGTACCCTACACCAGAAATGAATATGTTTATTATTAAAACAACAAAAATTACATTTCAAAATTATATATTTTACATGCGAAAAAGTCCGAATACTAATCAAAAATACTTTTGACTGTATTGTGCAGATGCTTGAAACCTTAGTGGTATATAAGCATGTAAATAAATATTGGTAATGTATTGTGCAGAGCTACGATTTTGATCGCACTAACTGTTTTATCGCTCATATACTCAACAGAATTAATGAGCCAATAATATTGTGATAAGTTTCTGCTACTGTCATATTATTACAGCAGGTTTACCGGCTTCGGTGGCGTCGTGGTTAAGCCATCAGACAATAGGCTGGTTGGTACAGGGTTCGCAGCCCGGCACCGGCTCCAACCCAGAGCGAGTTCTTAAGGGCTCAGTGGGTAGGTGTAAGGGCACTACACCCTCTTCTTTCTCACTAACCACTAACAACTAACCCACTGTCGTGGACAGACAACCCACATAGATGAGGTATGTGTCCAGGACAGCGTGCTTGAACCTTAATTGGATATAGGCACGAAAATAAGTTAAAATGAAATGAAATAGCAGGTTTTGATCAGAGATGACTTCTAAACATTATTTCAGTACAAGTTAAACCATGACACACGCAAAAATGTTTATTTGTTTGTTTGGGTTTTTTTTGGTGCATTTATAAAAACTGCAAAAACGCTAATTTCACTAGGATTTGTACACGCTAGTTCTTTACAATACTTGTCGTTTTGTTTGCTCTAAATTTTTACTTAAATCATGACGTTTTAGAACATATTCACAACGGCAACATCTTACAACGGAAGAATCTGTATCAAAAACAACATTTAAATACAACTGCCTATAATATCAATTGGCCCTTAATTAATATGGTTGAGTATATTTATGTCTCGCGATTCCCCATTTTGACGAAAACATTTTACCCAAAGAGATGATCCAACAATATTCACCTGAAACTAAATGAATTGGAGAGAGTTCGTGAATTCCATACATATAGTCATATATATATATTATGGTTTTTAGTTTTATTTCTTGTAAATGCAATATTTTGTAAATATTTCTGTCAGTCTTTTAATAGTTCTAATAGTTTTAATAGTCTCTCATAGCTTCATATGAGTGGCTTGTGAACGTTTACTCCTGTATTATTGTATTATTACTGTTGAACTCTTGTTTTTATTTTAATCTGTACACAAGGTGAGACGTAAATAAAGAATTTGTCTTTGTAATAAAAATACACCATCACCGATACTTTAGTATTGTTTGTTTTAATCAGGCATTTTAATTTGTAGAATTCATAGCGATTATTGCTACACGGCATCTGTTTATTTGCTAAATAAAATAAAACATTTAAACGTTGAAAGTTTAAAATTGTTGATACTAGTTCCAGAAGTACGTACCTGTTATGTTTCACCTAAATCACTTTTAGAACTACTACAGACATCAGTACAACCAGACACGCGATGGATTTTCCAAAATTGGTACTTTAAACAAAACTGCGTAAGTTAGGCGTAAAACCAAGTATGTATTTATCTGGGAACCCAATCCTACCTAGACAAAAACGGCCGAACCTAATTTACTTTTACAAGGTATATTTTTTTCGATTAAATTATTTTTTAAATGTAGTTGAAAATAGTAAAAATATATTTTTTTAAAAATATATCCCGACCCTACCTAAACAAAATTGGGGTGAGTGGGAAGTGGGATATATTCCTGAAAACACATTTAAAAACCCAAAGGCCTAATGACATTTGTGTAAGTTAAATAAAAATAAAAAAATATTTTAAAAAAACCCCAACAACCCCCCCCCCCCCCTCCAAAAAAAAAAAAAATGTGGTAACAGCCGAAAATCTTTTAGTTTTGTATTGTTTATTTGAATTAAAAGATTGTGTGGCAAATTTTTTTGAAACGTTATACATTTGATCGATATATTTGTTCACTTTACCGTGTGTGCGTGCGTGCGTGCGTGTGTTTGTGAAATGCAATAATCATCATGGATTAATAATTATATATGTCAGCTTCTCTAAAAAAAAAAATTATCCATTTTATCCCATTTTTAACTGGAGTTAATCCCGCGTAAACTAGACCAGTGAGATGAATAGGCCTATGTACTTATTATTTACCACACGTCTGTCTTATAAATAATTTTCAAAACCCAAGTTCTATATACACTGTTAAAAAAATCTTTAATGAAAATTGTAATAAAAAACCCATTTTATTACGAAATTTAAAACTGAAAACAAAGAGACGTAAATGCAGATTATTTAAACAAGACGTCAAGGTCACTGGATTGTAGACACCAAACCCATATATGTCAATGACTGTGAAATGAAAATAATATCGTATAACTGTCCTTATAGCGATACACAAATGTTAAACAGATTTCTGATAATGTAGTACGCTGATGATACGATTCTTTTAGCTGAAAACGAGAAGGGTTTCACACAGTATTCATTTACTGTCTACATATACACACAATACGAATAAAACAAAATTGATGTGTTTGGGTAGGTTACGAAATAACAAGATGTGGTACTTTAATGTGTGTGAACTAGAGGTTGTAAATGAATATATTTATCATAGCGTTTTAATGTTCTATAATGGTAAATTTTCACGTACATAGAAACGATTTGCAGAACAAGGAATAAAAGTATTATTTGCAATAATGAATATATGCAGGAACACATATTAATTTTATCCTTAGTTATGGTACTGAAGTTTGAGACTTTCACTCGGGTCAAGATGTTTGAACGAGTACAGATAAAAATTGTGTACGCGATCACTGGGTGTGAGAAAGGGAAAGTATAACGAATTTGTTTATATTGAACTTGTATGGTTTCCACTACAAGTTACAGGAAACATGAACATTTGTGAATATTGGATAAAAGTATTACTAATTGTAATCTATGAAGTATATATGACGAAATGACACAATGTAATGATAATTGATTAATGAACATCAAGCAGGAACTATATACACTTGGATTACATTTGCAATTTATCGTATGCTATATCAAAGAAAGAATATTAGATACGTTTAATCAGTTATGTTGTAGTAAAACAACGACAACGCCTAAAGGACTTTTGTATCAGCATTTGTTAAATGAATTTAGATTACAAACGTATTTAAGATTGCTAACAGAAACGCTTTATATAAAAGAAAATATATAAGATTAGAATATGCGCTAATAAATTAAATGTAGAATATGGCAGGTATCGAAACGTCGAAAGATAAAAAATAATATGTATGAGAAGATAATATCACTTTATAATCAGGTATGCACAATACAAAGATGTGTGTGATAGGTATATACAAATTTACCGTTATAAGCGGTCAAGTGCTTTATACAGTTATTAACCACCGGTAACCATCGGAACTTGAATAATCTAGGGAAATATTTAATGCATGCGTATAACGTTAGAGATCGGTGTATATAAATGAACGAATAATAGACATGTTAAATAAAATAAATTTATTATTTAGTAAACCATTATTTAGTTATCTTTTTATCCCTTATTACGTCTTTTTAATACATATATATATATATATATATATATATATATATATATATATATATATATATATATATATATGTATATCTGTATCTCTGTCTCCCTGTCTGTCTCTGTCTGTCTGTTTGTCTCTCTGTCTCTCTGTCGCACTCTCTCTCTCTCTCTCTCTCTCTCTCTCTCTCTCTCTCTCTCTCTCTCTCTCTCTCTCTCTCTCTCTCTGTCTGTCTCCTCATCTTCAATTAAAATATATCTAAAAAACCCATTCCAGTTACAAATATTTCGGTCTTTTTAATAATATTTGTAGTGTATACATACTAATTTTCGGAGATATGATTTTTCCATGATAAAATCTTTTTACTTTCTGTAAAGGCAACGTAATGTGTCTAAGATACCAATGTCACAATCTATCCTTATTGCCGCTGGCAGTCACGAGAGCACAATACAGCGTTGTCACGTGTGTTACCTCTTAACGCACTCAATCCATTAGCAGAATCCATCAGCCGAAGAATGATTTTTACGAGCTAAATAATAATTTATTTCTGAAGCGGTCGTTATACGTGTTATGTCATCAATAACACAGCACTGAAACAAAGCACAGCGGGCCGCCCGTTTCAAACTCGTCTTTAACGAAATTTCCTTTTACAAACTGTCACACGAAACCGAGATGGAAGGAATGGAAGGAAAATGTTTTTATTTAACGACGCACTCAACACATTTTATTTACGGTTATAAGGCGTCAGACATATGATTAAGGACCACGCAGATATTGAGAGAGAAAACCCGCTGTTGCCACTTCATGGGCTACTCTTTTCGATTAGCAGCAAGGAATCTTTTATACATCCCACAGACAGGATAGTACATACCACGGCCTTTGTTACACCAGTTGTGGAGCACTGGCTGGAACGAGAATTTCTGGAAGGAATGGATGCCCGTGGGTGCTCCTGGAATTGCCGATCTCACTAAAACCCTATATAGGACCGTTCCAGAATTGGTGGGAGTGAGGTTGTAGATACGCTTGGTATATTTAAGAACATTATTTTGAAGAAAAAAAACCTACCCCACTATTTCCCATCCCCACTCCATGATAAATTGTGAATCCCTTACAATGTCATTCATAAGAAAGACTACTGGTCTTACATATCATCATAAATCACATTTCTATCAACTGTCTTCAGGTCGAAGGTCAATTAAGGGCCGTATTTAGTGGGGAATCTTGCTGAATACGACCCTTCATGACTCAATCTAATTAAAATTAGCTCCACTATTACATGTGGATCTAGCAGCAGCCAGTTATCCTGAGGGTATACATGTTTCGTGTGAATTACGAATGCCGTAAAACATGTTTTATTTTATAAAATAAATAATTTGTAACGTAAAACTGAAAACTGATTTAGTTTGGGGTTTTTCATAAATAAATAAATAATTTTTAATGTAAAATTGAAGACTGATAACCCATCCCGTACGTATTGGTATGGTTCGCTGTACTGCGGCCACTAAAATAGACTCGCCAGATATTTTTAGAATTTGTATGCTCCCAAATAACGTTATAAAAGGCGAAGTGTGATTGGTCAATATTTAAATTATTATTTACAGACGAAATGTTACCTGGACACTGGAGACTACGCAGTGTTGTTAGCAATCTGATTAAAGGGACAGACCCTAGTTTCAACCCTTAAAAATTAACACTAAGTTTAGTTAATCTACAAACCTGTAACACATTTCGATAAAGTTACAATTGAGCAAAACATGAGTCTGTGACTTTGAAATGGTGAAATACCCTCTAAAAATAAACTAAACCTTGACTTCATAACCGTTACTTCTCAGACGCACATGCGTTTTTAAAAATACGAGAAATTAATTTTGTGATATTAAAAACACCATGATGACCAAACACACTTCGAATGTACGGAAATTGATAATCTAAACCATAAAATCTAAGTAAAGTATGATTGCAGTTATCAAAAACGGCTCTAATAGTAAAAAAATATACCTTAGTGTTTAAAAACTTGGGTATGTCCCTTTAAAATTAGTTCTACTGGTCTAAATAAGGCATTCGTAATTCACATGAAAACATATCGTATACCCTCAGAATAATTCGGAATATTTTCAAATTATTTTCAAATCACTGGCATGATTCTGCAAGTAAGGTTTTGATTGGTGGACATGAGCTCCAACTGGCTGCTGTTAGATCGACGTGTAATAGTGGAGCTAATTTTAATTAGATTGTTCATGACTGTGCCCACACTGTGTGGGTAAACGTAATTTTTGGCATGCTCCCATCAGATAACTGTTCAAGCACGCCTGTCGTGGGCACAACCTCCGACTTCGCCAGAGATTTCTATCCAAGGCAGGTGCCCAAACTCTGCTACTTCTTTTTTCATATATATATACTGACAGATATGGCTATGTAATTCCACCCTCCAAAATAATTTGATTCCACTTTATCTACGAAACAATCATTTTGGCGCTGAGACCAGAAACTGAATTTAATACTGTTCGCGGTGATAATAACTTGTCGATTTGTCACAGCGGGCTCTTACACATTACGTCCACTTGAAGGCTTTAATTCGAAAATACTGGTGCACTTTCGTGAAGAAAGACGTCAAGACACTGAAAACGAGATCTTCACTACGCTTCACTGAGGAACGGTCTAAACCTATTTTCACGAGAGCCGCCGATACGGACTCGGTGGGAGGCCACTAAAACGCGGTCTTTAAGATAGGGTCGGGTCATAAATAACGCCAGCAATTCTTCTCCCACCCTTACCGCTCGGCGGCTGGCTAGGTTTGTGAGCTCTTCACAACTGCCTTGTTACCGGATCAGGGGCTTACCCCGAGGTTATCGATTTATAATCTGCAAGGGCGGAACCGGGATTGCTGGGGGGAGGGGGGAGAGAACTTTAAAAACAATAAATTGCTGCTGCTGCTACTACTACTACGACGACGACGACTACTACTACGACGACGACTACTACTACTACTTTCCCCTACCCCATTACCATTACCACTATTACTACTGCTGCTGCTGCTTCTACTACCACTACTACTACTACTACGACTACTACTACCACTACTACTACCACGACTACTACGACTACTACTACTACTACTACGACTACCACTACTACGACTCCTACTACTACCACGACTCCTACTACTACTACTATGACTACTACTACTACTACTACTACTACTACTACTACTACTACTACTACTACCCGCTCCTATAATTATTCGGTTGTAATCTGAGCCTGTGAAATTTCTGCACAATAAAACTAAACACCTCAAACCCCTACCCTGCATTGGATCCAGCCCAAACCCGGAGCTTCAAATTTCTGCAAAGGGCCAACTACCAGCATTTCAACTCTTCCCACCGTTCACCGTACTAGATAATATGATCCCAATCTCATGCTGAATATTTTCTGTTCATACAGACTATGAATACCTCGAACACCCTATCCTCCACTGGTGGATCCGACCCTAATTTGAAGCTGTAAACTTTCTGCATAGACAAATTATCAACACCTCGACACCCCCACCACCACCACTACACCCCACTAGATCTGGTCCTAATCTGAGGCCGTAAACTTCCTGTATAGACGGGTTAGAAAGTACACGAAAGTCTGGCAGAGTTCCATGCTCGACGACGATGCGTCTGTGATATCAATAAAAACTCACAAATAAACAAAGATGAGAAGCGCGGCTTACAGGTTACTAATACAAACTTGTAGATCGGTGGTTACTAAATGACGCCAAGTAGCTGATATCAGTTACCTTGGTAAATGTGGAGGAGACCGAATTCGTGCATTCAGAGCGTGCGCAGAATTCCGTTCGTATAATACTACGCAGCTTCAACTGACGCGCAATAAATTACGAACAGTATGCCTGCACAGCAGACAGACGTGACGAATTTAAAATACATCATCTGTTAGCCTGTTTTGGGTTGTTGTTGTTGTTGTTGTTGGTTGTTAGTTGTGGAGGTGGTGATAGTGGTTGTTTTTTGTTTTGTTTTATTTTGTTGTGTGTTGGCTTTTGTTGTTGTTTTTTGTTTGGTTTGTTTGTTTGTAGTTGTTTTTTTGTTGTTGTTGGTGGTGGGGTTGTTGTTTTGGTTTGGGGGGTTTTGGTGTTGGGTATTTTTTTGGGGGGTGGTGTTTTTTTTTGTGGGTTTGTTTCGGGGTTTTTGTTGTTTTTGTTGTTGTTGGGTTTGTGTGTGGGTTTTTTTGTGTAATTTTTTTTTTTTTTTTGGGGGGGGGGGGGGGATTGGGTTGGTGTTTTTTTAACCCAAAATATCCTGTGATAATTAAAGAGTTACAATAGTAAAGCTCTTTGATTGTAAATTTACTCTATTACTTTTGTAACACATGTCACATAATTTTAAATATATCAGTTTATGTTAACTCCACTGAGGTAGATCGACAGACAGGACAGTGACCTATTAAACTGATTTTATAACTTATATACTAAGAGGAAAATTCCATCTAACAACCGTTAGTAGAATCACTCCAAATACTTAATATTACACTAAATATATTTTTTAAATGTGAAAAACACTTTTTTGTTTTTAAACATTCCAAACAAGGAGCAGCTAAATATATATTATATTTCACGACATTTTAAAGTATGTTAGTATATTGTACAGAGAATAGCGATTATTAAAGGAGGAATGTATGAACATGTACGGAATTTATGAAACGAGTTACGAATACCCCCCCCCCCCCCAAAGATAGCGAAAGAAATGACCCAATTGCATAATTTATACATTTCATATCACGTTCATGCGGTACTAACAATTTACTAATAATGAGAACAGCGTAAATATATAAATAATATTGTTTATTGACAGATACAGCTTTAGACACTTTTAAGTGAGGCTGTCATTTTTACCGATCATTAGACTGTAATTATGAAAAATACCATCTATTTTGAATCATTATACATGTAATAATAAACATTTTACGTATTTCAAATGTCGTCCATTTTCTATTTTGTACATCTTTGTATTACCCTAGCGGGCACTCATAAACCGGGCAAATAAAAATCAGAATTTCTCACTGAGAATATGTTCATGCATTGGTGTGACGTACAATATTATTCAAGTTCAAGTTTTTTATTTTGTTTTGGGTTTTACAATTCATCACCTGAATACATAACATAAAATAATACGACATGGCTATACAATATTCACACTAGCAAAATATGAAGGGTGTGGTTTATATATAATCAAAATGAACCAATAAAGTGATATACTTATATTTACAACATTTAACTACCCTCGTGCATTAACCGATCTCTAATTTTATTCGCCTGCACTAAACATTTTCCTACGTTATTCAATTCTTTATCGGTGCCATTGGTTAGTAACTACAAAACGATAAACACTTGGCCGATTATAATAATATATTTTTATATACTTTGTATTGTAATTTAAACTTATTAAATTGTTTAAAATTAATAACATAAAGCAGTTACGAAATTTTGGAAAATATTTATACAGTGCCACAAATCTGAGAAATACTTATATTTAGAACAACGTATATTGTTTGCATTCTCCTAATATTTGTATACTTTGTTTTACTCTTTGTCATTTGTTCACCATGATGTAGTGCATATATTGCTGAACCGATGAGCTGTTAAGCTTGAGGTCAATAAAATAATTTAAATTTTATAAATCTTTGTATTATGGACACTTGATTATACAGTACTATTAGTATTTTATGACAGCATTAGTACACATTCGTTTTGATCTTTCGATGTTTCAATACCTGTCAGATTCTCCATTTAATTTATGAGCGCATACTCTATTCTTACATTCCTCTATATAACGGTTTCTGTTAGCAATCTTAAATACGTTTGTAATCTAAATTCCCATAACAAATGCTGATATAAAAGTCCTTTAGGCGTTGTCGTTGTTTTACTACAACATAACTGATTACACGTATCTAATATCCTTTGACTATGATATAGATACTGTCATCAACATACGATAAATTCCAAATAAAATTTAATCCAAGTTCCAGTCTAATGTCCAGTAACTAATTATCATTATGGTGTGCCATTTCTTCATATATACCCCTTAGAATACAATGAGTACTGTTACGTAATTTTATCCAATATTTTAAAATTCTTAGTTTTCTTATAAGTTGTAGTGAAAACCGTCCAAGTTCGCTTTAAACAAATTTGTTACACGTTTCTTTTATTTTACAAAATTGTATATATGTACTTTTCAACACCATGACGAGGCCTAAACTCCAGGCTCCATATTCACAAACATACTTAAGTGAATGTATGATACTTATCTATGTACTTTACGTATGTATTTAGGTATCATACATTGACTTAAGTACGTTTATGAATACAGAGCCAGGGCCCAATTTCACAAAACATCGTAAGCCTAGTTTTTCACATAGGCCCTAAACGTAAATCTGCGACTAAACCACAATTTGTATTACTATTATAGTACAACAAATATAGTTAAAAGTACGCATATTTCATTTTGTTTTGTCCTTAAAATGCTCCATCTTCTGTAATGATGTAATTTTCTTCGTGAAATAGTCTAGATGCCAAACATTTGTAAATGTATGTCCTGTATAACTGCTAGTCGCAGACGTACACTTACGATGTTTTTGTGGGGGGTTTTGGTGTTTTTTTAATAGGCCCCAGCACCATAACTAAGGATATAATTAATATATATATTGCGTCCTTGTTCTGCAAATCGTTTCTGCGTTCGTGCAAATTTGTCAGTATAGAACAAGAAAATGCCAATATAAATAAATTCATCTCCAACCTTTAGTTCAAACCCATTGAAGTACCCCTTCTCTTTATCTCGTAATTTACCTCTGTTTTTAAAAACACCAATTTTAGTTGTATTTGTATTGACAGTTAATTCCAATTTTGGTGTATTATTAGACAGTTAAAGTTTTGTTTTGTTTAACGACACCACTAGAGCACATTGATTTATTAACCATCGGCTATTGGATGTCAACTATTTGATAATTTTGAGATATAGTCTTAGAGAGAAACCCGCTACATTTTTCCATTAGTAGCATGGGATCTTTTCTACGCACTACCTGACGGATAGGATAGCACACACCACGACCTTTGATGTTCCAGTCGTGGTATACAGGCTGAAACGTGAAATAGCCCAAATGGCCCACCGTCGGGAATCGATGCCAGACCGACTATGCATCAATCGAATTAATTACGTTTTGTATGTTGGTGAACAATTTACCCAGGCAGCTAACTAGATTAATGCCTCTATAATTATTCGTGTTGTTGACATTTCCTTTTTTTCAAAATAGGCACTATACACCCAACGGACCAACGATTTTATAAACAGTATTAAACAATACCAACAAACATGGCATGAACGTTTCATACAATTAATAAAATATTCGTTTAAAAGACCATCATATCCCCAGGCGTTGTTTTTGTTTAACTTACTAATAGCATTCGATATTTCACTCTCGATGATGCCACTATCTAATATGCTACCCACTGAGTCATCAGTATAAAGAGTATCATAACTGATTAAAAAGTTATCCACTTCGCTGTTACTTGTTGGTTCATTTGAAGCAAGATTTAGGAAGTGATTATAAAAATTGTTCTCATTCAAAATTATTATTACGTTCCTCAAACTGTTTGTAAAATGATTTTGGATTACGTTTTCTCAAATAATTCAAGTTGTTACCTTGTTAAAACTTGTACTCTCTGTTTTGGACTCTGTTCTAAGTTTTTGTAAGCATTTTTCGCACTAACAAGTTCCTTACGATTCTTTTTTGTTTTATTATGATTAAACACTTTAATTGCCTTTCTGTATTGACAGAATAGATCCTCAACATACATCATTAAGCGAAGTTTTATCTTCTACTTTAACATGACGGTGGCGGTTTTTTCTTTTTCACTCAAATTTGTTTTACGAGTTTTAACAGTGCAACAAGGTAACATAAGATCGTTGAGTTCATGTGTGAATGTATCTACACGAGTATGAATAGTTCCCAGCTGGCTATTACAAAACGCAAAATCAGATTGACCGATGTGGAGACGACCAACAAGCCCGTGATAAAATTATTAACATATATTTATCGAGTTATCTATATGTTCATTACATTTATCATATGAAAACTCTATTCGTTGTATTCTCTATTCCATTTTTTGCTGGTCTATTTATCAGCTATCTCTTTAGCTATTATATTTAATAGTGTGAATGAAACAGAGAAATATGTAGCTGGTGGTCAGAAAAACAATTACCTTTACCAGACTCAACGTGTTGTCTTAAATGAAAACACGATTCATGTACTATGAGACTACGGTCATTAGCATTATAGAATGTTATAGTACCATCTTTGTCTACCAATAACGTTTCGCAAGCCACTTGACTTACAAGGCGATAATAATTTTCACCACACTGGTTTACAGTTTTATCTTCGCTATTACGCCGAGTGAAATCAATATCTTGTACAAACGTACTAACATCTGACAATAAATGTAAAGAACGTTAAGCTAATCTCTCGTGTACAATAAACGTGCTCACACGACTATTAAAGTCACCGATGGCTATAATGTTTTCCAAAGTCCTTATATCGTGTTATGCGTTCTTGAATAATTGTAAACACGTCAATATCGTTCTTATCATTGTATGCACTATTAATGGGAAAGGGGTATATAAAGTAGTATATATATATATTATTTCCAGCATTATTTGAGTAAATATATTCCTGCACATTTTAGAAAAAGATCGGCTAAAAATATTCTCATAGTATATGTGTACAAACTGGCAGAATTTTAAAACGGCGATAAATCAAAAATTATGTGTCTTATATTCATAACTAATATTGAAGACGAATTACATTTCATATTCATCTGTTCGTTATTTAATAATTAAAGATATTTTATTATTAAGCCTCTGTTTTTAAAATCATGGAACTTTTGTGTACGTAATAGTAAAGACTTGTTGTGTAAATTGTTTTTATATATCAAGCTTCAAATTTGAGAAATAGTTGTATGTATCTAATATTTATATTGCGTGCAATCTCCAAAATTATCATAATACATGTACATTGTATAAACATATCTTATTATGTGCATGTTATTATGTCACTGTATGAGCAGGATCCTTTGTTTAATATATGCGACATCTTCTTGAAGCAAATCCACATTTTTCTCAAAATGTCGAACATGGATATATCTCGTTTTGAAAATGAACTCTTCATACATGTCGAGTGCCCCCTACCGCCTACCTAAAAATCCCCCCCCCCCCAAAAAAAAAAAAAAAAAAAAAAAAAAAAAAACCTACTGCATATAGAATTATTTAAAGAGTATGAGGTCTAAATAATATATAAATATATATATATATATATATATATATATATATATATATATATATATATATGAGTGCTAGGGAAATAAATGTATGTATATATTTATTTATTTATTTATTTATTTATTTATTTATTTATTTCCCTAGCACTCATAACCGAGGAATCAAAAAATCATAATGTCCCAGTAAGAAATTATTATGCATTGGTGTTACATACAACATTATTGGACGATTTGTACTAAATATGACGTCATCACAATTTGGCAAGTCTACACAATGACGTCTCGTAGTTTAAAAGAGTTTTTTATTTTATTTACGCCTCTCAGTTTTTATTGTTCAGTTTAGAATAAAATATTATTTTAATACAATTCATTACATATTTTTGGAACAATAAATAGATTGTGAACGACAAAACCGTAATAAATGACCAAGACTGTATCTCTGCACAATGCAGAGCCGAATGTGCATTTTGCGAAATAGTGGTTGGTTTGATGAATTCGTCTAAAGGAGGACAGCCATTCATGAGGAGATCTTCTACTGGATATATCACACATAGAGAGGACTGCCACTCCCATACAAGTTTACTATATCAAAACTAGCACCGGACAGAGCTTATTAGAATAAGTACTGCTGTGATGACGGCATTCATGAATCACTGTCATAAAAGTGATAAAATCAGGTGTTCGCGAAAGGTGAGCATATCCTGTTTTCCCCCCTTTTATTTGATGTCTGAACGTGAATAAAATACAAAATACAAACTTATAGTAATACTCAAAACAGTATGTAAAGTGGTTTACATTGTTTCTATATACATATGTGCATTGCTGTGTATCAAACAATAAGGTATTTTAAACAGAAAATAACTGAATTAATAAATAGAATAGAAAATGTGGTAAAGCTCGTGATAAATGCAGAGTATATCACTCAGGACATAATTTGATAATAACTGGTTTACTATACTGTATCTGTATAAGTATTCGCATTTCTTTTTTTGGTCAGTATATTATTAACAAAATATTATTAACAGAATATTATTTTAATTTTTCAGTTTGGTTGTAATAATAAACCAACAGGCAATACAATTTCAAACCTACCAAGAACATTTTGGCATTTAGTTTTACGAAGCACTAAAATGGTGAAACTTTGGGGTGAAAAGGTTAGCATGGATATGTAGAAAAAACAAAGAAACAAAAATAAGAACACAAAAACATTATTTAAAAAAAGCCTAAAGAAAACCAGCAACAAAAACAAAACATTTTGTTTTTTTAGAAGAAATATAAAAAATAAACCACAACAAACCCCCAAAACAAACAAACACAAAATAAACAAAGAAACAAACAGACCCAACAGTAAACCACCAACCAACCAACCAACAAAAAACCCCACCCAAAACAACAACAACATCAACACACAAAATTATTGAAGTATTTGTTGTAGTAGTAGAAGTATTTGTATTTGTAGTAGTAGTAGTAGTAGTAGTAGTAGTAGTAGTAGTAGTAGTAGTAGTAGTAGTAGTAGTAGTAGTAGTATCCTGTTCAATTATTTAGACCCAAAGTTTTTTGCAAATGTTACGTTTATTTCCTATTCGATATTTGTTTTCTTTGCATTTACATGAAAACAAACCCAAACCCCGACAGGTTTTATATACAAATCATCATATAAAATGCACGAAGTTGACTTAATTCCACTTTTTAAAAATCTCTGTGTCGTTTGAATGCACGTTATTTCGCTTATAAATAACTACGGTCATTTGCATATCAAAAGCATCATTCTATAGTGCGTTTCAAACTAATGTTCGGTTCTATCGTCCTATCCGCACAAATCGTAGTATGACCTATATTTAAGAAAATATCTCTAAACATGAAGCAGGCGCGGATTCAGGTGGGGAGTTCAAGTGACAAAACCTCAATTTGAAAAAAAAATATGTATCAAATATTATAATTATATTATGGAATACACAAGCGCGCGCGCTGAAGGGAGTGAGAGAGAGAGAGAGAGAGAGAGAGAGAGAGAGAGAGAGAGAGAGAGAGAGAGAGAGAGAGAGAGAGAGAGAGAGAGAGAGAGAGAGAGAGAGAGAGAGAGAGAGAGAGAGAGAGAGAGAGAGAGAGAGAGAAGAATATGGTATGCATGCGATTGGTGGAGGTGTGACCCTCTGCACAACCCCAACCCCACTTAAGGCTTCTTTTGTATATGGAGCGGGACGTAGCTCAGAGGTAAAGCGTTCGCTCATGGTAGGTCGACTGATCGATCCCACATGGTGGACCCATTGGGTTGTGTCTAGTTCCAGCCTGTGCACCACAACTGATGTATAAAGGCTGTGGTATGTGCTATCCTGTCTATGGGATGGTGCATATAAAACGTCCCTTATTACTAATCAAAATTACTTATCGGAAACAGTGGCCCATGTGGCGGTAGCGAGTTTCTTTCTCACGGTCATAATGCTCCTTAACCGTTTTGTCTGACGCCACATAAACGTATATCAAATGCGTTGAGTGTGTCGTTAAATAAACATTTCTCTCGTATGTATGTGTAGTCTATATGCATTTCGAGTCGATTAATTTATAGGTTGTTAAGTTGTTTGATAGTGAATGATATGGAAATAAATTGTTTTTGGTGTTAAAGAGTTCATGCATACATTAAAGTAATACTCCTGATGGGTATGGAGAAATAACTTAATCAGTCGACGAACTCATTTCTTCATCACTATCTTCGTTAAGGGGGTCTATCACAGGGGGTATTTTATTTCTTATAAAACTATTTTGTTTTCTAAAATCTTCTTCGATCTTTATTACATGTTTAACTGCGTCAGAGAAGTGTGTAGGTGTGACAGAGTTCAATGCATGTGCAAGTTATCTCCGCACCGTGGTCATTTTACCATCATTATGACGAGCTATGTGCCCTTTGACTTGACTCCAGATCAGTTCTATCGGATTGAGTTCAGAATGTCTTGGCGGCAGTCTTAGATACAAGTGCCCATGGCGTTCAGCAATATCATCAGTAACAAATTGCTTTGCACATTTGTTACTTTTCACAAGTTCATAAAGAACTGGCTTTGTCATGTTCTTCAAACCATTTGATGAAATTGTCATGATTCATCTCACCATGATAGTCTCCGTCTGTTTTTTTTAGCCTCAAAGATAAATTCACAGCCATCTATCAATCCATATTTATATTTATTTATGACAAATAATAAGTCTTTTTCCCTTCCCAGTCACCGAACAGAGTTTAGGAACTCGATCAGCAGCGTCTGATTTCGGCAGGTGATTGGCGGTACTTGTGCCCGGGTGGATATCTGACCAGTGGTGGGATGTTGTGTGGTTGACATTCACCCAGGTCTCATCTTGATACACTATTAAATACCCCTGTTCTCGTAAACTGGATATTTCATGGAGATAGGACAGTCTCCTGTCTGATATATTGGCGTCCTCAAAAATCACTTTTCCGGTTGTAGACATATGTTGGTATTTAAAATCGAGGTCATGGAGTGTTCTTCGTAAAGTTGATATGGATATGTTGATTCCACATCCCTCCCTTAAAGCCACGTTAATCTTATGTAATGTAGATAATTCGCCCTCTCTATAAAATCTGTATACTCGTCGTCTAATAACATCTTTATCAAATAAATCGATGAGTTTTCGGTCACGTTTTTTAACAGTGATTTCTGTGCTTGGATTCGTAGTGCTTAGATTTTTCACAGTTCTTTTTACTGTTGAAACCGAAACTTTAAGTGCAGCGGAAACTCGATCGACAATTCGATAAGAAGCATACCTAGGTCTACCGCGCTGATATTCATCTTCAAAATAATCGAAAACGTTCTTAATACACGATTTTACATCAACTGAAGTGTTTTTTGATTTACCCATATTTTCCTCAAATAACAATAACAAGAATGTCGACTAATACATTTTCAGTGAATTTATATACCCTACCTAACTTGTATTTTACGTGGTTTACACATTGCTACAATAGCACGTGCAGTCATAGATCAAAATAATGATGTTATTGACCAAGCAATGCTATCGTATTATGAACATTCAGGGCTGTGTCTGCGGGATGAAAAAGTGGTTGAACCCATACGAGTCCGAACAACAGCCCTTTGATTTTTCGCATTACAAATGTAACACTCCACTCCCAAACCGCAGCCCCTAGCACCACCCTAAATATATATATATATATATATATATATATATATATATATATATATATATATATATATATATATACGTATGAGTTCCCAATTTAGAGGCAAATTAAATAACATTTTTATTATTATTATTCTTCTGGGTCCGGCCCTGCATTACATTTATTTATAAATTTGGAAACCACATTCCTTGCGGTGTGTGAGGTGATTTGTGTTTATTACTGTGCTACACCTCAGTTGTGTTAGGTTAGATATGGTATGCTAATATATAATTGATATAATAAAATAAAAATACATAATACATTAGCTAAATTTATTAAATATAATGCACCTACAAGAAAGGGTTACATGTTCTGTTTGTTTACATCTATGTTTAACGGAAAGATTAGACAATGCTGTTACATACTGCAAAACAATAATAACCTTGATTTAGTGAAACAAGCTATAATGGCCTTCACGTAGCCTCAGATCCCAATGTTTTGATATGTAAATGTCCTTAGTTATTTATAGGTGAAATAACGTGCATTCAAACGACACAGAGATTTTTAAAAAGTGGAATTAAGTCAATTTCGTGCATTTTATATGATGATTTGTATATAAAACCTGTCGGAGTTTGGGTTTGTTTTCATGTAAATACAAAGAAAACAAATATCGAATAGGAAATAAACGTAACATTTGCAAAAAACTTTGGGTCTAAATAATTGAACAGGATAATAGTAGTAGTAGTAGTAGTAGTAGTAGTAGTAGTAGTAGTAGTAGCAGCAGTAGTAGTAGTAGTAATGGAAGTATTTGTTGTAGTAGTAGTATTTGTTGTAGTTGTGGCAGTAGTAGTTGCAGCAGATGTAATAATGGTAGCAATTGCAGCAGTAGTAGTAGTTGTAGCAGCAGGAGGATTAGTAGTGGTAGTAGTAGTAGCAGCAGTTGTAGTAATAGTAGTAGTAGTATTTGCAGCAGTAGTAGTAGTATATATGCACCCCCCCCCCCCCCCCCACACACACACAGATTTATCTATATCTGTGGTTATTTTTTATTTTTTAAAGATATTTTAGATATTTTTTGTACTATAATCCATAATATTTATGCTAATAGACTTAAAAGTAAGAGTTTATTTATATAGTTTTATTTAAATTTTTGTAACAAGTCTCATGAGCTACTTCTTAAATTAAAGGCTAAAAATCAATAATTTTAATGACTCCAGTCCCACATCACAAATTGTTTTTGATTTTTTACTCTGAAGAAATCTAATCCAGTACATAAATCGTGTTCTTTGTCCGAATCTCAAGTTACGTATCTCTATACAATACTGAGTCGAATGGGTATTTGACAAAATAGTGGATAATTCCATGAATCTCTATCCAGTGCCTCGTCTGTAGGAGGACAGACCCCCAAAACGGACGATTATTATGCGTGTGGGAAAATAGCCTACTGTTTTGAGTTTTTAAATTTTTAAATTATTCATTTTTTTAAAAATAATAATTAAAATTAAAGGCAAAACAAACTGAAAGATAGGAAAAGATCGAAAGAAAAGAACTAAAGTTATAAAATAGAAAAACACAAATAAACAAAAACAGCAGGATGATGGATCCGGGGCGGGATTTAGCTCAGTTGGTAGGGCGCTTGCTTGATGTGCTATGGTCGCAGGGTCGAACCTCCACGGCCGACTCATTGTTTTATCTTCCCAATTAGAACAGAATCAAAATTAGTTTATTTTAAAAACCCAGCATTACTATAGGCTTAAACAGACAAGAATACAAACAGAAACCCAACAGATGTGCAGTGAGTTACAATATACAAATATCGACAATTTACGTAATATTTAGGATGATGAACATCTGTACAATAAACATAAAATATAAATATAACATAAAAATACATTCAAATATACCAATATTACTTTATTAATTTAGATTTCCGTTTAGGATTAAGAGGATCAACATTTTACACTGTCTCGAAAGAAAAAGTAATTTCTGGAAAATTCTTTATTATATAAATCATGATGTTTAGTTTAAACAATATTTATTCCATTTTTTTTTCTGCTGGGATTGGTAGACAGGCGACAAGCCTATATTAGGATCGTTCCCTACATTTTTTACAAACAAGCTGTAACAAGATGACAGACTAAGTACATATGATAACTAACAATAATAAAACATACTAGTAGATAAATACTTGCCAACATTGCTTAATTAAAAAAACCATTCTGAGGACAAAAGTCTAATGAGCTTAAAAACAGGTGGTCAGGAAGAGAAATATTTGTTTAAGTATAAAATCTTAATATCATGATAAAAAGAATAGTTTAATATAAAATGGAATTCGTCTTCTGTATCTCCACCGTTACACATTCCACAATGTCTATTTTGCCTTAGGACATTGCCATGCCTCCCCACGTCAATAAGCAATTTATGATCAAATAAACGTATTTTGTTGATTAATTTGCAGTAACTCTACTTGTATCATGAGATAAAATTTAATATTATTAGTGGAGTTTAAATATTATGTGGATATAAAATTGATTGATGATGAATAAATAATTATGCAATTACATTATTGAATAAAGTGGTCATTAATCCGTTGTTTTACTATAGGTAATAATGATGTTTTATTCCCAGTATATTGACGACTAGTATTTCATATATGTGGTAGTTCCAATTCGAATAAAATATTTTAACAGAATTAGCCCGGTTAAATCTAGGAAGATTAATATCATCTATTCAAGTTTTATAACACTTTTTCAAAATGCAATTTTCCCGAATTTAATAGTTTTACTAAAATTTTAATAATTCTAAATTTACGGATTAATGGAAATTAATGGAAAGCGGACAAGTTCAGAATGTTCAATCATGCTGGAACATTTTTAATTACACCTTAATATTTTACAACAATTCGTATGTAACTTGTAAATATCTGCAGCATTGGGTAATCCCCACAAAACAATAACACAACACATGTATACATAATACAAAGATAATATATCAAACAAAATTATAACTTGGTTTTTACATTACGATTACAGTCGCTGAACCTGTTTTTAATAAACCGAATAATTTATTATTTGCTTAACCTGCATCGTGAATATTTGTGGGCCTCAAGCATTTTGAGGCTATATTTGGTGGTTAATCAATGACTTAATGTTTATCGACAAATCCATCACACAAGAAAGATCGGCTGTTTGGTGTCAAACTTTTATGAATCACTGAATTAACGACAATGCACAGAACAGGCAGCTGTGATCAATAAAAATGTCACGGTAATGTATTGTAAATGCTTTTAATCCATCATAAACATGTATACTTTGAAAACTGAACAACACTATGGATATGCTTAAACATATTTATTATTTATTTATTTATTTATCTATATCTATCTATCCATCTATCTATCTATCTGTCTATCTATCTATCTATCTATCTATCTATCTATCTATCTATCTATCTATCTATCTATCTATCTATCTATCTATCTATTTATATACTTATTTATATACTTATTTATTTATGTATTCTTATTCAGCGATGCTCTCAACGCATGTTTATTTATGGTAATGAGAGAGCAAACTCTTTGGCGCCACACCGGATGGATAAGGGGAGTCAATGTTGTATTGATTTCAAAATAATAATAATAATAATAATAATAATAATAATAATAATAATAAAACAAAAATTTAAAATAAAGTAAATAAAACAATATACATTTTCAAAACAAAACAAAACAACAACTACAAACAAACATTAACAGAAACAATCCCCCCCCACCCCCAACAACAAAAAAACAACAACAACAAAAAACACCCAATAATAATAATAAAGACATACCACGCCCCCCCCAAAAAAAAAAAAAAAAAAATATAAAAAAAGCCCAGCAACAACAAAAGAAACAACAACCCCAAAAACCCTACTCAAACAAACCCCCAAAACTGCCCCCCCCCCCCCCCCCACCCCAAGAACAATTAAAAAAAAATCCAACAAATTTATCCTACTGATTTTAAAGTATATTCCCTGCTAATATACTTAGTTAAACGTAAACTAATATAGTAGTAGAACCATAGTCGCAAATTCCATTTGTCAGGCGATTCCCGTCGGTGGCCTCATTGGGCTATTTCTCGTGGTAAGTACTATCCTGTCTGTGGGATGGTACATATAAAATACCCCTTGCTGCTAATCGAAAAGAGTAGCCCATGAAGTGGTGACAGCGGATTTTCTCTCTCAATATTTGGACGTCAAACATGTGGTCATTCTGACACTGTTTTTTAGAGGAAACCCGCTGTCGCCACATAGGATACTCTTTTACGACAGACAGCAAGGGATCTTTTATTTGCGCTTCCCACAACATTATAGCACAAACCATGGCCTTTGTTGAACCAGTTATGGATCACTGGTCGGTGCAAGTGGTTTACACCTAACCAATGAGCCTTGCGGAGCACTCACTCAGGATTTGGAGTCGGTATCTGGATCCGAGACTGGGATCCGAACCCAGTACCTACCAGCCTGTAGACCAATGGCCTACCACGACGCCACCGCGGCCGGTCGAATTACGCAATACGGATTACATAAACGTATGTATACGCGTAACGGATTACGTATACGTATGTATAGGAATTACGTATTATTTATACGTATGTATACGCATTACGCATTACGCATTACGGACAAATGAAATATGCGCCTTATGATGAAAACCAGGTTAGCATTATCATTAGGGAAATATTTTCGAAAATATAACCGCATAATTACACTGACGTGAAAAAAATACTAGAAAAGAAAACTATTAGTAGTATTCTACAACCGTACATTTACATAAATGTTTTGGGGAGATGCATTTATATGTACGACAGTCAATGCGAGTAAAACAAACTAATTCCGAACAAGATCCGTCTGTTAGTCAATGTTTCTCAGGAGCTTTGAGGATTATAGTATAAAGTTTGTTAACGTTTTTTTTTTTTAACGACACCACTAGAGTACATTGATTAATTAATCATCGGCTATTGGATGTCAAACATTTGGTAATTCTGACTCGTAGTCATCAGATGTAACCCACTTCATCTTTCGATTAGCAGCAAGGGAGCTTTTATATGCACTTCCCCACAGACAGGAAAGTACATACCACAGCCTTTGACAAGTTGTGGTGTACTGGTTGGAACGAGACAAAAACAATCAGTTGAATGGATCCATCGAGGTGGTTTGATCCTGCAACGCAAGCACCTCAAGCGAGCACTTAACCGACTGAGCTAAATCCCCCCCCCCCCCCCCCATGGTATAAGTATTTGAGTAGAGATTATACATAGTAGTCAAATAATATACATTGTATTTAAATAAATATTGTTTATGTGCGAAAATGACAATCTGCAAAATGACTCGGTTTCGTGAAGTGCGTGAAAAAACTTTTAATTTATTCCTATAAATATATATATATATATACATGTATTTTAAAAATCTTTTTACATGATTAGTATGTGATAAACTGTGTAATAAGGCTTGTTTTTGTGTTCTTTTGTTTGTTTTTCTAACGAACCTTTTATTTTGTTATTTTATATTGACATATATCATTATAAATATGCAGTTTATTTATTTTTTAATTTGATTATATTTTTTTGCTTTAATGTTGATCATCTATTTATCATTGATTTACCTTTGTTTGACACTCAATAGGGCCTAAACAAATTGTTTTCGGGAACCCGACAATACCTAGAAAAAAGGGACGACCCTATGTTTTGGGGGATGCATTTTTTGACATTAAACAAAATTATATGTTGATGAAACGAATACGTATATACCGTTTTATATAGATGCATGGGGGTGAATGTAGTTAAAAAATGGAAAAAAAAAAAAAAAAAAAAAAAAAAAAAACCAAACAAACCCAACAACAACAAAAAGCAACAACAAACAAATAAAAAAAAAAAAATTAAAGTCAACCTACTCGAACTAATTTTTTCGGCACTTTTTGGAAACACAATTTTAAGACCTAGCCGATATATTTTGTTATTATTTTTTCCCCGTTAATTCTTTCACAAAGAACGATTTCTGATAATGAATGATCATTTCCTGTAATGAAACAGAAAAGGTCATGATTTATATATCTTTTACGTCTCTTTGTTATTACGTTATACAGAGTTCATGCATATTGTTGCACAGGGTTCACGCATATTGTTATACATGGTTCATGCATATTGTTGCACAGGGTTCGTGCATATTGTTATACAGGGTTCATGCATATTTGTATACAGGGTTCATGCATATTGTTATACAGGGTTCGTGCATATTGTTATACAGGGTTCGTGCATATCGTTATACAGGGTTCATGCATATCGTTATACAGGGTTCGTGCATATTGTTATAAAGGGTTCGTGCATATTGTTATACATGGTTCATGAATATTGTTATACATGGTTCGTGCATATTGTTATACAGGTTCATGCATATTGTTATACAGGATTCATGCATATTGTTATAAAGAGTTCGTGCATATCGTTATACAGGGTTCGTGCATATTGTTATACAGGGTTCATGCATATTATTATACAGGGTTCGTGCATATTGTTATACAGGGCTCGTGCATATTGTTATACATGGTTCGTGCATATTGTTATACATGGTTCGTGCATATTGTTATACATGGTTCGTGCAAATCGTTATACAGGGTTCGTGCATATCGTTATACAGGGTTCGTGCATATCGTTATACAGGGTTCGTGCATATTGTTATAAAGGGTTCGTGCATATTGTTATAAAGGGTTGATGCATATTGTTATAAAGGGTTCATGCATATTGTTATACATGGTTCTTGCATATTGTTATACAGGGTTCGTGCATATTGTTATACAGGGTTCGTGCATATTGTTATACAGGGTTCATGCATATTGTTATACATGGTTCTTGCATATTGTTATACAGGGTTCGTGCATATTGTTATACAGGGTTCGTGCATAGTGTTATAAAGAGTTCGTGCATATTGTTATACAGGGTTCGTGCATATTGTTATACATGGTTCGTGCATATTGTTATAAAGGGTTCATGCATATTGTTATACATGGTTCGTGCATATTGTTATACAGGGTTCATGCATATTGTAATACAGAGTTCATGAATATTGTTATACAAAGTCCATGCATATTGTTATAAAGAGTTCATGCATATTGTTATAAAGAGTTCGTGCATATTGTTATACATGGTTCGTGCATATTATTGTATGGGCTTCATGAATATTGATATACAGAGTCCATGCATATTGTTATACGGAGTTCGTGCATATTGTTATACAGGGTTCGTGCATTTTGTTATACAAGGTCCATGCATATTGTTATACAGGGTTCATGCATATTGTTATACAAAGTCCATGCATTGTGTTATACAGAGGTGATGCATATTGTTATACAGAGTTCATGCATAATGTTATACAGGGTTCATGCATAATGTTATACAGAGGTCATGCGTAATGTTATACAGAGGTCATGCATAATGTTATACAGAGTTCATGCATAATGTTATACGGAGTTCATGCATAATGTTATACGGAGTTCATGCATAATGTTATACAGAGGTCATGCATAATGTTATACAGAGGTCATGCATAATGTTATACAGAGGTCATGCATATTGTTATACAGGGTTCATGTATATTATTGCACAGGGTTCACGCATATTGTTTTATGGGATTCATTCATATTGTTATACAGGATTCAGTCATATTGTTATACAGAGTTCATGCATATTGTTATACAAGTTTGATGCATATTTTGATACAAGGTTCATGTATATTGTTGTACACAATTCGTGGATATTGTTATACAGGATTTATGCATATTGTTATACGGATTTCGTGCATATTGTTATACAAGGTTCATGCATATTGTTATACAAGGTTCATGCATATTGTTATACAGGGTTCATTCATATTGTTATACAAGGTTTATGCATATTGTTATACTGGGTTTATGCATATTGTTATACAGGGTCTATGCATATTGTCATACAAGGTTCATGCATATTGTTATACAAGGTTCATGCATATTGTTATACAAGGTTCATGCATATTGTTATACACGGTTCGTGCATATTGTTATAAAGGGTTTATGCATATTGTTATACAGGGTTCATGCATATTGTTATACAAGGTTCATGCATATTGTTATACAGGGTTCGTGTATATTGTTATACAGGGTTCATGCATATTGTTAGCAACCACATTCCGTGACTTTCAGTTACTGTTTAAAAACATTTTTCAGAACATTTTCAAATACATTTCAAGGTTTTTTCTGCAACCATAAACATAATGTTACTATGTTTTCGTAAAAAAAAAGAGGCATATTTGTGTTATTTTAAAAGGGAAATATTAATTATCTATTAATTTTTATTTTCCAAGAGTTTCTATGACCCAGTTCAAAATTTCAAGAATTTCTACTGCCTAATTTAAAATCTAAATTCCATGACTTTCCAAGACACAAGACAAAATTCGACCAATTTCCAAGATCAAAGTCTAAATTATATGACTTTCCAAAAGTCAAGTCAAAATTCCCCGACTTTCCATGACCCAAGTCAAAATTCCCCGACTTTCCATGACCCAAGTCAAAATAATATGACTTTCCATGACCCAAGTCAAAATGATATGACTTTCCATGACCCAAATCAAAATGATATGACTTTCCATGACCCAAGTCAAAATTATATGACTTTCCATGACCCAAGTCAAAATTATATGACTTTCCATGACCCAAGTCAAAATTCCATGACTTTCCAAGTCTTAAAGCGACTGTCCTGAGTTTCCTGCATTGTAAGATGTGTCCGACTAATAAAATCTTTTAACGTCTAAAGATACGCATTAAATACATTTTCTTGTTTAGAATATCAGTGTCTGTATATTCAGTTTGCTTCTGGTCATCGTAATGTTTGTAAGAAGCCCAAACTGGATTTTGACTTCAAATAATTTCGTATGGACGAAAAATATATTTTAGGAAATAAAATGGAATTTAACCTAGTACAAATACTAAAATAACCAGAAACACGTTTAATATACAGCCACTAATTTGTATGCAGAAAACTATATTTGATATGCAATTACAGTCGTTAAAATGTTTCTGTTAGTCGATAACATCTTAAATATTGCAGCAAAGTCAGGACTGTCCCTTCAACAACAAAAATGGCATTAGCAAATTCCACGACTTTAAGAGATTTTCACGGCCCATATAAACTATTTTATATATCACGTAATGCAAGCAACTCTTTAGGTTTGAGGTAGAATTTGTCTGGGTGGCGGTGGGGGTTGGGTTTTCAGTCAGATGCGTGTCAGACACCAGCGTTTAGATATAGTTTGAAATAAGACTTATACCCTCCTTAGAAATCAACAACTGTACATACATTGGATGTTACTGCATACTCAATATTCGACATACACACACACACACACACACACACACACACACACACACACACACACACACACACACACACACAGACAGACAGACAGACAGACAGACAGACAGACAAACTATTTATTTACGTTTCATCTTGTGTACAGATTAAAATAAATAAACAATAAAAGTGTACAAGCCACTCCTATGGAGTTATGAGATACTTTAAATAAAATTATTAAAAGACTATCAAAAACATTTAAAAGTATTGTATTTACAAAAAGTAAAACTAAAAACCCTAAAATATGTATATGTTTATATGTATATAAAAATGTTGACGACGTAATAAAATAAGATGGCAACTTTTGGCTGTAATTTTAACAATCTCTGGTTGGCTTAAAAATAAAACAGCAGCTACTGCCTTTTTAAAACGATCTACTCTAATGTCATCATAAAGAGGACAGTGAATAAGAACATGTTCTTCAGATTCTACATAATTAACACAGTTAAAACAGGTTCTCTTGACAATCTCCATAAACGCGTGCAGTATGCGAATACAATATGCGTGTGCATCTATAATATAGCAAAACGTTCAAATATGATAAGTTTGTTGTGTTTAACGACATCATTAGAGCACATTGATTCATTAATCATCGGATATTGGATGTCAAACATTTGATAATTCTAAACACATAGTCATGAGATGAAACCCACTACATATTTCCTAATGCAGAAATGGACCTTTTATGTGCACTTTCCAACAGGCAGGACAGCACATACCACAGCCTTTGACCAGTTGTGGTGTAATGGTTGGTTTGAATATAAATGCTCTGTATTGCCAGACGTTTAGCAAAACACACGCATACTACTACTACTACTACTACTACTACTATAACTACTACTACTACTACTACTACTACTACTACTACTACTACTACTACTACTACTACTACTACTACTAATAATAATAATAATTCTACTACTACTAATAATTATTATTATAATGCATGTACTGCTACTACTACTACTACTACTGCAACTGCTACTACTGCTGCTACTACTACTACTACTACTACTAATAATAATAATAATAATAGTAATAATAATAATAATAATACATGTACCACAACTACCTCAACTTCAACTACTACTACTACTTATGATAATAATAATAGTTATAATAATAATAATACATGTACTACTACTACTACAACTAATACTACTACTACATGTACTACTACTACTACTGCTACTACTAATACTAATAATACATATACTACTACTACCTCAACTTCTACTACTACTACTATTACTAATCATAATAATAATACATCTACTACTACTACCTCAACTACTAATACATCTACTTCTACTGCTGCTACTACGACGACTACTACTAGTAATGATAATAATAATTAATTAATTAAATAACAATAATTGTTATCATATTAACATTACTAATATTATATTAAAATTATGTTACTGGTACTTTTAGTATACGTACCTTTGTGATCCTATCACTGCTAATACTATTACTACTACTACTGTTGTTTTTGCTACTGCTGCTGCTACTACTACTACTACTACCATTTCTTCAATATGCTTCATTTATATACGTTCTTAAGTAAATTATGTATATTTCAGAGTAGCATAGAACAATATCATCATTATAATAGTATATTATTTAAGTAAGAAGTGTAAACTTTATTTAATTAACATGAGTTAAAATTAAATATAGATAACATATTTCTTAAAATTAATCTTTCTCCAATCCATTGGCAAAATAAATATTTATTTAAAATTTAGCATAAAATACCTCATTCAAATGACATAATCGGTCAATTATAAAAAAAGTAGGCTATCAAAATGTATTAACCAATATACAAGAAAATAGATATATAAATAAAAATATAAAATAAATAATATATAATGAAAAACGACTTTCACAAGCAAACTTTAAATTATGTAAATTATATTTCATAACATTTCAGAAAATAAATATCTTCTTGATATTTTCCCTGTTTCAAATTTTACTCTGCAAAACCGGCCATGCCAACAAACATAAAGCGATTTGAATCAAAACGGTATCAATCATGGCTGTATTAAGCAGGGGCCTTTGTTCCGAGCCGAGATTTAAAACGAGGCGTGGCTTGTCAGAGCGGAATTCTCACACAATTATATCCTACTTTATAAAATTAAATATTTATTTCACGAGAATGGCGGTGAGTTTATCACAAAGCGACATACACTTTGTGCGATGGCAGTTTTTATCTTTGAGATCTCAAACGTCCCTCGCATCAAAAGCACGCGACCGACGGGGAACCGAGGCACCCATTGTTTGCTATGTAGCATGTTGGCTGAGCCCTATCTGCTCCGCTTTATATTCAACCAATGAGAAGTAAGATCATTCCCGGCGCACTGGACTCCGATTGGCCCGCCGATGATTTGTCTATAAATAACCTTAAGGTAAATAATACCGGCTGGCTCGTTGACACATCACGTGACTCTCTCAATTTTCCTGCAGTGAAGTCTCGAATACGGATTAATTATATAGCTGATATTTTTGGATAAACGAAGCTACCCGAAGACCCAACAGTGAGTATACATACTTATCACGATAGTAGAATTTAATATTCGTAAGTAGGTCGTACAGCACGGCGTGCCAACTGCAGAGCGATGGCCAAAATATCGCCGTTCTTGGTCCTGACGCCAACAACCAATTTTCCAAGATGGCGACAGGAGCGAAGCGAAGTGAAGATATTTCGTGAGCTCGTATCAAGTGCTTGGCATTTTTTGCGCGACCGTTGGGGGCCAGCGAACAGGATTTCGTTAGCACTGACGGGGTCTGTTTTGTCTAGTTGCCCTGCACTTGCTGTTTTGTGTCTGTGTGTTCGTTTTGCAGTGATAATATTTGAGCCTGGCGTCTGTGCGACCTACCGCTTGTCGCTTGTCGATTATTTCACAGGGTCGGTCGCCACAAACTGACCGACTCGGTGCTGGAGGGAGATTCCCCGCTAAACGTCGGCTTTACACCCCCCTCGTTCACCGCCCAGACAGAAAAAAAACCTTTTTATTTCAGTCATAATGGGAGAAACGTATACGCCGCTCTTTTTGACTAACAAAGACTTGGTTTTAACAGTTGTCGAGTTCACAGCGATGTCATTTGAAATTGAAAGCAAATTGCTTATGTTTTATTTAACACCTTTTGGTCACTGGAATTCCATTACTATAATGTAGATTATATGAATGCCATTATAAGGAATTTGTTTATAGCCTTTGTTGTTTGTCAACATGTTGCCTGCAACTAATGTGTATTCTGGGTGGGGGGAGAACATTGCAGATTTTTTTTTATTGGTGGTGTTGTTAGCCCCACCGCACAGACTGTTGGAATCAGCATGGGTGAAGTAGATTACTGTCGCCTGTTCAACAGCTGTAGGGATGGCTTTTATAACAATCCCTATTTATTTGTCTTTTATAACAATCCTAACAGCTGTAGGGATGGCTTTTACCACAATCCCTATTTTCAGCGTTATAATTATTGGTTGTAAAACTGTCACACTAATGATTACTAAAATCGTTGTTTATATACATTTCTATAAACAGTCTGTGTTGTCTGTTTTGAATCATTGTAAACTAGCAACCCTGGCATAACATGTCGATTGGCATATTACAGTTATTGTTTTGATCAGTGATTCATTGTTTTAGAATAGCATAAATAGTTTTGCATACGTATTTGAAATCTAGCTGTATTAAATGAACTTTGTAACTGGTATTCATTAACTATAATTCATAATATTTTAATAATTATTTACAAAGCAAATTTCTAAAGATAGCTATTCGAATTACAACATATATTTTTTTCTCCATGAATTTACACCAACATCAAGGAAAAAAATTAAAAATAAAGATAACAATAATAATTTGAAAAATAAAATAGTAATAAAAAAAAAAGGTCATAACCCTTCTTCAAATATTATATTTCGAAAAATATATGTTGAATTAGTTTTTATTTACAAATATTTATCCATCACACATTACACCAAATAATAACAAAGACAAAAACACAACAAAACAAACGATCCAATCGTAGTCAAAATGAAAGTAAAGGAAACGTATGCATAATGTCATTGCGTCGATTGTGTTGCTAAAATGGGGAAAAACTACACAAAAGAAAAACCCGACAACAAAACAAAAAACCTAAAATTAAAAACACCCAGACCCCGCCAACAAAACAAGTCCGGCGAATACTCGCCTAATACACCATGATTGTCACTCTACAAACCAGAACAGTTGGTGTAAATGTAAAATGGCACACCGCGAAAACGCGTTAACGTTTACATAATCTGAAGGTTATCGCCAGTCAGTTCTGTAACAATAAGTAAGTAACCAGCAGATATCTCCTTGCCTGACGACGCCCCACCCATGTGGAGCCTCATCGATACCTGATTCGCTGCAAGCCGCTAGGTCCTTGCTTTGCGACGAGTTATTAACCGTGGTCGGTAGATTTCATTACGCTGTCAGTTAGACAGAGAAAAAACACAGAACCACTCAACGATAAACGTTTGCAGACAATTGTTCCGTGAATTTGTATACTAACAGGACAGACAAGACAGCACACACCACAGTTTGTGATGTACTAGTTGTGCGGCGCTGAATGGGGCGAGAGAAAAACCTTGTGTCCGCCGAAGGGCTTTGATCCTACGCCACAACACTTCAGGCGATCGCTCTACCGACTAAGCTATGTTCCGCCTTTGCTATTGGGAAAGCTGGCCCTCATCATTCCTATATTATAATTAATATATAATACAATTCAAATTTATCCTCACGTCTGCATCATATTCATGAAACAAAATGCGTTTAACGACACCGCTAAAACACATTGAATCAATTAACGATCCTGTCTTGAGTTTGTTGCATGGTAAGATGTTTCCGGCTAATAAAATCTTTTAACGACTAAACTTACGTACTAAATAAAATATTTCGTTTTTAAATACCAGTATCTGGTTTATCAATGTGTTTTTGGTCAGCTAGAAGTCTATAGCTGATCCAAACTGGATTTGGTCTCCTATTAATTCCGTATGTACGGAACAAATACCAGGGTCATTTAATATGCAATTTTAGTCATCAGAGCGTTTCTGTTCATCTGAAACAAACTCAGGACAGTCGTTTGTTCACCAGCTATTGGCTGTCGAACATTTGGTAATACACGTAGTCAACTTCAACTTGTCTTATGGGAAACCCGCTGCACTTTTCAGTTATCCGCAAATGATCTTTTATGTGCACTTTTTCACACAGGACAGCGTATACCACGGCCTTTGATATACAAGTCGCAGATGGTATCGTGACCGTAACAATACTGAATAACAAAAGAAACGCGAATGTAAATTTAAAAGATATTATTTAGTTTAAAACCCATAGCTTCTGTGTGTGTTAAAATGATCGATATTTTATTCCATTTTGACAGTCTATTTACCGAATTCATTTTGTAATGAAACTTTGTATATAGAAAAATATACGCGTTTCTTGTGTTGCTCAGTATAGGAGTGCGTGCGTCTTCCCATTTTCCCCAATTACGAACACTGGAGTAAGTGGAGCACCAAAGAAGGGGAGGGATGGAGTACGGGCCTCTTGTGGACGCGTTATCGGGAATTTAAACCCTGACCTTGTGTGCCCTTTTTACTTTAAACCCCGGCCCGTCTTATTATTTATGGCTTTGCTCATAACATACACCGATTTGAAATTGTCTGAAGTTGTTGATATTCGACTTGAATACACAGTCACTTTTTAGGACTTTGTATATTGACAAAATTGAAATAAAGACATCCTTGTACGTGACGCGCAATGCACGGGTCTGTGTTAAACCGCACCAGCCATTCTTACTACTAGTAAATGTGGGGCGGGACCTAGATCAGCCGATAGAGCGATCTCCTGGGGCGCTGTGGTCGGTGGATCAAACCCCATCGGTGGAAGCGTTCTTTGATTGTTTTTGCCCCCTCTTAACCAGTGCCTCTATGCTGGTATATCAAAGGACGTAGTGTGTGGGGTCCTGGCTGTGGGAAAGTGCATGTAAAAGATCTCTTGGTCCTAGCATAGAAATATATAGGGTTTTCATCAAAGATTATATGTCAGAAATATCAAATGTTTGACTCCCAAATAGCAGACGATAATAAATCAATGTCTTCTAGTGGTATCAAACAGACTTTGAACTTTTCTTTATACATTTTAGAATTAAAATTGAGAAATCTCAACCTAGTTTGAATCAGTTGCATGTATGGTAAGAAAACCTACATGCTACAGTTTTACCATATCAAAGGGTGAAAAGAAAACCTACACACCCTAATTAATAATGCGGTGTCTTTGGTGAACGTACCGGCCTCGGTGGCGTCGTGGTAGGCCATCGGTCTGCAGGCTGGTAGGTACTGGGTTCGGATCCCAGTCGAGGCATGGGATTTTTAATCCAGATACCGACTCCAAACCCTGAGTGAGTGCTCCGCAAGACTCAATGGGTAGGTGTAAACCACTTGCACCGACCAGTGATCCATAACTGGTTCAACAAAGGCCATGGTTTGTGCTATCCTGCCTGTGGGAAGCGCAAATAAAAGATCCCTTGCTGCCAATCGGAAGAGTAGCCCATGTAGTGGCGACAGCGGGTTTCCTCTCAAAATCTGTGTGGTCCTTAACCATATGTCTGACGCCATATAACCGTAAATAAAATGTGTTGAGTGCGTCGTTAAATAAAACATTTCTTTGGTGAACGTATTACTGTGTAGAATAACAACGACATAGGTAAATAGTGAGCACGCACATCTAACCTATGTATTGTCTGTTCTGAGCAGTGTGTTTGAGGTTGGTCATTGTGGGATTGCAGGCGCATGTGAAGGGGGGTGTGTGAGAGGGGAGTCGGGGTCGGCGCCTAGATTGAACAAAAATTGATGTAGTAGAGTCGGTAACAGTACCTATCAACCGCCATTCCGGTGGCTTTATCACTGTTGACGGGATATTTCTATAAAAACTGTGATTCGATTACGAATTCATTGCAGACATATATATATATATCCTTCATTTTTTAATTCGTTGTTATATTCAATTAAGATTCAAGCGCGCTGTGCTTGGCACACACCTCCGTTTGATAGTCAGTTCGTTCAGGACGACGAGTTTGTTATCAGTGAGAGAGAAGTCGGTGTAGTGGTTAAATTGTCTCTCGATGGGAGCCCATACTGGTATGCGAACCCAGTACCTACTAGCTTTACGTGCGATAAGTTGGTAAACCACTAACTCTACACCATGGTACTAGCAGGTTGGTCGTCAGCCGAATGTTGGCGAACGCCGCGAGGTGCTAGACTTTCACCGCGCTATTCCGTCATGACGAAAGTGTGTAACACCTGATAGTGTCAGTTTATTGGCGATGACCTTGATAACACGCCTACAATTACAACCAACGTAATTTACACCTCGTTAGTTTCACTATGTGTCGAACAAACAACAACTACAGTAGTCGCTAAACCGTTCATTACCATTATAGACACTGACCCTGAATAATAATATAATATTAGGTAGGTAAGAATATTTATATTTGCTTATCGTTAAACTGCATATTATTTAATATTTTTTGTTTGTTAAATTAATAAAACAAAAATTGAAAATTCATTTGTTTCTTGTCGACTTGGTCTTCGGACACCCAATAGCCGATGTATATTTTTGTGCTGGGATGTCGTTAAACATTCATTCATTCATCTCGGAATTATGGTAAGTGATTTTCAAATTGAAGGAAGTCAAGTGCAAGGACCGCCGAACATTTTTAATATAAAGAAATCGTATCAGGGAAAGCAAGACTGTATTGCATATTGTAACAATTCTTTTGGTGATGAGGTTATTTACTTAATTTCATTATTTATACATTATTTTTTCCTTATTATTATTATTATTATTATTATTATACCAGTAATTTTTATTTTGGGTGGGTAAGTGGCGTTCGTTTGGTGTTGGACTGGAAATCAATATTAATTAACTGTAATTGCCCGAACTAGAAGGATGCAAATTACATGACACCATCTCGAGTGCGCTCGCTATCTTTGTTTCCAACTAAACTGAGCCTTTTTAAAGACCACAATTACATAGTAAATAATATATTCTTTGGAATATCGGTGTCTATATATTCATTGTTTCCGGTCCTCCTAATGTTTGTAGTAATGTAATAATTGAGATTTCATTTTATCTCATATGTTTGTTGTGGGGTTTTTCCCCTCACGTACGAAATTATTGAGAAGGATAATCCAGTTTGGGTTTCTACAAACAACAATACTACCAGAAACGCACTGAATACACAAACACTTCATTCCAAACTTCGCATGATAAAGCCTATAACATAAAATAGTATAAGAAAAATAAATGAAATGACCTGTTTTATTTCACAACTTTACACCGTTTTTCAGATTAGTACGTCTACGCTTATTGATTAATAGATTTGTCACCTAGAATGACTATGCACCAAAACAAGAGAGTTCTTCTTCAAATAATAATATATTTATAATATTAAATATCATGTTATTGTTAAAGTTATTTATTATTATTATCTTAACTTTTAACATCTGATTGTTTATGTTGTAGGGTCAAAGGTCAACATTCCTTCGCTGGTGATACCTAGGGTAAAGACTATGTTTGTGTTAGTGGGCGAAAATATAAACATTTATTTAACTATCATGTGATATATTGCCAATATATTTAATGATTCCAGGATAAAATATATTTCAAGTAGCGTGTATTGACCATAGAATATAGAAGAATAGCATACCACATAAAACATTCGACGTGGGTGATCTATTCTCAACTAATAAATAAATTGATACTTAAAACTTTACTACAAACTGCAGTTTTTTAAATTATAATTGTATTTTGTGAGTATAGCACCAGTTGTTAAAATAATAAATAAAAAATAATCTTTGTTTACACTTAATTATGCGCAACTGTTTATATTATTTTTAAACAATTAGACATTTTCATTTTAATGCTTAATTAATACACTGCCATACAGAAGACAATCTATTTTATATATTTACTGTTATTCGCATTGGTCAGCTACTGATACATTAAAAGACGTGGTGTGTGCTGTCTTGTCGGTGGTAAAACGCTTAAAAGACTATTTCGCTGATCGAAATTGCCTTTGTAGCAGGAGCAGTGGGTTTCCCTTCTCATTCGTTAGACTACGGCGCAGATTTAATTTAGTTATTATTTATGTTATACCGCTGTCCTCTAAACACACGTTGGGTGGATTTCGTTTCCGACAATGACAATCACTCCGATCAGTCTTCCCATTAGGCTATTTTATCGTTCCACCCAGTACTCCACAACTGGTGTAACTAAGGCCGTGGTATGTACTATCTTGTCTGTGGGATGATGCATATAAGAGATCCATTGCTGCTAATCGAAAAGAGTAGTCCATGAAGTGGCGACAACAGGTTTCCTCTCTCAATATTTGTGTGGTCCTTAACCATATGTCTGACACCATATAACCGTAAATAAAAATGTGTTGAGTGCGTCGTTGAATAAAACAGTTCCTTCCTTCCTTCCGATCAGTCTATGCATTTTGGAATACGGATTACTGACAAATTCAATTTTGGCCTAAGTGCGGGCGCGTATGGACGATATCTGGAGTGGGTGGGGGAACACAGGCTGCATATTGAGGGAGGGATACAAGCCACATTTTTACCTTAACTTATACCAGAGTAGGGCACACACACAAAAACCTATACATTTTCGTAAGCGATTATCCTGTGTTGGATACTTGATTAAATAGCCACGATGAGGTCATTAAACTTTTTTTTTTCTTTTTTAATGAAAAGTTTATGATTATTTTTAACAACACCACTAGAGTACATTGATTTATTGATCATCGGCTATTTGATAACACGTAATCGTAAGAGGAAATCCTCCTACATTTTTCATTAGCAGCAATATTTTATTATATGTACGTTTATGCAGGACAGCACTTGTCAATGCCTTTGACATACCAGTCGTTTGGCACTGGTTTGGACAAAAAAAAATGTAAAATCTGAAAATATGTCCCCCGAGGAGGTTCGATCCTCCGACCAAAGAATCTCAGACAAATGCTTTACCGACTGAGCTGGATACCTCAAGCCCTTTTTCTGACAAAGACATTATTTAGTGTTTGACGTATTCATTTATAGCCTGTTTACGTGTCCAAGCTACCTCAGTGTTAATTATTTTCATATAATAATACAGGTGTTGGTATTTGTGACGTATGGCCTAAAAGACTAGTTCACTTAGCGGGAAATGACAGTTCACCTGTAAGAAGATGCGTTGAAAGTGTCACTTCTATCTCATTACCTCACATAATCCTATTACGTCATACCCATTACGTTGTCATGCCCGACACGCGCTAGGCCATTGTGTTAGTACCTGTCATGAAGCAAAGTGCACACATCATATATACCACGTGATAGATCATAGACCATACCTCATTACATACCACAGTATTTAATATACTACCTGCCAGACGGCTTACGTTAATCACACAGACCGTAACACAGCATGCGATACTAGGAAGTAATACACCATTCACAGCATATAGGCCTACTACATGATCTACATGCATACAAACAATCAGATATAGGATGACCTTCTTTTGTTTCTGGTGGTTATTAAAATATATATTATTACGTTTTGCTCTCTCTCTCTCTCTCTCTCTCTCTCTCTCTCTCTCTCTCTCTCTCTCTCTCTCTCTCTCTCTCTCTCTCTCTCTCTCTCTCTCTCTCTCTCTCTCTCTCTCTGTTTGTCTGTCTCTCTCGCCTCGCGTCTCTCTGTGTGTGTGTGTGTGTGTGTTTAAATATTCAATGCGACTACTTTACTAAAATCTAAAGGTTTTCATTGACTAAAATTACAAATTCAGATACGACTGAAAATAAGGGCAACTGAATGTTGACCCGCTGTTTATAAATGTCATTTTCAGCTTGTGTATGTGGGTGGCTTCCGACGCCCTTGAAATTATTTTAACCGAACGAAATACAAAAGTTATATACACAGAGGACGAATATCATTTTGTACTGTCTGTTTACTGTATGACAGCATACCAAAAACGTAAAAGTATATCCCACAATATTTTAGAAAATACCCTAGTATGTTCAAATTCATTGATTTGTGTAACGATAATAATTCTTAGGTATTGAGAAATTTAACTCTGTATTGTTTTAAAGCATTTCAACTAATGTGTGTGTTCATATACCACCGTATTTTATTTTATATGTATGTATATTATGAATGCTCACAGGCCAGTATGCTTATTGCAATAAAACTATATATCAAAGTACTATTTATTATACATAACCTCAGTGTCATTACCAGGTTATTGTTTCGGGACATCAAATTGTTAATGCCTAAAATGACGTCGTGGCCAGTGAGTTCTGCCAGTAGGATCCGTAGGAATGACGGGAGAACTAATGTGACTACACGTACATGTAATATCAATATTAAAAAAACTCAACTGTAACACATTGCGCAATCGATTATTTGAGAATGTGTCAGTTGCAGTCTAAGTAACTATGACAATAGAATGTAGTGCCAGTGCCACCGAGCCCAGTTCTAGTGACATTGACATGTTGCCGGTATGGGTAAAAGCTATTTTTGGTCTAAACGAATTTCGTCAAATTCGCTAATTGCGAATTTTAAAAACCATTGGCGAATTTTATTTTAATTTGGCGATATAATTTCATGTAATAATTGATATTTTGTTAGCAATATTTTAAGTTTAATAGACAATTTGGCGAACTTTTCTGGTCACCTAGAGCTAGCCCCGATTTTGTATTATGTTAATTATGAATATTCCTGCAATTCACAGACATGCAGTTACATTTATGTTCAGATAAATAAATTAAATTAAAATAAGTCTACGAAAATTGAGACTTAATTGTGTCCCATTTCTGCAGGTCGTATACACGTTTCGGCTGTGATTATAATTCTAGCACTTCTTGGTTTCGGTGCCATGTGTCTGGTTGCTTTAACAAAAACAAAACCCTGTTATTAAATGCTATTATGATTGTGTGGGTGGTGGCCTTTATTAAAATACGGATATATATATATACATTGAGAGAGAGAGAGAGAGAGAGAGAGAGAGAGAGAGAGAGAGAGAGACAGAGAGAGACAGAGACACAGAGAGAGACAGAGACACAGAGAGAGACACAGAGAGAGACAGAGACACAGAGAGAGACAGAGACACAGAGAGAGACAGAGACACAGAGAGAGACAGAGAGAGAGACAGACAGACAGACTCCACGTTAGATACTATGCATCTTATAAGGAAAACGAAAGCAATGTGGTATATTTTAGAACAACGAGTTGTAACATGAATCATATTTACGGACCCCAATGTAGTATTCTATTTCTTACATCTCTTAAAAAAAAAAACCCACAAAAAAAAAAAAACACGCAACAATAACATAAAAACAAAATTCAAACGCCTTTTCCAAGTAAAACCTATGTACGGCGCTTGCAAGAAATGTATGCGTCATACATAGAACAATCAGTTTCATCTTAATTAATAGATCAAAGAGCAATCACTTTTGATCGTGCTCATTTCATTGAATGGTATGGCAGTGGCACCCGGGTAATCACCTTGGAACAGCAAATCGTATACCTTTAGTTCGATAACACACGTGTTATTTCCGTATGATGTTGTAAATGACACATGCTGTTCTCGTCAACGGGTGTGTAAGACAATGCACCAGTATATATTTTCCTGAGATAGTATACCAGTCATATTTATAGTTAAAAAAAAAACCCACATCAGCGATTTCATGCAGTCCTATACACTATAATGTTGATAAATTACTATTATCATTCACAAAAAAGGAGTAAAAAATAGCATGTACATTTAAAGCAAATGTATGAAATTAGTAACTATTAAACAGTATATTAAACAATACAAATTAGAAATAATGCAAATCTGATATCAAGAACAACGCAATGAACAAAACGTCGGGCATGCTAAAAAAAACCATGATCCATTTATCACTAAATGATAGCAATATGATTGTTTTTTTCTCTTTTTTTTTAAAATACAAAGATAATTAGTGATCAAATTAAAGTCATTTCCATGGCTACTTCTTGATGCTAGTAACACCACCAACACCGATGTGTATGTATGTATTACAAATCAGCCGTGCAATCGCCGTAAATAGGTTTTCTTCGGAACGACGGGTGTATTTTCAGTGTGCATTGAATTTTGTTTTTGAAAGGTGTCTAATTTAAATAATATTTTATTTGCTAAATGTACATTAGCAAATGATGTAGCCGCTAATTTGGCAATGGACAGGATGAGCCCTATATTTTGTTTTTAAACAGGGTTTTTGCGAATACGTAAGAAATAGAATACATGTAATACATAAAATTACCACATATTTTAGTTGGTTGCTTAAACCGCATTCATATTGCTTTTGATCGGAAGATACATTTAAAACCGCATCCAATTCGCGTTCGGTTGGTAGATAGATTTAAAACCGCACCCAAATCGCTTTTTGATCGGTAGAGACATTTTGAAACAATTCGGCGTAAAATAAATGGTATATAACGGCCATTAACTGTAATATTTTCTGTTACCAGTATACGCTGAAAAACGATTACGTCCTTTTTCCTGGATGTTGGGAGGGGGCGGAGGGCGGACGTCGTCCGTTTCTGTAGGGTTTTTAAAAAATATTTTTCATGTGCTGAATCATAAAGCCAAATTTAAAAGCGACTACGTTGATTTTTTTTTCTAACTCATGAAGTTAGATTTGAAACCCACAACGTCCGTTTTTGGGGGGTTGACAGGGACAACTAATGACTTGCTCATCGCCAGTAACGTCGTGTCTTTCTGTTTTTACCTTTTTGTAATAATATTAATAAAAAACACCCCAGAAATACACAAATGGCCGACGCAGTGTGCAGTTCAATATTTAGGATATTAAATACATATTGGCGAAGAAGAGACATCGAACAATAACAAACGCCGTGTGAATGTGCCCGGCGTCGGTAAACACGGGTTGGTTTGTCCGGGAAGATGGCCCGTGACACCTTTTTCTCCGGCACCGTGTCGTTTAATTACAATTCATTTAGACGAGAATTGACGAGCAAACAGAAATATCTTGATTAAGAGGCTCCGCGCTCCCTGCGACCTCTTTCAAACACAGCCTGACCCCGGCGCACGTTTCCACAAAAGAAAAGGCGAAAAGGAATTGTTTTATTTTGCTCCGCCATGCGCGCACAAAACCAATTTCAGAAATCGACATCGCTTCGGCCGCGGAGCGCGAGACGAGAAATGTATTTGTTCGGTTTGTTCGTTCATTCACGAGGCTTTTTCCGCTGGCTGCTTGTACGGAGAGGTCGTGACCCACAATCGGCCAATTTGATTGGTTCCCTTCTCCTTATGCACGTATGCTGACGTCACACGCTGTTTCAAATGTCAGGAATGCTACAGATCGTATTTGTGCACACGACCCGCAACAAGGCGATTACGGCACGTAAATATTGTACGTTCGGTTTTTAGAGGTTACTCTTACTGTGCTAAATATAATATAATATCTTAAATATCTTTATTAATAATAATAATTGCATAATATATTCTGATACATAATTAACGTAGTATAATAATAATAATAATAATAATAATAAAATAAGTAGTAACAGTATATTTCAATTGATTTCAGTCCTAAAACATGTTTTAAAATAGTGTCGGTTTTTGTCATGAAGTATTACATATTTACTAAAAATTCCCCCCCCCCCCCCCGAAAAAATAAAACAATGAAAAATAAGTATACCCCTCCCAAAACGGCCAGATTGTTAATTTTTATAATTAATTCGTCTTAATTTGTTCATGTTTTGTAATAATAAAACTTTCTAATGAAAATGCACTGTTAAAGAATAATAAATAAAAATGTACAACATAGAAATAAAAAATATAATTAAAATCAGTAAAAAAAAAAAAAATTGCGGCAATCAAATTACCCTGCAGCGTGAGTTGTAGATTTACAATTTATTCCACTGTTTTGTGTTACGTTTTACCAACATGGCGGCATGATGAAGGCTGGTAGACAGCCATTCACTACGATAAGTTAGGGGTTTATTGACGCCTTGATTGGATTTGTAATTTACCCATGTGGTCGATGTTATAAACAATAATAATATTATGTAAAACTGGTTTAATAAGCAGTCATCATCCACAATAAGAAAAAGCCCCCCCACCCCCAAAAAAAAAAAAAAAAAAAAAACCCCGCAACCAGAGAGCTTTACTGATGACATTCCCCCTGACACCCCCACGAGATAAACAAATATTATTGTTGGTTGAAGGGATATTATATGGTTTTTAATTTTTGTGTGTATTTGTTGCAAACGATACAGGTTTAAAACAGCCGTAGGCAGGCACCAAATTGCCGTTGGTGAGCTTTTTCAAAAGTCTTTAAAAAGCGCCATGGGTAGGCTTAACAAATTCTTAACTTCGAGATGGACACATTTTATGTGTGTTCGTGTATTTAAGTAACACAAAATAACATTAAAAAGGCAGTTTCCAAGAAGCTAATGGATTTTTTGAAAAGTACAAATAAAATAATATAAAAAACGACACAAATTACTGAACCTCTGCCAGCAAAGATTGTTTCTTTTTATTTTAAAACAAAATTAAAGCAAAAAAAATTGAGACATAATCTGTTATAACGTACCACGCCTCTTGTGACGTGACGCGACCCAATTTACCAACACTGGCCGCGCGTGTCTTTTGCACGAACTAATCAAAGCTCGCGATGTCGAGGATTAATTTGCTCCGGAGAATGAAAGACCGTCTTTAGCGGACGGAAGTCTAAGCTATCGTGCCACAGTTCCTCTGTCTGCCGCAGAAATCGACATTCGAATTGAAATGGATTCCTCGGTGAGCATGCGCTGGCAGGAAATCAGTCAATTAATAGCTGTTGCCATGGGAGATGGGACGTCATAGTACCGTTGCGCAATCATATCGTCGTATTCGGCGAAATGGAAAAAGACTATTTTGAGATAAATAAATAATGCTTCCTCTTTCCAATTATAATACTTGTTTTTATATAATACATTTTTAGAAAATAAAAATTATTTATAGTAAAGAAGACTCTGTTGGTTTCATAAGCAGCTTTCGGAATTATTCACTAAGCTGGCAGATTTGCCAAAATAAAACTTACAAGTCATTCAATATTCCCTTGTTTGTGAAATGTAAATATGTACATGATACGTATTATTTTATTAGTAAAGAAAAACAACAAATTCAGTGGATGAAAACACATTTTATAGTTTATGGATTTATAGCTTGAGCGAAGTAAAAAAATAAATAAAAACCAGCAACAAAAACAACATACAAACAACTATTCTATTATCGCTGTATGTCTGAGAGTGGAAATATTAGGAAATCAACATGTTTTCTTTATTCAACCCACCTTTTAGTAATTAATATGCATCTATGATTTACTTATGTGGTCCTTAACCATATGTCCGACGACATATAACCTTAAATGAAATGTGTTGAGTGCGTCGTTAAATAAAACATCTCTCTCCTTCCTTATAGATGTAACAGTATGACGTAATATATATGAGTGATATATATGTATATATGTATGTATGTATTTTTACATTTCTAGATGCACAGAACGACCCGCCTGAAGATCACCGATCTGAACCCCCATCTAATCTGCGTCCTCTGTGGGGGGTACTTCATTGACGCCGCCACCATCGTCGAATGTCTTCATTCATGTGAGTTGTACACGACATTTCTCGCCCTTTCTTTTTGTGTCACTACGTTTATCGCTCACTGATTAATCATTGGTGTCTTTATTAACATTCTCAAATTATAGAAATTTTGTTTTCGTGGATGCAGTTTGTTTTGTTTTTTTGCGAAAAAATATACATTTTATATACATACATACTTACATACATACATACATACATACATACATATAAATAAACTAATATAATGATCACATTGATGGGAATTAGAGCTCTAAAGAAAATGTTAGGTATTATTTGCATGATAGTGAATAACGAAACGTACAAAACAAACTAACAAGTCTATCTCATCTAGCGAAGTAATGAAGTACATTTTTAAATAAGTGATTTTATTCCTATGGAAATTTCGTGCGTAGTAATTGTATGAGGTAAAGACCACCAACCGGGCCGCGGTTTAACAAATCCACTAGACCTCGGTCCTGGCTAGTGAATGTTTGTTCTGAGCTAGTGGAAATCATCAGCTGTATTACTATGATATTGATATTACAGGTGTCCTAAACGATTTATAATGTACATACACCTGTAATAAGCGGTCACCTGTCTAACGCGGCCTACGGACACCTAAATCGGATCCCAAACCGCTGAAATACCTGTATTAAGCGGCCACAGTGTATATATATATATGCCACTAGCCAAAGCTTCTGTGAGGGGTAGTAGTGACTTTCTCAAACATTTATTGAACACTGCTGACACCCACTACACCCGTGATTTGCGTATACATGTAATTTTAGTTTATTACTCTTAAAGCATTGTCCTGTGTGACAATAACAAGTTTAGAAGCACGCCATGTTTAACGAAACCCGCTCGTAGTAATACATTATACATAAAGTCAAGTGGTACCTGGAGAGCAATTACACGATGCTGTCTTGTAATGGTTGATGTGTTTTACAGTTATTCTACCATTGTTTCTATCTGCGGGTGATTTGTTGATGTCATTTTGATAATGTATTCCTTATTCCTTGTCGGGTTATTCATCTCTGTTCCTCGGCGATGACGTGTGACCCAGAGGCGGAACAGGACATATTTTGTGAGGTGAGGGTGGGGAGGACTAACTGAAAAAAGGCACATGAACCAACTCGTCAAAATGACATCCCAATGAAAAAAAAAAAAAAAATAATAATAATAAGCGGCCATTTGAATATTTTTAGCGGGGTCCCAAATATCGTATCAAATGTCGTGGTATGTGCTATCCTGTATGTGGGAAAGTGCATAAAAAGATACACAGGCCAAGAGACAAATGTAGTAGGTTTCCTTTCAGGACTACGTGTCAGAATTATTAAATGTGTGACATGTTTACTCAGCGATTAATGAATCAGTGGACTCTAAAAGTGTCGTTAAACAAATAAGCGTTTTCTTATTCCACCACTTACATCATGAAATACGTATTAGTGGTGCGATAATTAAGGGGTACCTGTGTCGTATTTGGCTATGGTCTACAGGCTGGTAGGTACTGGGTTCGGATCCCAGTCGAGGCATGGGATTTTTAATCCAGATACCGACTCCAAACCCTGAGTGAGTGCTCCGCAAGGCTCAATGGGTAGGTGTAAACCACTTGCACCGACCAGTGATCCATAACTGGTTCAACAAAGGCCATGGTTTGTGCTATCCTGCCTGTGGGAAGCGCAAATAAAAGATCCCTTGCTGCCAATCGGAAGAGTAGCCCATGTAGTGGCGACAGCGGGTTTCCTCTCAAAATCTATGTGGTCCTTAACCATATGTCTGACGCCAATATAACCGTAAATAAAATGTGTTGAGTGCGTCGTTAAATAAAACACTTCTTTCTTTCTTTCTTATTTGGCTATTTGCGGACCTTAATGCTGGGTTTGCTGTCTCAAAATGAGTTTTCATCCTAGACCATGTATGAGATATATTAATGCGTTTAACGGTAATCCCTTTATTTGCGATACACCATTTGCATAATAACAATTTATTCGACATAAACTTACAGTTCATAGGCACACATACATTATGTATAAAATAAATAAATATCACATAATTATACATACACATAATAATACAGTATCCGTAGTTTATCTTATAAGTATACATACATATATTATACATTAACCATAATCAACCATATAGTTATATATTCATCACATAATAATAGATTGCAGTACATTGTAGAGAGTGATACGTGATCTATTATAAATATGAATTATCTTTGCGATATGTTAAAGGCATATTGTCACAGACCACTGACCTATTTAATGGTCTAACAAAGTATTACCTGAACAAAAATAATTTGATTTGTCCCTAAATGTACTTTATTCAACCATCTTCAATAACCACCATACTCCATTTATTAATGATATTTTGTAAAAGTAACTGAATTATGGCAATGGTCCATAATTCAAAAGCTAAAATTGCCGAGAGGTTGACTTGGATTTCACGCCATCATAGTTCAATTAAGGTGATGCGATAGCTAGATTTGGTTTCCAACAATGAATGTAATTTTTATTTATTATCCATTTTTAGAGAAATAAGGTCCTTAAATCCGTGACAGTATGCCTTTAATCCGTGACAGTATGCCTTTAATCCGTGACAATATGCCTTTAAAGAGACTGTCCCGAGTTTGCTGCCATCGTAAGATGTTTTCGACTAATAAAATCTTTTATCGACTAAAATTACATACCGAATGTTTAGACCAATGTCAGTAACCAAACTGGATTGGTCTCGTAATAATATCCTTCATACGTATATATATATATATATATATATATATATATATATATATATATATATATATATATATATATATATATATATATATATATTTATATATATATTCGTGTCAAGGAGCGGGACGTAGCTCAGGGATAAAGCCTCCACTCGATGCGCGGTCGGTCTGGGATCGATCCCCGTCGGTGGGCCCGTTGGGCTATTTCTCGCTCTAGCCAGTTCACTACGACTGGTATAACAAAGCCCGTGGTATGTGTTATCCTGTCTGTGGGATGGTGCATATAAAAGATCCCTTGCTGCTAATCGAAAAAGAGTAGCCCATGGAGTGGCGTCAGTGTGTTTCCTCTCTCAATATCTGTGTGGGCCTTAATCATATGTCCGACGCCATATAATCGCAAATAAAATGTGAGCTTCGTTAAATAAAACATTTCCTTCCTTTCCTTCGTATGAAGGATATAGGGTGATCTAGTACAAACACTAGGTCGATCAGAAATACATTTAATATGCAAACATTAATATTTCATGCGGTAAAAATTTATTTAATGTGCAATACTAGTCATTGAAACGTCTCTGACTAGGATCGATCCACGTTGGTGGGTCCATTGGGTTCATTCTCGTTCCAGCCAGTGCACCACGACTGGTATATCAAAGGCCGTGGTATGTGCTATCCTGTCTGTGGGATGGTGCATATAAAAGATTCCCTGCTATTAACGATTAAAAACATACGGGTTTTCTCTCTTTGACCGTGTCAGAATGACCGTGTTTGACATCCAGTAGCCGATGATTAACAAACCAGTGTGCTCTAGTGGTGTCGTTAAACAAAACAAACTCATCTTTAGGCTGATTGTCGTAATTTCCTAGCACAGGCTCCCGAGTTTTGAGTTGGTGGCAGCGGATTTTAACGGAAATTTTCGAATCTCTATAACGACGTTTATTTCTATTGGCAGCACTACCAAACAGCTATATACGGCTGGGGTTGAAACCCCACAACACTGTTAGCTAATGGGTAGATACAAAATAGAATGATAATTATCGTGTAACCAAGGACAGTCCGCTAAAGAGGTCAGTGTGAGTAAATTCAGACCATACTGCCGGAAAGACCAGAACGTAGATCGTTGAATCCCTTGGCCAATTGAGCCTTCTTTCCGCAAATTAAATCACCGCTAGCAAACTAATGCCAGCAACTAGAGATATTTGCCAGTTATCTCGCTTTAGCACTAAAACAATAGGTGGCGCTCACGGTTAGATCCATGTGACTGACGTCTATTTCCAGTCTTCATTGTGTGTTTTTTTTTATTATTATATTTTTAAATAGTTTTTATTTAATTGATTATTTAAAATTAATATATAACTAAAAATATATAGGGAGTAGCTCATCCAACACCCGCTGTTATTAAAAAACACCTTTTTTTCGTGTGTTCTAGTTAGGTCCAAAGATTATCAGAATCAGTCCTGGAAATTGCAAGTATCACTCAGCATAACCTATTTTTCGTACGCGCATTACTTTTGGGACATTAATTTACATGGTCAAACCACTTTTAACAGGTTACGTAAAATCAAATAGGTCACATACGATGGGATTTTCTTTTTGTGAATGGATTACGCATATTTTCTATTCCAAAGAGACCTGAGAACATGTGTATTTTCTGTTTTTCAGTTTGCAAGACGTGTATTGTGAGTTACCTGGAAACAACCAAATACTGCCCAATCTGTGACGTCATGGTGCACAAAACCAAGCCACACGTGAATGTCAGGTAAATAACGACCGTGAGACTCGGATGCTGTGACGCCATTTCAAAAGACTGTGTCATAACACATCCTTTTTAATGACTACATTTATTTATTAAATACATTATAATATCGATGTCTGTTAATACTGTAGACTGTTTCTGGTAGGGCAAGCTAAATTGTACACCATGGATATACTGAAACTACTATTCCATGCAAGGAAATGTATTTAATATACACGTTTACTAGTTAAAATGGCTCAATTAATAGGAAATCGTTTTTAATTGCTGAAGACAAGACGGTCCCTTTAAAATGCAATAAATAAAACCTGATGCTATGTTACGGATTTACTATCTAGATTGCTTTTGTGAGTACCTTTTTTTGTACTTATTTTTATTTATTTATTTATTTATATATTAAAAAAAAAAAATTACATTGAAAAGACATTTTTAAAGTTACTTTATTCCCATGTCTATTTATAATTTTTTTAAATTTTTATGTTGGTTTTTTTGTTGTTTTTTTGTTTTTTCTTTGAATTCGTAAAATAAAACAATATTCCGTTGTATCAATTAATGCGTCAACACTCAATTCAACATGTGATGATTAAATTGATTGCTACTTTAAATTGATTATAACAAAAGTTATGACGACACATTGCTAATGACTAAATAAGGTCATGGTAATATTTTATATAAATTAATAATTTTATTAACAAATGTAGTAAATACGTCAGTTCCTTTAGTAAACATTAATATTTTGATTTTTATATATACAAATACGGTATAAATGTATTTGGAAAACGAAAATTTCATATTGAAAATATAAATAACAAGAACCACGTGATTACGTTTAATAAAAGACGCATTTGCTTGGTCAGAATTAATTTTTCGTTCACGAGAAAACCAATTAATATTAATCAAGGCCGTGCAGTGTTATTCTTGTATGTTTGTTGCTGAACGCAGCATTTATGAATGTGTTTTCCGCGTGGGTCGCCAATTTCACGTCACGCAATGGAAGTAGCAACTTCTCTGATATTGATTTCTTTGCCCGGCGTTCCGAGTGGCGTCGATTTCTGCTGTTCATTGCCGGTGTCGATTTCTTCGACTGAGAGACACAACTCGACAGGACGAGCGCTGATATTCGCCAGGCTAAGAACTCTTGTTTGTAATTTGCCATACACGTGTCCAGCACGTGGGCTAGCGACAGGTCACGTTGACCTGGCATCGCACACGTGACACCATAATAGTTATAACGGTAAGAATGGGGGATGATGAGGTTTCGCTTGTTTTATAGAGCTGTCAAGTAATTGGACAGCTAAAATATTTGTTTTTATATAAAGCTAAATTTTCCTAAAGTGGCATCTCCTTTTCAAGCGGAGGTTTAAAGATACTGCTACTAATACTAACAGCTACTACTTACTACTACTACTAACAGCTGTTTCTACTACTACTACTACTACTACAAGTAGTACTACTGCTGCTGCTACTGCCTGATACTACTGTTGACATTGGTACTACTACTGTTACTACAACACATACTTCTACTACTACTACTACTACTACTACTACTACTACTACTACTACTACCAGCTGCGTCTACTACTACCACCTATTACTACTACTACTAACAGCTACTACTACAAGTAGTACTACTGCTGCTGCTGCTGCCTGATACTACTGTTGACATTGGTACTACCACTGTTACTACAACAAATATTACTACTATTACTAATACTACTAATTACTAATGGTACTACTACTGCTGCTACTAATACTACTACTACTACTACTAATAATTACTAATAATAATTACTACTACTACTGCTACTACTAATGATACTGATACTATGATACTACTATTGCTAATATTGATACTACTACTACTACTACTACTACTAACAGCTACTACTACAAGTAGTACTACTGCTGCTGCCTGATACTACTGTTGACATTGGTACTACCACTGTTACTACAACAAATATTACTACTATTACTAATACTACTAATACTACTAATTACTAATGGTACTACTACTGCTGCTACTAATACTACTACTACTAGTAATAATAATTACTAATAATAATTACTACTACTACTGCTACTACTAATGATATTGATACTATGATACTACTATTGCTAATATTGATACTACTACTACTACTACTACTACTACTACTACTACTACTACTACTACTACTACTACTACTACTACTACTACTACTACTTCTACTTCTACTGCGCCTTCTTCTGGTTTTGTTGAACTACTTCCATTTGGTTGGAACACATAAACTTAATCCGAGTCTTTGGTTGGGGTGGGTGTCTTTTTCATGTTAAAATAGATATGCTTATTTCATCTGTTGATTTTCGGTTAGAAAGATGTTCATGAAACACTGTGTTTGACTGCGGTAGAATTTCCTACAACTAAGCGAGTCTATAAATATTGAGTATGACACCCTTCCTTGAAGAAAAGGCTACTTCAAGCGTGACTAAATCTGAATTATCATTTCGTGTCCTAATCTTTGTAATTCCCTGTTTCAATCCGTCTGTTCTATTCACTGATCAAAAACATTGCCTTTTCTTTGAAGATGCCGACATTAGAAACGGTTTTTTTCAAACCGACAAATACCAGTACGGTTATTGATTTTGCGTTATGGCCTTACGCGCTTGTGGGTAGATATCAGTCGTTAACCGCAATAAAGCACTCATTTTGACGACTATCATCTGTGATAACCGTTAAGTAAAATGGTAATACGGTGTGTGTTAATTGCATCAAATCTCCCCGTGAAATAAACGCGATATCGTACGGCATCGTACGGCACTGATTCGATTATGGAACTGACGACGATAGGATTATATTTTAGTGGATTTACTTTACCTGCTTACTAACGCCGGTTCGATAGTATCCAAACTGTAAATAAACCAGACTCATCCTATTATTGTTTTATTCATTTCCTAAGCGTGTTGCAGTTAAATTTTAAGGTTAATTTTTTCTCTCTAAGAGCATAGGTTATGATCATGGATACTAAATGGCCGTACATCTAAGGTACACATTTCATTTGTCCAGAATCCGTATGCCCGTATACGTATTCGTAATTAATAAGGTATAGATACGCACACGTAAACGGAGACGCATAAATGGAGTCTACTCAATCTATTTGCGTAGAAAGTGATTGCTACTGATTGCGGATTACGTATACGTATGCAGATTGCGAACACGTGGAACATTCCCCTAACTTTATTCGTTGAGTAACACATATAATGATATACTGTACTATTTTTTATTACAAGAGTCCAAAAGCAATTTACCGAAAGTCGCCTTTAAAGACGTTATTTTTTTCTTAGTGAGTTAATGTTATTACTGTTGTCATGATACCTAAACATTTAACATTGTCTTTAATAGGCTTGCCTTATGTAATAAACTTAGGATATTTACTCGAGCTGTCATTGCGCGTGGAGTGTATAATTCTTCATATGACACGAGAAACATTGTTACATAACGACTACATATTTGACGAGGGATATAAAATAAATATTAAATGATAGATACCAGTAAAATTCAACCTAATAATTAACAGTCACGGAAATGCAGGCGAAATTTATTCGTAGTTAAATACAGTTAACATTAATTTTAGTGAGAATAAAATACCAATTAATAAATAATGTAGTGACATACATACAAAGTTAATATTTAAACGTAGTGGTTAATTCAATTTTATTATAATGGTAGGGAGATACAAATTTAATATTTAATGATACCAAGTTAGAATTCAGTGGCACAGAAACTTAGTATTTAATTCTAGTGAAATACAACTTTAATGTGAGTGATTTACGAATTTTACATTCATCAACTGTGATATATAAAGTTAAACGTGATATTCAAAAGTAGTAATATTTAGTCTTGTTAAGTTAAATGCATCGATACGTAATCATAGCGCCAATAAAGAGGATTCAAACTGTTCATTCCCATTTGGTTGAAATGCAATTTGTCCTAAATTCCTTTTGATCGAACAATTAACAGAATGGTAAGAATGGTAGAAACGCTAATCACCTGAGGGTTACCTTCATGTGGACCAGTATACATTTCCTAATTCGTTCATATTTACAGAATAACAAAAACAAGACATACAGATAAAGATACATGTATAACACCTTAGTGACCAGTTTAGTGAATAATACTTAATAAATAGTTTGAACAATGATGATGATGCAAGTATGTTTGCATGTAGAAACATTCAAAACACACTCGGTTTGATTTCAAATAAAACTTTACATTTCTCAATTAATATGAGTTAATATTGTACCCAGATACACCTCGCTTAATATAATTACTAAGCACTCAAAATATTACAAATGCAAAACAAATTGAAGACATCTCAGTTAATACTAGTTAATATCGGTTAATGCAATTAAATATTTTACCTCATTTACTATTACACGTATTACTAATCAGACCCAAACGAATAGAAGCATGGACATGTAATTTTAAACAAATTGTTTGTGTTTTTAAAGGAAGCAAATATTTATAGTAAATAGTAGCGCGACACACATTGTTAAATTGTAGTAAATTAATTATTAATATTTTGATATTATTATTTAGCATTTTTAATTTTAAACCAGGTAAGGACGCTGCAGGCCAGTGAGGAAGGTCCGTGATTTTGAGAACGGGGGGGGGGGGGGGGGGGGGGGGGGGGGGGGGGGGGGGGGGTTAAAACACTTGGAATATTAGTACTAAATATGAAGAAAGGACACTGTCAGAAGGATATCAAATGTTAGCAGGGACTGGGTACAGCATCTAAAATACACTTATTATTGTACTCACTTCGTAGTTTTGTAAAGTGTACACACGTTGCATTATTTATGTGCATGTTTCGACTTTTTAAAAGGTATTTTATTTTACATTATTTCATATTATTTCATATTATTTTATTTTATTTTATTTAGTAGTAGTGATTAAAAGTTTGAGTGGAGTAAAACGACATGGTGTGGCGTGTGGGATGTTTGTGTTGCTGATTCAATCATTGTGTTTCAGGGCGGACAAGACGCTTCAAGACTTGGTCTACAAACTCGTGCCTGGTCTCTATACAAGTAAGTATTAAGAACATAGTACTGTGTTCAGGCGGGTGTTCAGAGAAAAAAAGGTGGGGGTCGAAAACCTATGTTTTTGTTCAATGTGTTTTTCCGGGAGAATACCCCGACATGTCAGCAAAATTAATGTGCTTATACTTAAGAGTCAGTAAACATTAATTTTATTTTCAAAAGTCCACCATAATTATTGATCTTTAATGACAGTACGTTAATCATTTATTAACATAGATGTAATGTGGTGAATATATATGCTTGTACATCGGTAATATATTATGTCGAGTATATATAATATACATGTTATTAAATATTTAATAGGTATATAATAGCATGTATATACTCGGTATAATATATTACCGATGTACAAGCATATATATTCACTACAATACATTTATGTTTATATAAGTTATATATGTACATTATATATGTTATATATGTACATAATGTACATTACATTTATGTATATATAATTTATATGTTCTTCACAATGCATATTAGTAACATCACTACTGTATATGTTTTATGTTTGAGTAATATTGTAAACTTGTCTTCCAGATGAAATGAAGCGGCGGCGTACATTTTACGCAGAACAGCCCACTCCAGGTAGGTACAACAGGTTTATATATCACACAAAACCTGATACAGTAGGGCCGAATATAGCGGGCGTGAGACGAAGGGGGAAATTTCTTTCCCCAGGGAAAAAAACAAAACAAAACTCCATGTCAGTTTGGTTTAGATGTGTCCGTTTTGTCCGACTTGAGGAGTCCCTTTTTTGTCCTGCCCCTATTCGTTTTGCACTCCGCCCTAACTATTTTAGAGTGGGTGAGTCCCTGAATATTTGTGAATATTTAATTATTGGTACCTTGACTCGTGCTTATAAAACTTGACTCTGGACTCGAATCTTCAGTGACGTTATGCTTATGCGCTGCCATGACGTTAAAGTCTCAAGACGAGTCTAGACTTTAAAAGTTATATATTCAGGTCTCTGAACATTGCGAGAACGTTAGTTTCGTTCAGGCCATGCTTGCGCAGGTCTAGTTTTGCGTAAACCATATTTCTTTTGTTTGCGCGTTAAATTTAAGATTTTCATTCACATTTCGTTTGTACGCAATCCATCGAAATTGGTTAACTGAATTTGTTTTTGCATAACCAGTGAAAGGTTTATGCCAATTTTTCATTTATTCATTTCATTATAACTTATTTTTGTGTTTATATCCAATTATGGTTTAAGCACGCTGTCCTGGGCACACACACACACATCATCTGTCTGGGCTGTCTGTTCAGGACAGTGGGCTAGTTGTTAGTGAGAGAAAGGAGGGTGTAGTGGTCTTACACCTATCCACTGAGTCATTAAAACTCGCTCTGTGTGGGAGTCGGTACCGGGCTGCGAACCCGGTACCTACCAGCCTTATGTCCGATGGTTTAACCACAACACCGAGGCCGGTAATTTTCAATTCTCAGAGGTCTTTATAAGCACATGGTCAGTGGGGGTTTTTTGGGGTTGTTTTTTTTTAATAGAAATTATTGGTATACTAGTATATGGGTGCGTATTTTAAAGATACTTCTTTCCTGCTATTGAAAAGTACCTGACTATGATTCCCCTATACAGCTTTGAGAAGTGTTTTCCACCGTTCATTTCCTTGTTTGTTTCAGACACGCCCAAAGCGCCGAGCGAGGCTCGCGGGGACGAGATGGCTGAACGCGTTATCTACACCGCGGACGAAAACATCAGTCTGTCTCTCGAGTACTGCAGACAGTAAGTACAAGTTGTAGTTAAAAGTGAAAGTTAAAGTTTGTTTTGTTCAACGACACCATTGGAACACATTGATTAATTAATCACTGGCTATTCGATGTAAAAAATTTGGTAATTCTGACACGTTGTCATCAGAGGAAACTCGCTACTTTTTTCCTATTGCAACAAGGTATCTTTTTATATGCACTATCACACAGAGAGGAAAGCACATACTACAGCCTTTGACGAGTTGTGTTGTACTGGTTGGAACGAGAAAACCCCAATCAGTTGAATGGATCCACCAAGGTGCTTCGATTCTGTGACGCACTATTCTTTAAAGACTATGGCTGGGTTTTTTTTATCTTTATTGTTTAGATTATCCTCTTCCCTACATTCGAAGTGTTTGTAATACCACAAAACGCATTTTTCATAGTTTTAAAAACGCACTTAGGCATACCTCTGAGAAGTAATGGGTATGGCTCTATTTTTAAGGGTGTGACCCCGTTTTCAAACCACGTTTCCATTTTGCGTTGAAACTAGGATATGTGAATCATCTTTTAGGACTGCAGGCTCAGGGTTCGTGACCCTGTACAGGCTCCAGCACAATATCACATAAAACGGCTCAGTGTGGAGGTATAAGGCCATTAGTATTGCACAACCATCTATCACACTAATGATCGTAACACCAAACTATTTATTGATCTCTGCTGTGCACAGACAGCCCAGATATATGATGCGTTTGCTCAGAAAAGCGTGCTTGATCCGTAACTGGATATAAACTCGAAAACAAAAATCTGCGTGTGAAAAAACAACAACAACAGAATACCATACGAGTTTGTTACGATGCTATTCTCTGTGTTATTCAGTATATATGACCTTTGATATGCCATGTGCAGAATACAGCTTCATTTTGGGGAATCGATCATACGACCAATAGCACGCCAGGCGACCGGGCTATGACTGAGCCGTCCCTTGCTTTCATAGAATCAGACTCGCCACACGGTTATGGTTTTCTAGATTCTAAAGAATTCGTGTGTTCGGCAGTAACGAAATTTATCGATCTGTTGTTGCTTTATGCCGTACTCCCAACAAGCTGTAGGTGATGGATGGTTAATGCAGGGGGACCAATTCAAAAGCTTGTTCGAGAGGGCGAGCAATCGAGGTCGCAAGCTAGACTGGTTTTTGCGTCTAATGTTAGATGAATGTGGTGTGAGCAGTCTTGTAGCGTGAACTTAATAACAATGAATTAAATTACGTCATGAACGGCCTTTGATATACCAAGGTTTATTAACAGTTCGAGATGTGGATTTAAATAAGATGCTTTATTTATGACGTCGTGGTCTCCCATGACGTTGTGAATGTAAAGAAGATGGTTTATTTATGACGTCGTGGTCTCTGACAGTTGTGAATGTAAAGGAAATGGTTTATTTATTAGGTCATGTGTGTTAAACGTTCTCCACGTACAGTTGATGATGACGTGTTTCGTGTTTCAGTGGTGTCCCGGACCCGAGCGTTCTGCGCAAGATGAGACAGGAGAGTTTCCAGAACGGAGATGTCGATCCAGCCACAGGCGAGGTAAGAAGCATTTGGGGATGCTGGGGTCAGGTGGGTGGGAGGTGGGGTGGGTGGAGGGGCTTGATCAGGAGGTCCTTGACCCACCCTTTTCAAAGACAGTTGTTAAAATTCATCATCCACAATGTACAACACAAAATTTCCCTAACAATGCGTCTCTGAGCATCTTCAGTTAAAAACGATCCCGAGAGACACGCCACTAGAAATAAAACCCTGCAGATCTCAATGTCTTTGGTAGCTTGGCTCATTTGTCTTCAAAAATCTATAATTAATATTTTAAGAATTTTGTGGCTGCCCTCCCCACCATTGCTATCATAGGAAACTGTTGTGTTGGGTGTGTGTGTGTGTGTGTGTGTGTGTGTGTGTTTTATTTTATAGCAGCAACCAAAGTAGAGTTTGTTTTGTTTAACGATACCACTAGAGCACATTGACTTATTAATCATTGGCTATTGGATGACAAACATTTGGTAATTTTGAAATATAGTCTTAGAGAGGAAGCCCGTTGCATTTTTACCATTAGTAGCAAGGGATCTGTTATATACACCATCTCACAGACAGGATAGCGCATACCACGGCCTTTGATATGCCAGTCGTGGTGCACTGGCTGGAACGAGAACTAGCCCAATGGGCCCACCGACGGAAATCGATCCCAGACTAGACACAACCAGTGATTAACAATGAAATTGAACGAGTTTACTAAATGAGTTGTATGTGTATTTTGCATACGGAAATATTTTCCAGGGAAGACTAACGGGAAAAGGGAACATAGATCAATTCGTCAAATGGACATCACAATGGGAAAAAAAGTAAACATAAAGAAGGGGCAATTGAATATTGTAGGCGAGGGAGTGGCGGGTCCTCAGGTTTTCCCCTTTGGATCCACATCTGGATTAATTATTATTATTGTTAAAATGTTAATCGACAGCTAGTATGACGATTCATGCGGAAATATTTCTTAGTACACATGTTCTTTAAAGCCAGTGGTGACTGTACATAGTCATTGTGTCAGCAATCTTAGTAATGATGTACCAATGAACTCTACACTTTATTTTGCACAGAAACGTGATATCCGGTATTTACTGTGTCCGGCAGCTGTCAGTGTGGGACATCTCAAGAAGTTTCTCAGACTAAAGTATGACTTGCCCGTCAATTACCAGGTATGTTATACTGAAATATGACTTGCCCGTCAATTACCAGGTATGTTATACTGAAATATGACTTGCCCATCAATTACCAGGTATGTTATACTGAAATATGACTTCCCCGTCAATTACCAGGTATGTTATACTGAAATATGACTTGCCCATAAATTACCAGGCATGTTATACTGAAATATTACTTGGTAGTCAATTATCAGGTAAGTATTCTGAAATATAACTTGCCAGTGATATAACAAATACGTTATACTGAAATATTACTTGGTAGTCAATTATCAGGTAGGCTAAGTTTTACTGAAATATAACTTGCCAGTGATTTACCAGATACGTTATACTGAAATATTACTTAGTAGTCAATTATTAGGTAAGTGTTACTGAAATATATCTAGCCAGTCATTTACCAGATACATTATACTGAAATATTACTTGGTAGTCAATTATTAGGTAGGCTAAGTTTTACTGAAATATAACTTGCTTGTCATTTACCAAATATGTTATACTAAAATATTACTTGCAGTATGGTATCGTAAATTTGCTCAGTGACCATATAGACTGTACTGAGATTGATATTTTACTTACTATAGCCAACTAGCAGGTGTGTTAGACGAACACTGAACTAGACTTATCAGCCAGTTATCATATGGGTTCCACTATGAGTGCTATATATTACATTAGTACACGCCGAAGTGATTACCGTATGCACAATAAAGGAGATCTGAAGATCGATGTTCATTATCGGTGAGCACCCATTGTGCCATGGCATGTTTTTGTTTTTGTATGAGATATCTTACGATTGCCACCGCACTCCCCATCTGTCTGTTACACACATATACATAAATAAATTCCCCTCAAGAAAGAAAGAAAGAAATGTTTTATTTAACGACGCACTCAACACATTTTTATTTACGGTTATATGGCGTCAGACATATGGTTAAGGACCAAACAGATATTGAGAGAGGACACCGCTGTCGCCACTTCATGGGCTACTCTTTTTCGATTAGCAGCAAGGGATCTTTTATATGCACCATCCCACAGACAGGGTAGTACATACCACGGCCTTTGATATACCAGTCGTGGTGCACTGGCTGGAACGAGAAATAGCGCATTGGGGCCACCGACGGGGATCAATCTCACACCGTCCGCGCACCGAGCGAGCGCTGTACCACTGGGCTACGTCCCGCCCCTCCCCTCAACAAGGACAAGGTCTGGTGTTTTCAGTTCGGTCAGTAGTGCGTGGGTTGTAATAAATTAATAGCAGTGTCCGTATATATGTTATTTTGTCTGTAACAGCTGAAGTGTCGTGAATTTTATCATCTTTATTAGAGCATGTTCGTAACACACGTTATCCCAGAGCCGCGTTTATTAAGACCGAATAAGACAATGTCCGCTAAACTGGTTTATTCGCTTCACGTTAAAACCACTGACCACTGTGGAAACCAGTCAAATAGTTCACGAACGTTAGCTATGCTTGCTGAACGTTGGACTAAGTACGAAGGTACTTTGGAGTTTTGTGATCAAACTCAACGTTTAACAATAAGCAAACTCAGGCTTGTGTGGAGAAAGGGATTTTGGGGGCAGCTCCAAATGAACTTTCTTTTGTTTTGTTTTCCAGTGTATTTTTTTTTTGGAGGGGGGGGTCATGACCCAAGCCCCTTAAAAATTTAGATCGCAATAATCTTAACCACCCCCCCCCCCCCCCCCCCCCAAACCTGCACAATGCCTTGCACACGGGCCTAAAACTAAGTTGTCATAATTTGGGTAATAATGATGTAAATTGATTTTAACATACAAAAACTGGTAAGACGTTTTGTGTGTATTGGAAGTTCCACCTCTTCGGGCGCCTCACCTGTGAAGTGGTCTGTAAAGAAGACGTTCTACGTATTTCGTTATTTTATTAATGACATAACGATGCGTCTGGGATCGTAGACATCAATGACTTGTTTTAAATTTATCTCAATTTCTGTCGGTAATAATAATATATGGCAGACATTAAATTTACTGATCGCTTTAATTACTAGATTATATTTCTTTGGAGTAAAGTGGATTCATAATAACAGCGAAGCACGCAGGTTGTAAATACGTCACGCGCAATTTCAACGGGCGCGATAAGTTCATTGACCTGCCTTGACCTTTCTTTTAATGACGACTACTTTCGTTTGATTAATATTCATTTACTATGTCTTCGGGGTTTTTTTCTTTCTTTTTTTCTTCGTTCTTTTTTGTTCATAAGTAGAGCCACGCTTGGTAAATCAGTTGTGGAGGTGTACAATATATGCAAATTCATCACTAAATTCTAATTTTCCGAGCCGCCGAATCATTGCATTGTTCATTTCCAACCCAGCGCATTACAATGACAGGTTGTGGCCGGAGACGAAGCCATATTTATTTACTATTTAACACCTGCAGCCGAATCGGACGTTAACCCTTTCGCGACTACATTGCAGTATTCTGTTGAGTTAATGAAAAAATTCTGTTATTTAGAAAAGACCGGTCAGTTGATTTTGTAATGGCGTCATTATGTATACGTGTTGTCATTGTTGCGTGTTTTCGACATAATATACATGGCTACATAAAGGAAAAATACAATTGATTTTCTATTGTAGTTTAAAGCATGTGGGCATATTTATTACTTACTACGTTTTATAGATCAATATATATATATATATATATATATATATATATATATATATATATATATATATATATATATATATATATATATATATATATATATATATATATAGTTCAGTTAAAATTACGCCGAATTACGTAGCAGCATCAATGGATATGTTTTAATTGTTCAAGCACTTCGATAGTTTGAGATGTTTAACATAATATTTACAAAACTGAGTTGAGGAAAATAATTATTTATTTATTTATTAATTTATTTATTATATTGTGTGTGTGTACGGTTGTCGGTTGTTTCTTAAGATTATACGGTCAAAGTTTACAAGAATTTCTTTTTTAATTTACAATAAAAGTCTTTGTTATTGACTCATAAAATAATAAATAGATCTATAGCAGTGTTACTGTGAACATTATTTCGATATACGACCTATTGTACACATATGAAGAATAATAATTTGTATATGCTTAAAATCCTGATGTTCTCTTGAAAATGAGAATGTATTTGTGATAATGAAATTCTGAAGCGAAATTAAATAAATTTCACAACAAGAGAATGTAAAATAAACGGAAATTTATAATTACTTAGCCTTTTGAAATAACATAATATAATTTTATTTATTTTTAATAATGTTTGTTTGTTTGTTTGTTTGTTTTTATTTATTTATTTATTTATTTATATTCATTTTATTTATTGTTTGTGTATTTATTTATTGTTTTATTCTCTTGCATTAAGAATTTTCAGTATACATTATAATGTCAGGTTATAAGTAAATAAATACATAAATAAATATATATATATATATATATATATATATATATATATATATATATATATGTATTTGTATTTGTTATTAAACCATGGAACCAGATATTTGAACTTTAGTTTTTAAGAAATGCTATACATAAATTGTCATTGCTTTTACTAATACACATCTATCCCCATGCCTGTTACAACGACGGTTTACAGTGTCAAACTTGATTGATGTAATCAGTCGATTTACAAGTGTACACCATCGGCCCGCTTCCGGTTTACCTCTCCGTTCTCTGGGCAGGTCAGAACGGGGGAGATGGGGGGGGGGGTATGACTTCGTTGTTTATTGACACTACTGGGAAAACCAATAGTTGCGGTTTTACAATAAACCATCTCGGCTACACATGATCGGGTTCGAGGTGGCCGCGCCACACAAAGGGTTTTGTGGGGTTTATCGCACATTGGACGTGACGTGGGATTCGGAGAGGTACTTAGTGCGGGCGGGCGGACAGGAGTGCCGGCGCGGGATGGGGGTGTTCTGGGTAGCATGCACGCAGTTTCAAATATATCATTACCGGGATAAGAAGAGAGCACAATGGAATGTAGTGCCAGTAAGCTCACAAATAAGTCTACTTCATTTTGCACTGTGTGTTACTAGCCCGTATATGAGTGTAATAAATAGCTGCTCACCCAATGAGAACGTAAGTCTGGTAGAAGGTGTCATAGGTTGTAATGTCAGCCCCTATCCCATCGCATCAGCGCACATGTTTTTAATGTGGTGGCTTTTGTTGGGGGTGGGGTGGGGTGGGGTTGGGGGTGGGAGTTGATTTTTAAAAGTGACCATTCAGTTTCCCGAGTTATTGGCCTACTAATCAAATTAGTTGATAAACTAGCGGGCGTGAGAGTAGGAATACGAAAACCTATCGCTTAGATTTATTTCAGGGTCATACGTTTTCGATACGATAAGCGATTGAATAAATTGAAATATATTATAAATACAATACACTGTACATACAAACATACTTTACATTTCTTGTCACATTAGTTTATTATGACCGCCCCCCCCCCCCCCCGACACACACAGATACACACACCGAGACACACACACACACACACACACACACACACACACAGAGAGAGAGAGAGAGAGAGAGAGAGAGAGAGAGAGAGAGAGAGAGAGAGAGAGAGAGAGAGAGAGAGAGAGACACACACACACACAGACAGACACAGACACAGACACAGAGAGAGAGCATCCCTAGGGGGGATTGGGGTAAGAATACGAAAACCTGTCTTTTAAATTTATGTTTGTATCATACGTTTTCGATCGGATAAATTAAAATATATAATAAATGTAATACAGTGTACATACAAAAATAATTTACATTTGGTATCACGTTAGTTTATTAAGAAAACTAAATAATTCCACACCGACCAAACCACGTTAATTTGTAGTAAATGCACATGTGTACAGGTGTGTACAGGCCCCTAACTGAATCTTGCTATGAAACGACGTAACAGATAACTGAACTAGCATTAGATCAGTGTAAATATCTCGTGGGATAACCATGTGACTTTGACGGTCCCGTGTTCAGCGACGGCGAGCGACGCTAACATTCGCGAACCAGTTACGCGATATGATTTGACGTGAAGCTCGTAAACCAGACTCCCGAACGTTTTCCTGCTCGGTCTAGCAGAACTCGGTCCAGCAGAACTCGGTCCTGGTCGACAACGTAGCAGACAATAGCGTTGCACAGATGAGTATCGAAAACGTCTATCAATCACTCCGTTAGTGCCAGCAAAGCAGGACATTACCCTGAAGAGGGTAAATTAAAACCTTAGATTTAGCATAATAGCAAACAAAAATTGCCCTTTTTAATTTAAAAATACCCTTTTTTATTTTCTAGGTTAAAACGGTTGGCCTGATTATTGTTTGTACTGCGATCCCTCTTATTTTCGGCTATGTTAGACCCTGCCACGTGAAAAGTACACGGTAGTAAAGCGGTGTTGTCTATTTCAGATTGATATCTACCACACTGATGAGGGACTTCGCGATTACTACACGCTCATCGATATCGCATACATCTACACGTGGAGACGGGTAGGTCATCTTCAACAATCACAATACTAAATCAGTTTCTATTACAAATTTTGATGTTTTTTATATTCGTGTATTTGATATCTATTCTTTTGAATCCTTTTCTTCCGATTTATAAAAAAAATAGATAAGCTTATTTTCTGAATTACAAAATAAATAAAATAATAACTTATTTCATGCTATATTATGTGTGGGGTTTTAAAAAATTGTATTCATGTATCAAATGTATTTCATATGGGATTGGTATAGTGGAATAAATATTTTCTTTAAGTTTTATTTTCATTAAAACTGTAATCTCCCCATTATATAAAAAAATACAAACAACTTTTTGATCTTTCGCAGTTAACACATCCAGTTTTTTGCGGCCTTCAAACAACAATCAAGTTTGAAAAACATAAGTCAAAATATATAAGTAAAGCAACAATACTCAATTTCTGTTAATTTGTCGTTATTAGTTCGTGATTCCTTTTATTGGTATGTACGATAAAAATAGAAAAATAAAAATGTCAGCCAATGTTATTACAATTTGCACATCAAAGTAGAAAATTTTTGCTGTTTCCGAAACGGTTTCATATTCCCTTTTAGTTTAAACTACTATTTTATGGAAATGGGTCTAGATTTAAGACAGAAAATAAATAAATAAACAGGGCGTGACGGAAAGAAAATATAACGTGCACATTGTATCTTAAACAGATATGTAGGAAAATATGTTAGTGATAACTGTTTTAAAGATTTAAAAATATAAGAATATAATTCAGTCACTACAAACATTAATTTGTTTAAAAATCACATTTATGGTTTTTTGTTGTTTTTTTCGCTTCAGCGTGGACCATTACGACTATACTACCAAATATACAAGGTGGCTCAGAAACGGAAGGTGAAGGCCATCGACGCCACAGCCAAAGTTGAAGAAGAAACCCCCAGCGACAAGAAACAGGCCATGGACGCCAGCACCCAGGCGGCCGAGATCTTGCTACAGTTGAGTGCGGCGCACAGGCCAGCGATGGACCAGACACCAGTCGTGTTGGTGTCGCCTAGCAACCAGGACGTGCAATTCAAGAAACCAACAGAACCAAAGAACCGGAAACAGACATCGGAATCCAGGAAACGTTCCGCCGAAAGTGCGCGTGTCTCAGGATCCGATACCAACAAGAATCTCGCGAAATGTAAAAAACAAACACAGAACGCAGCTAAAATGAACGCCGAGCAGGCGAAACAGACAAACGACTTTAAGAAGCCCAACTCTGATTTCACGAGACCAGCGCTGGTGAGCAAGAAAATGACGGCGGAATCTAAGAACGGAACCGAGTCTCCCAAACTGCTGAATGGGTTTAAAAAGCCCGTAACAGAATCAACGGCGTCAAATACGGATTCGCCAAAATCAAGCTCCGATGCCAAGAAGTCGTCGTCGGAATTTAAAAAACCAACAACGTCTGTTGTGAAGAAGAAGTCGGATTTTAAGAAACCAACAGCGATCCTTCAAAAAACCGAATCCGTGCAGACGAAACTGACAAATGAAACGAAAAAACATGTTGCGTCGGAAAAGAAATTACAAAAGATCGCTAAGTCGCTGGATAATGGCGGCTGCCAAAATACGGACAGCAAGTTTCATAATGGTATTAATGGACACACAAAAGACGTGTTAAAGTGTGGTGGTGTTGGTGTCAAAACAACGGACGCTAGTTCTAATGACGCTCAGAAGCGTGTGGATGTGCGAGTGAATGGACTCGGTGCTACTGGAAATGACGACGGCAGCAAAATTAACGGAACCAGTGTGTTCGATTTCGGCACGGACAGTTCTGGGGACACGGGTTTGTTTAAACTGCCCCGAAGGGACGAGCCACTGAACTTGTCGAAAAACAACGACCGTGATAGATCGGTGAAAGTGAACGGGCCGTTTTCGTCAAGGCCCGACATGCCCGTCTCAAACTGAATTTCCTAAACCGCAGCTACGGAATAACAACGCCTGTGATGATGACGCGTGAAACCAGTGTGCTGGCTATATCATGCTGTTCAGTGACGTCATCATTTTAAAGGGAACACTGTTTATTTCGCTGTTTTTAATTCATGAGGCATTACCGATATCCAATGTGACTATCTTTGCTTTAACGATTCCAATATGTGATTATTTTCAAAATATCAGTATCAAAGAACGCAGACTATTAAATGGTTTTCACGAAAAATGTATAGCTGGAATAAAAGTCAAGAGATTTTTATTCCTCAGGGAAGGGAAAACATGTGGGAAATATGTTTGTGCTATCTATGTGACAATTATTGTGTATAATACGACTAGACTACACTAAAATGTAGTCGGCTAAATTTTAGTCAAAGCTGTATATAAAAGTGAACACAAGATAATGGAGGCCTACAGGGAGACCCTTCAGAACAGGTGCTGTTTACGTTATACTTACAGAAATATATAATTTTGTGTGCAAAAGAGACGCTTGATGTTCGCATTATTGAAAAGTGACTGCTATTGTAGGAGGCCTTTATAGTGGGTTTTACTGCATACAGAACATGTTCCCAAAACGGCAGTGAAAGGAAGGACGAAAAGAGAAACTTTGTTTTAAAGTGTACATCTGACCAGAAAATATTCACTGTAATTTGTTGTTTCTGAAACGAGGATTAACCAGTTCAGTTAGTTAACCGATTTGTACGTGTGCTTCACTCATCTCGTAAGCAGTATTAGGCTCGATTCAACAAGTTTAATGTTGCTTGTGCTACTAGAATGTACATATATGCCTGTGGGTACACACACGCACGCACGCACACACACACAATATGCCGTACGTTTTGAAAATTATTTAGCAAATCGAAGATATTTCTGAACTAGTATTTTGAACACATTGATTATAATGCCTTTAAGACGTCTGCGTGTTCCCATAGTGTCTTTTTGGAACAAGTGAATTTTAAAGATATTGTTTGAACTATATTCATGGTTTAAAATCGTGTACATTGCAAAATTTCGTATCTTTAATACACTACTGCATATAGTGCAAGTTTTGACATCAAAGTTGATAGGTGAATGGCTAGTATTGGCTAGATTGTATTGCTATGACGTCAATAATCTAATATTTCTTTATAAACTATGCATAAGAAAGTGCTATCCATATAATATTTTAAAAATTTACAACTTAACTTCGTTCCAATTCATGATATTTCGTCTGTTCAGTTACAACTTAACTTCGTTCCAATTCATGATATTTCGTCAGTTCAGTTACAACTTAACTTCGTTCCAATTCATGATATTTCGTCAGTTCAGTTACTTTTGTGATCACCACAGAAATTTGTATTTGTTTTTATTTGACATTTGCATCTTGTCTTTAAAATGTTTATCGTTCCAAAGAGTCGGTTATCATACGTTCAGTCATCACAGTTCAACAATCGAATCATTTCTGGAATTATGTTTTCGCAGTTTTATCTTCATTCAGACTTCTTATCAGCAACAAACTTCATAAAGCAATAGCAGAATTTACATGTATTTGTATATTACTATAATCAAAATGACATTTATATCAGTTGCCGAGTTTTCCAAGCTGTCGATTTGCAAAATTTCGAGGAAATGATATTAATTATAGTGAAAAACTATGGATGCTTATAAAACAATAAGCACTTAGCAAGAAATCATTTTATAATAAACTACATTTCTCCAATGAAATGGATATATAGACTGAAACTCATCAGGCCACCATAGAACAGTTGTGTTATATCGAAATACACTCGTCACAATAGTATGTCTTTTAAATAACAGACGATTGAATCTCGATATCGTCGAGATAAACAAACCAATGCTAAAATGTCTATACAGCCAAACTTCGATATATCGATATATGGATTAAGCACACAAGCTTGAAATATGTGTAGTTCGAAATAAACGCAATAGTTGTTGGTGAAAATTATGCCATGTGACTGTCTTTACCTTGAGGTATTCTGGGCTTGCTCGATAACGGAGTTCGAGATAACGATGTTCCACTGTATTTATGAATGAATATGAATACTAACAATACGGAAACAAAAAATAAAATATAATGCAGCGACCGAAAAAAAAACCCAAAATGTATTTGGGAGAACGTTTTAAGTAACAATTTCACACATAATTTGACAATTAAATTATGCTAATGTTTGACACGTTTGTTTTACCTCAACAAGACAAGAAGCTCTACGTTACGTTTCCGCACCATTTCTCACTAACTATTGAGCCGGTTTCCATAAAACATATAACGGATGTAAACCGACGCAGAAGATCTGCGATATATCTGCAAAATTGATTGTGTTTCCATACAATATTGCTTTGGTCTGCGACGGTTTGTTACCGATATTACGAAAACCAGACTTTTAACTCTAAATCTGTGGAATTCGTTACATTTCCATCTGTGGAAAATTAATATTTTTTCTTTTGTTTGACAAATGCATACAGTAATATTTTATTTTAGTTTGCGTTATTTAATTCTCAAGAGTTATTTACTAATTTGTTTCAAGGGAAAAACACTTCACATGTTTACTTAATAAAACCAAAATATTATTCCAACTTAATTTGGCACTGAAAATAATATTTTTAGTATGTAGCGGAATAGCGATTTTATGTTGCGTTTGTTATGTATATTCCTGACTATTACTGCAGTTAAATAGGATCATTTCAACCCAAAAAAAATGTTAATGCTTTTTTTTTTTATTGCCGACACTTTGATTTTACAGAATGAGTGAACAATGTTTTTCTTCAATATAAATTTGATAGACTTACTTCAGAAAGTTTTTTAAAAATTATTTTTATTATTATTGTTATTTTGTTTTTAAATAATGCAAATTGCTTATTTACGTTTTCTGGTTCTACTGCATTACAACTTTCAACTCTTTTTTTTTTGTTGCCATTTTTAGAGTGTGACGTCATCGTATGTGCTACACATATTAAAGTTGTCGATCATATGACATTATTACACCCGGACATAGCATACACAGTATTTCACTATATACAAAAACACACACTATTAATGTCCCCGTACGTTAACGTGTTTATGTGCTAGAACCAGTGAGCATTTTAATTTAATTTAACTTATTATTTGTGTTTGCTGGACATGTGAATTGAAACATTTTGTTGTTTTAGTAATAGGGAGACTGTGAACATACTTACCTTCATCGGGAATCGAGACCTGCTTGTATTACGTCACACTGAGTGAAATACATGTCTTTATAAGCTACCACTTTGTTCCTTGTTATTTTAGCGTGTCGGCACAAAGTTCATAGGAGTTATAGTTCTTCAGTGCGCTTCAAACAGGAAAAGAATATTTGTTTGTCGACACCGTATAGCACATTTTGAAATACGGCTTTTTGATATTGGTACAGAGAGAGAGACGGAGAGAGAGACAGAGACAGACAGAGAGAGACAGAGACATACAGACAGAGAGGGGGAGGCAGGGAAGAGGGAAGGGAGAGAATGAGAGGCAGGGGGAATGAGAGAGGCGGATATAGAAAGAAAGGGAGGGAGACTGAATAAGAGGAGATAGCGCGAGAGGAAAAGCGTTACAGAGAAGAAACCCGTTATCGCCACGGGATATTCCACCGAGCAGCGAAGGATACTTTATAAACACTTTCCGTAAGACAGGATTTTATATACCACGCCCTTTGGAGTAGCAGGTTGGGAGGGGAGGTTCGAATATGAGCCAAGTGAACCCTTTTTCTATTTTGTTTTGCACCTGTATGTTTTACATGTACGTACAAACCTGTATGTTTTAGTTCTGAAAGCGGACCATTTGTTCCAGGTGGGGTAGGGTGGGGGGGGGGGGGGGGGGGGGTGGGGGATGGGGGGTTCGTCCGACCCCCCCCCCCCCCCCAGCCTACGCCCCTGCTCGTTGAACACATTTTAAAGGAAGGGACAATTAAGGCATTTGGCCTGGTATGCATATTCAACGATATATAATGCACATTATTGCTTAATATCAACAAGTATAATCATATAGTTAATTAATAAAACGGTTAAATGTGACAGCTATAGGTTGGACTATACCAATTCAAATCCCATAGGCGACCGTGTTAACGTTTATGTTTAAAAACACTATATGCAATATATCAACCAAACTATGACCCATAAATATCAGTACTACAACCCCTACCTCAAAGTATTAGCTGCAGAAAATGATACCTTTCATGGCTCATTTTCGGTATAACCAGATGTTTTTACAACACCCCTAGTTTCGCACAAAAGTTTAGTACTGTTTTTTTACATGTACCCCACACATGTTCCAAGCACAAAGCTACTTGAGACAGTGGAACTAGATGAATTAAAATTGTATCATTTTTAGCCCAGATGAAACTAATATTTTTTACAACCAACACACTCACATTCATAACTAATCACAGGACTTGTGGTGTTAACTTCTCTATCAAAAGTTCGGTGCACCTCGAACTTCGACCCAGCCGGAAATTAATTGGTATAGTGCTACCTATACTGATAACATACATGTTTCAAAAGGTGGCGAATCATATGTTTTTATAACCAGGATCTGGTGTCTTCTAACATAAACTGACAACTTCACTGAAACTGTTGTTTCTACAGTGCAACCTAATATAATGTACACCACAAGGCACATTTATTTTGGACAGTTTTGTACAAATGCAACATGTCATATTTGAAAAAAATAATAATACTCCTGAAGATATTTACTGTCAGATGTGTGTGTGTGTGTGCTCAGCTATATGTGTAGACAACATGGATATTCAGAGTACCTCAACTCCTTAAACCTATTCCATTGAAACACATGTACTTGACTGACCCCTAGATTATAGAGACCTTAATAGGCACATCAAAGAAATATCAGTATTAAAAAATGCAATGTCTGAGGAAGGAAAGATCAACATGACTGCACCTGTATGAAGTAATGACTTCATGTCCTGCACATCACTGTTGGAGGGAAATCCTGTATGCTGAGTGTGGCCGTCTTCAAGTTACCATGTGTGGGAATTTCAAATCCATCAGCTATGCAGATTTTAAAAATGGACCATCAAAACCATTGGCAGCCACCAATATTCCTGACTATATTTTATGTATACCCTACTGTAGTTGGAGGTTTTAAATATTTGTAATATTTGGAATTATCATGCAGCTTTCACATATTTATTTTTAATTCATTACTAAAAAAAACATGTTTTTAAATGACATAATTACCCGAACATGTATTTCATTGCATTTTTTTCTAACCCAGATCAATACAATATGTATATTGGATGTATTCCTACAATCTGTAATCCAGCATATTATTTAGCTATTAGCATTGGATAATACAGCTTTAACAATAAAATAAATTATCAACTTACACCAAGGTAGATAATCAAATCTGGAAAAATTGGTTCTAAATCTAGTATACACTTAAAATGCACTTCATGGGAGCAAACTAAGTGATTAATTGTTTTTAAAGATTTGATCTGGAGACCTAAAGATATGTTTAACAAGCTTATTGTTATGTATAAATGAGAACAGAAGGCACAATAGCGACCAAAAATTTAATTATGGCTTTGGTAAAGTTTTTCTTCAAATTAATTTGTTTGTGTGCATAAAACTAAAAATTTGTCTAAAATATGACTTAGCACCCTATAAGTATGTCAAAAGGACAATAAAAATCAAGGTCTTTAAAAAGTTAAGCTTTCAGAAGTACATACATGAAACATTAACTATGTTTATGGAAATTAAAGACATTAACCCAATATTGGCACATGTTATTTTTAATATAAAAATAAATTGCTATTAAAATCTAAGTTCAGATTGCCTAGATATATTACCATATTTAAGAGTAGTTGTATATGGCAAGTCAAACACCATGTAAATAAAAATATTCAAATCTTTACAGTATGAATTATAGGCCAAAACCAACTTTTCCTCAGTGCTAATTTTTATTCAAACTCCATTCACAGCCATGTACAGTAATTATTGTCAATGTCAAGGTCATTGTGAACTTACATGGCCGAGTGACGGCTAATTAATCAAATAGTATAGTTTAATTTAATTAAATGACACAAATCATAATCTTTTTTATTATGCACTGAATATGTGCTATAGGTTGGACTATACCAATTCAAATCCCATAGGCGACCATGTTAACGTTTGTGTTTAAAAACACTATATGCAATATATCAACCAAACTATGACCCATAAATATCAGTACTACAACCCCTACCTCAAAGTATTAACTGCAGAAAATGGTACCTTTCATGGCTCATTTTCGGTATAACCAGATGTTTTTACAACACCCCTAGTTTCGCACAAAATTTTAGTACTTTTTTTTACATGTACCCCATACATGTTCCAAGCACAAGGCTACTTGACACAGTGGTACTAGATGAATTAAAATTGTATACATTTTTAGCCCAGATGAAACTAATATTTTTTACAGCCAACACACTCACATTTATAACCAATCACAGGACTTGTGGTGTTAACTTCTCTATCAAAAGTTCGGTGCACCTCGAACTTCGACCCAGGCGGAAATTAATTAGTATAGTGCTACCTATAATATATAACGGGCGCAGCCATTTTGTACCATCTCAGTGAGTACGCCCTCTGACGAGCTGGTGGTTACGCATAACGTCAGGAATTAGCCTTAGAACTAGAGAAACACAATCTACCTGGTTTTTGCGGGATGATAAATAGTCATACATTGCAATGTTCTGTAATAATACACACCCCAGTAAGCCAGCAATAAGTATATCCAGCACTATATATATTATTTTTCAATACAAAATAAAATACCATTGTCAGAGTGGCTACACAACAAGTTGAAATAATTAACAATGTCCATGCATTAACCTACGTACTGAAATGATACACGGAGTGTTTTCTTAGTTAATTGGTCTATGCTGTTAGTTGCTTCTACCTGTGATTCCTGATTGGCAGGTGTGTATTTGATTGGTAACCAGACGAGCCAATTAATCTAGACGCAAAAGATACATACCGGTATTGTGGAATATTACCTGTCGCCCCTAAAATGGTAATGGACATGGTTTATTACTGTAAATAGTTCTGTAAAACTATTGATTAAGTAGACTTTTCCATCTAAAACCACAGAACTGACCAATTACGTAGTCCCAAAGAAAAGAAAATTATCACTTGGGTATCGTGGGTTGTCGTTTTTGCTCCAACGTAGCATATCAATAGGCCTAATAGTGTAGATTTTTCCTTTGGATTATTTAACAGAGAAAAATACTATAACCCCATTTTGTTCCGTTAATGCAACTTGAAATATATTTAGTTAAATAGTTTATTATATTATTACGTCATTTATGCTGTTTTACAAGTCAGGTTGATCAAAGGGAAGCGCCTTGTTTAAAATTACTGCTTTTGTTTACACTGTACATACAGGAGATGGTCAGGAGCTGACGTCACTTTGCCCCAAGCTATCACACCGGACGTCACAAAAACGAAACAAAATGGCTGCCCTCAGTTAGCAGGAATAATCATGTTTTTTTATTAATTCTAAAATTACGCGTTTTTCATTTGCTAAAGAGTCAGTATGTGTTGGTGGTGAGTTGACCCTACCCTTAAACAATGGACTACGTCCCGCCCACTTAAGCATCAGAGTTGAGGGGATAGGGGGTCCCTACCACTGACCCCTTCTTCTAGTTACCAATACCTAAGGTCGATGACTTCACTACACGAGCGAGGCCGATGTCGATTCTTTGTTATTCACACGTTTTACGATGTCGGCTAATTAACGGAAAACCAAGAAGAACCCAACACGGTGAAGTGCTCTTGAACGAATTTGTTCTTTTGTTACTCGTACACCTTAACAGCTGAGGTGTTCGCTTCCACTGTGTAAATCCCATTGTCCGGCGCTGAAACTAATTATATAATAATAACTATTATTATCCTTCTTCGCACCTAATAATAACAGCAGTAAAATAAAATCAGCTGTTAGGGAGTCCAAGACCGGCCTTAGTGATGTAGTAGTACCGGCCTCGGTGGTGTCGTGGTTAAGCTATCGGACATAAGTCTGGTAGGTACAGGGTTCGCAGCCCGGTACCAGCTCCCACCCAGAGCGAGCTTTAACGACTCAATGGGTAGGTGTAAGACCACTACACCCTCTTCTCTCTCACTAACAACTAACCATCTTTCCTGGACAGACAGCCCAGATAGCTGACGTGTGTGTGCCCAGGACAGCGTGCTTGAACCTTAATTGGATATAAGCACGAAAATAAGTTGAAATGAAAATGAAATGATGTAGTAGTTAAACCATTGGACTTGAGGTTGGTAGGTAATGGGTTCGCATCCAGGTATCTGCTCATACCAAGAGCGAGTTTTAATGGTTCAACGGATAGGTGTAAGACCACTACACCCCTCTCTCTGTCTCTCCCCCCCCCCCTCTCTTTCTATCTCTCTCTCTCTCTCTCTCTCTCTCTCTCTCTCTCTCTCTCTCTCTCTCTCTCTCTCTCTCTCTCTCTCTCTCTCTCTCTCAGTAATAACCAACAACTAACCATTAATCCTGTACTCGATAGACAGCCCAGGTAGATGAGATGTGTACCCAGATAAGATAAAAGATAAAAAGTTTGTTTTGTTTAGCGACACCACTAAAGCACATTGATAAGCACAAAAATAAGTATATTGCTATACATCCCCTTTGGCGAGAACATTATTCGTTATTCATAATAAAATACACCATTAACTCGCATATGAAAACGATCGCAATTGATTGCTCTAAGACGTAAAAGTTAAACTGAAATTGATTCTTCCCTGACGCATACGTTAACGACAAGTGTAGGGGCCGTAACTAAGTTTTAGATGGTAAATAATTTTAAATTTATTTTCAACATGGGTTTTGAGGATGTAAAAAAAAAAAAAAACGAATACTACGTTCGTGCCCTTTAGATAGCATTTATCTTACAACTCGTTGTTTAAAAGTGTATCTGACTCGCTTCGTCTACTTGGGTACGTTTTGACACAACTCGTTGTGAGATAAATGGTACTGGTATGTACCAACCACTCGTGAACCCTCCCACCCCACCCCCACCCGCAACTAAATATGTAAGTGCCACTCGTGATCCCTCTTCCCACTAAATATATAAGTGCCTCTTTTTCTTGGTTTTCAATGGATTGCCCTTTTCGATCGTGGATCCATATATTCTTTTTCTTTACCCCCCCCCCCCCCCCCCCCCGTCCCAAAACATGTTTTAAAAAACAAAACCCCCAAAAACAAGCTATCTGAATTCGTTTCTTCCTGTAGTATTTTCTATGTGACTCCAGTTAACGATGGAGGCTGTTGACAAAATATAAATGTCGGTCATGTTTATTTAACACCGACTATTAGAAATATTCACAAAATGATTTTCAGCAGGGAGCATTATTGAAGAGAAGTGAGTGACATAGCCCAGTGGTAAAGCGTCGCTTGATGCGCGGTCGGTCTGGGATCCATTTCCGTCAGTGGACCCATTGAGTTATTTCTCGTTTCAGCCAGTGCACCGTGACTGGTATATTAAAGTCTAATAATGGCCGTGGTATGTACTATCCTGTCTGTGGGATGGTACATATAAACGATCCCTTGCTGCTAATAGAAAATTGTAGCGGGTTTCGTCTCTAAGACTAATTGTCAAAATTACCATATGTTTGACATCCAGTAGCCGATGATTAATAAATCAAAGTGCTCTAGTGGTGACGTTATACAAAACAAACAAACAGAAACATATAACGTCGATCATGTTTTAATTTAACGCCGGCTAATTTAAAATATTCACAAAATGTCTTTTTGAAGCAAGCATTACTGTAGAGGAACGTACAAGTAAATTTAGATCAATATAAAACTGAGTTGTTGTTTTTTGTTGGTTGTTTTTGCTTATTTGTTTGGTTGGTTGTTGTTGTTTTGGGGCTTTTTTGGGGGTTGTTGTTTTTTTGTTTTTTGTTTTTTTTGGGGGGATGGTGAGTGTGTGGGTGTTTGGTGGCTTTATTTATTTATTTATTTATTTATTTATTTATTTTATTTATGTAATTATAATTGTTTTTTAGGGGTGGGCGGCTGGGGTTGTGGAATTTTTCTTTCACTTACCTTTTCTTTTTTTGCAGCATTGGACCAAATGTACATGTCTGTCGCGCCCTCCATTTTCATTTTGATTTATGGGAGGACGGCATCACGGCTTTGAAGAATTATTCACTGAAGCGTGTTTTGTGTGGAGAAATAATCCCCGACTGCAAAAACTAATTATTTCGCCAACACCTGGCGTCGCCATTGTTTCACAAATACATAACAATACAGCCAGGCCAAAATCCCTCATTTGTGTTTTGTAAAATATACATGGAATCGACATGGTCACCGTCACAGTGTTGTCGATTTCATTACTTGTCCAGATGGATTATCTTTTTTTAATATTCTGATAAATAAAAACACCTGCCTCAATTTCTGACAACTTTTCATTTTCTGTAACGAAACTGTCCCAAGTTTTTAATTTACTGCAATGTTTCGAATAAAGTTATTTAGTTTTGTGTAACGACACCACTAGAACACATTGATATAAAGTATCGACATTTAAACTAAATAGAAGTGTAGATATATCAATAATATAAAAAACATTTACGTCTTTTTACGTACGAAATTACTGGGAAGCTACTACAAATTTTCGAATGATTCGAAAACTATTTAATTGGTCACTGATATTCCAAATAAGTAAAATGTATTTCGATAAAAGGTCTAAGTCGGAAACATGTTACAATGGTATTAAACTCAGGACTGGCGCTCTAAATAGTGACAGTCAAGCTAATTTACAATCCGGTTTTGGTATCAATCTTTAAGTTTTATAATAACAATAGGAAAACCAGGCATGCATACAGCACAGTACCACCGTTATAATTCCTCCAAATTTCCCCTGCGTGTGCTGTAACCTCACCGTGGTGCAGGGGTGTAACATTCTCTTTGAGAATGGTCAATACAGCACAAAATTGAAGTTTTGAGTAAGATTCAGTGTCCGTAAAATTCTGTGATATTTGTGTTTTTGCACAGTTCTTTACACTGTTCTTTACACTGTTTTTGTTTAAACCTTGAATTTTTATATTGATGTTGATCATCACTTTATTTATTTGCATTACCATAGTTTGACACCCAATAGCCGATGTATTTTTCGTGCTGGGGTGTCGTTAAACATTCATTCATTTATTTTTATTTATTCCTCCAAATTTGTATATACCAGTCAAGGAGAATTGAATCCAGTGTGCGAATATTCAGTATACATGTAAAATGTAGTCAACAGTAACACAGTGTTGTATACTTGTACTTTCTTATATCATTTGAAATGTAAAAAGGCTCCGAAGTTCTGCTATTACTGCATCTTTATTGCATCTTTGTTTTAGGGGTTGGGCTAAAACTCGGAACTTCCAATTAATTTATGTACAATTTGTTTGTTAGTTTTTGTTTTTGTTTTCGTTATTTTTGTTTTTGTTCTTGTTTTTATTCTTGTTGTTTCACTTTTAGTTTAGCCATACAGTCCTAGAATATTTGTAATAAATGACGTTATATTTGTTTGACTTTTTCTCAATGTTTTTTTTTTTTTTTGTAGTAAAATTGTAGTAAAAATAATAATAAGCCAACCTACCCTACATTTTTAAGGCACATACCCGAAAACATATTTTGGGGGGGTTTATTTGCTGATACTAGTAAATTATAAATAGTACTTCTACTATTAAAAGGGGTAGCCAAGACTATGTTGAGGAAAATATGAGTTTGATTTTGAATGCCTACTGATCCTTTAACTTTTTGCCTTGCTTTGTTCCGACAAGTTCTCGAAAAAGGTTTGATAATTCATAATTAACAAATATCCGATATCGGCTGTATATCAATGTCTAATAATTACGTACTTCCAATGAAAGGACTAATTAGTATTTTAGCGGACATATTCGGTCGAATTTACAAAGCCTGTTTATGACTTACACGTGTGTACGTTCTACATGTATTTACAATGCGTACAAACACCTGCGTTTAAGCTGTTTACACGTGTGTAAGTTCTACATGTATTTACAATGCGTACAAACACCTGCGTTTAAGCTGTTTACACGTGTGTACGTTCTACATGTATTTACAATGCGTACAAACACCTGCGTTTAAGCTGTTTACACGTGTGTAAGTTCTACATGTATTTACAATGCGTACAAACACCTGCGTTTAAGCTGTTTACACGTGTGTAAGTTCTACATGTATTTACAATGCGTACAAACACCTGCGTTTAAGCTAACCAGGCTTCGTAAATTAAACAAATGGATTTTAAATAATTCGACTCTTGAAGAAAAAACTGTTTTTAATCTCTCTGGTGTGACACTTTGCAAAATTCAAGTAATACTAATTGACCTTTTTATAACTTTTTTTGTGCTAATATAGCGTTTCGAAAAGGAACAAGGAAAAGTTAATATAAAAATGAAAATATAACTACTAGTAATAAATAGAGTGGTTTGAGATCTTATTCAGATATTGTCAAGTTTTAATGTGTTAAATACGAATTACGCATTAGAAATATACTTGTAGTCAAAGGCTGAAGTTTAGGAATCAGCTTGAAATAATAGTTACGTTATCTAAAAATATAGTTCCTGTAAATAGAAAGATTTTGCAGGAAAAATACATTCAGAGAAGAATAATACAATTTATTAATAACTTTAATCAGTTATTTTGTTCAACAACATTATTAAATTTTTAAAAACGTTTTATTGTTTTCGAATATGATGTACTCTGTTTCCTAATATTTGTATTAAAATAAAGGAACAGCATACTAAATCGAATTTCTACGTAAACAGAACTTTATGTTTGAGGTTAATTTTTTTTTTTTAACGTTGATTAAAATATAAGTCTAAATGATAAATGATAACATTAACATGCCTTTTATTTTCGGACATCCTCATTTTAAGTTTACAATAATACATCATAGAACATTAAATTATATCTAGTGTTAAAACGCAATAACTTTTAAGCATTTAAACATGTTTAAATAACTTGTACAATGAAAATACCCCTGGGTATTTGAGTTTTAAATGAATACTCAATAACGTATAATCAGTCTTTTATTTTAGCAATTAATTTCTATCTTTACTGCGTCATTATTTCATTATGCTTGAACACATTTTAAAAATTAAGTTCATTGTATACAAGATGGTCTAATATTTCTGGTAAGTTGAAAAACGCTCGTCAAATTTTGTTAAGTTTAAAATAAACAAAATAATTATGTGATCAATACAAAATCTTTTGTTTCATTACTGCAGACAATTTTAAGTAGCAATTTAAAATATCCCACAATAATAATATGATCTATCTGGTTTTGTTTATAGCCATGCATACAACATTAAACATATCAATTAAACACATAAAAGTATATAAGTCACTTTTTAAGGAACTATGAGAAACATGTAATTAAAATAATACAAATACGTTCAAGAAAAATAAAACTGTAAAAATGTCTCTTCGACTGTAAAATATAAAAGCTGGTTTTGACTGCTAAACACACAACGATAGGCAATAGCATATGAAATTAAAAGTAATCGTAGATGATGATGAAGACTTATCAGAGTGTTTTCTCATCATACATTAAATTACCATATCGTATCGAACACAATGCCAAAGAAAGAATAGTGTTTAGAATTAAGTCACATTAATTTGGTATAAATGTTTACATTTTCATATGCAATGTCTATTTTCAATAATAAAAATAACTAGTACAGTGGCACAGCACTGGTATTTCACGGATATTTATTTGTTTTATGTTAAACAGTTTTACAACACATATTTTAATATTATGCAGTGATGACAACACAAAACACGGAAACATTATACATAATATATAATTTATTGAAGCAAAGTAACGTAGATATTAATAAAATAAAAAACAAATAAATAAACATAAATAAATAAATAAATAAATAAATAAATAAATAAATAAAATAAATAATAAATAAACATATAATTATTCTGGTAATTAATTAACTGTCTACTGCTGTAATATCTGTATAACCCCAAATATATGAACCTAGTAAATCACACGATGTTAAATTGAAAATAAATTAATTCTACACGTACAACAAATTTTCGTGTTTCTTAAATACAGTTTTTATAATTACCATCACTTCATTGACTGATATTAATTTATTAAAGTGTCATATGACAATACACATAAAATTGCAGAGTCTTTTATATAAAACATAACTATCATGTTTAATACTTAACAAATGAAAAAAATAGAAAAATCTTCAGAATTTGAAAACCAGTTTAGTCAGACAAACATATCTGATTACTGAGATATTAATTAATATAAAATCGATTGCTGATTAACATTAAATATATGATCAGTATCTACATGTTAAAAATATCCCGAATATGCATATCAAATTGTACAAATGGTTCAACTGAAAGAAAATATTTTTGTAATATATTTTCTAAAAACGAAAAATGTATATAAGAAATTATTTAATTAATAAACTTCATATTATATGTATGTAACAAGACGAATATATTAGAATATACATTACAATACTATTACAATGAATATCTGAAACACTGAAATAAACATAACGTAAATATAATACGTCATAAATCATCACACTATCACGATTTGCTGGTGCTTATTTATAGCGACGTATACGAGTTTATTTAAACTGTAACTATGTATCTAACACTCGAATGTACAATTATTGCTTTTCTGAGACAGTGAATATTGTGGTAATCATAATAAAATTAGCATATGAGAGAAAAGCAAATATTTCCCAAAATAAACTGAACTAAAACTAAATTGTCGCCTACAAAATTACGTTTTCAAAATTGTTGGTTCTGCTACATCTATTCCTTGGCTGAGCAACCTCATTCATTCATTCATTCATTCATTCATTCATTCATTCATTCATTCTATTTTTTATTTAAATGTACTTATCATTTGTGAATTAATGTGTATTTTTGTGCTGGGGTGTCGTTAAACATTCATTCATTCATTCATTCATTCATTCATTCTATCCATCGCTGAACCACAGTTTTGGTATTTCAAAATGTAAGTTGGTGCGGGAGATAGGGGTTGATATGCAGCTTAAGAAATTATAAAACCCTACATTTTAGTAATTAAAGAAAAAACGAAATTTAATATTTCGAAAACCACTCTAAGCTCATTCTTGGCCAAATCACAACGAAAAACAATGGTTGGAGATTTAATATTTTTAATCAAACTTATGACTAAAACTTATTTATAAACGATCGAGATGGACAGTGTTAGTGAAAAGGTCCAGTAGTTGAAACACACTAAGACCTGAAAGATATTAGGCTGGATTTACAAAGCCTGTTTTAATCTTAAAGGCCTGTAAATACACACATTTGCAATTTTCAAACATCGGCGTTTATGAAGATACTGTTATTTGTTTCCGGCAAAGTGGCAAACTATTAGATAAGGTATGTTGGTATTTTTATGTTTTTATTTTTATTTTTTTAAATTTATGTATTTATTTTAAAAACTACAATGGGTCATGATAAAGCATTATATAGATATTGTAATTTTCACCTACATATTAATTTTTATTAAATCTAAAAAAAGAGGGGGTTGTAGGGGCAGGTTCCCAGAAACATGCAATTATTTGTAAAGCTGACTATCAGTTCTATAGTTCGGGTACGTAATGAACCATTTGTCACGTGCCACAATAAGTTCTGACATTCCTGAGAAATTAAATTCGAGACATTCTTAATTATCACGTGACCGCAGGACTACATATCCATCAATCCGTCAGCAGACATCTTGTCCAAAAACCGTGACGCGGTCACTGAAATTGAACATTAATACATTTCACTCGACAAAATGAAAGACGCGTTCGCGATCAGCGCAGACTGTCCTTGAATGACCCGAGTCACGTGACAGCTGCTGATGTAGCCGCCAGGTGGACCCAGTCATCTATTTCATGTCAGTTGGGTGAAATCTGCACCGACATGGAGGGAGGAGGGGGGAATGAGAATAACAGGAAGTTGCCGTGTTCTCAGGAGAGCGGGCTTTGAGGTTCCATTGGGCCAAATTAATTCCTATCGCCGACAAAGTTAACGTTTTGTAATACAACTGATAAAAGCAGCGCATCAACACACCCGGGAAGTACACCTAGAAAAAGTGAATGAATGAATGTTTAACGACACTCCAGCACAAAAATACACATCCAGGTGTCAGAAAAATTAAGCATATGAACATATTATTTATATAATGTACAACCACAGTGTAAAGAGTTGTGTTGGAAAAGTACAATTTAATACAAATATAAAGTGTAATCTACCTGCAAGACAATGGGGGGAGGGGGGGGGGGGCAAGGGACACATACCATTTAAGAGATATAATTCATGTTTTTATTAGCAACCCTCATTTTTGATGAAACTCGCAGATTCACTTTTGGGGGTTAACATGCAATGGTTCATCCTCTGGTGTATACTGCATAACAACTGCATAACAAATAAAAGAGTATTTATTTATTAGCAATGGATAATAGTAATTGCTCAAATAATCCATGTCACATATTACTACCAATTTACTCCGTAAATATCTAACGGTGCACTTCGAACTTTGACATGGAACTTTCTTCTTTGGTACACTGCAACCCTGACGGCTGGCGCTCCGCGCTCTGTGAGTGGCAGTGTCGTGGCAATGATTTATGAATTGAAACTGTCAGTACACGAGTGATCGGTCAAGGTCTTATTATTTTACCAAGTGATTAGACAGGGACGAATATAGCGGGAGAGGGGGAAGAAAGCGGCAATTGTACCCCAAGGAAATAAGAAGTATTACGTTTAGGGGCGAGACACAACCCAGTGTAAACTCGTTCGCTTGATGCGCGGTCGGTGTGGAATCGAACCCCGTTGGGAGCCCATTGGGCTGTTTCTCGTGCCAGCCAGTGCACCATAACTGATATATAAAAGGCCGTGGTATGTGCTCCCCTGTCTGTGGGATGGTGCATATAAAAGATCCCTTGCTACCAATGGAAAAAAAGGTAGCGGGTTTCCTCTCTTAGATTATATGTCAAAATTATTAAATGTTTGACAGCCAATTATTAATAAATTAATGTGCTCTATCTCACCCCCACCCCCCGCCAAATAAAATAAACATACACCCTGCTTTTTTTTTTTTTTTTTTTTTTTTTTTTTTTTTTGCTTTTTGAACAATATGTTACCGTAACATGATTTAAATATAAAGCATTATACAGATAAACACATTTGTATTGATCTTTGGCCGAATTATTTTAAATTTCTTTTGGCCGTACGTACACAATTATTTTAGACAAAAATCAAGAAAAGGATACTTCAAAATGTTATGATGTCAAAAAATGCATTAGTTATGGAGTTATTCATATTCTAAGAAAGAAAATATAAGAAAATAATTTTATTGTAATTTTAATAACGTAAAAATATTTAATTTTCCGAAAACCTTTTAGAATGGGTACAAACTCAGAATAGTTCCTTTCAGTATCCGACTTACAGAACAATCAATACATTAATAAATGACCGGCCTCGGTGGTATCGTAGTTAAGCCATCGGACATAAGGCTGGTAGGAACAGGGTTCGCTGCCCGGTACCGGCTCCCACCCAGAGGGAGTTTTAATGACTCAATGGGTAGGTGTAAGACCACTACACCATATTCTCTCTCACTAACCATTAACCAATTAACCATGAACCCTCTGTCCCAGACAGACAGCCTAGATAGCTGAGATGTGTGCCCAGGACAGCGTGCTTGAAACTTAATTGGACATAAGCACGAAAATAAGTTGAAATAAATAAATATTAATGAATTAATAAGTTAATGAATGAATGACTGACTGACTGACTGACTGAATGACTGAATGACTGACTGAATGACTGAATGAATGAATAAATGAATGAATATTTTACAGCAATTCAGTGCAAAAATATTAATATTAAACAATGGATAAATTGCGGTGTTGTAATTTAATGCAGTGTTGTAATAATGTAAATACAAATATCAATATAAAATGTATTTTAATGATGCTATTTTAAACTTTATCGTAAACAAGTCTTTGAAGTGTAGGCTACATAGCCCTTGCTGCTAATGGGAAAATAAAAGAATATTGATATCCAATAACCGATGATTAATAAATCATTGGACTCTAGTTGTGTCATTAAACAAAATAAACATTAACGTGTAACTTTATTAGGCCTAAAACAAATTGTGTTTCCGATTTCCCGACTTACCTTAATTTTTAAGTAGCGACCCGAAATCTTTTTTTAGGCAAAAAAAAAAAAGAATAATTAAAAAAACAAAACAAAAAATAAAAAAATAATATATAAATAAATAAATAAATAAATAAATAAAAATAAATAAATAAATAAATAAATAAATAAATAAATAAATAAATAATAATAATAATAATAATAATAATAATAATAATAAATAATAATAATAAAATAATGTAAAATGTTCTTTTGCAAGCAGCCAACTAGATTAAGAACAGTTCAACATCTCGAACGATTACGGTTTCTCGGTTTGAAAAAAAAAAACGTTCCTACCTACCTACCATATTTGTTTCCAGGATGAAACCTGCGGTATCCTCCCATTTGTTACACGGCTCATTTCTTACACACATTAGTCATGGTTGAGTGCACTGTTAATCCTATACCTTCTACCTAGTATGCAATAAGGGACTCACCTCATATTAACAATAAAGACACAAGAACAGAACAAATATTCACATTTATTTATTACAAATTATCTATTTACTATGTGATGAAAGAGAATCTATGCCTGTAGCTGATGTACTGTAAACTGGAATAATATTGTTCACGGCTTCAGTTAACAATTAAGACCCGTTTATGAAGTAAAACAGTATGCTTGAATTTTGTAGTTTAGTGTGTAACAAATTGGATGTTTAACAAATGGAAGACACCCAAACCTGCAACACACATTTTGTTTAGGCCTCAATGCAGATGGTTTCATCTAGTACAGTGGCTACATAGTAATGTACTGATCGTAATAACATAACTGTAAGTATACTTGTTGTGACTTCGCCATTGGTCTACAGGCTGGTAGGTACTGGGTTCGGATCCCAGTCGAGGCATGGGATTTTTAATCCAGATACCGACTCCGACCCTGAGTGAGTGCTCCGCAAGGCTCAGTGGGTAGGTGTAAACCACTTGCACCGACCACTGATCCATAACTGGTTCAACAAAGGCCATGGTTTGTGCTATCCTGCCTGTGGAAAGCGCAATTAAAAGATCCTTTGCTGCTAATCGGAAAGAATAGCCCATGTAGTGGCGACAGCGGGTTTCCTCTCAAAATCTGTGTGATCCGTAACCATATGTCTGACACCATATAACCGTAAATAAAATTGTTGAGTGCGTCGTTAAATAAAACATTTCTTTCTTTTTTTTCCACAATTTTTATTACTATTACAGTACAACAATTATAGTTAGAAATACGCATATTTCATTTTCTTTTGCCCTTAAAATGTTCCATTTTCATTAATGGTATAATTTTCTTCGTGAAATAAATGCCAAAGACTTGTAAATGTATGCCCGGTATAACTGCTAGTCGGAGACGTAAACTTACGATGTTTTGTGAAATTGCCACCTGCTATACCAAAGGTCGTGATATGTGCTGTCGTGTGTGTGAATGTGCATGCAAAAGATCCCTTGCTGCTAATGCACTATGTTGTAGGTTTCCTTGTTATTTTCTAGCATATTCAGCGTCTGCCTAACGTATGCTTAGCGTATAAACCATACGTCGCAGTACGCACAAAATTTTAAAACATGCTTAAAAATAATGTTCTACCTCGCCGTATGCCAGCGTATGCCACCGTGCTTCAAACGTATACAACCTATGCTTAACGTACCCCTAGCGTATGTCAGCGTATACCAGCGTATGAGTGATATTTTTCATACGCTGACATACGCTAGTACGATACGCTACAGTGTGACAGGGCCATAAGACCGTGTATTAAAATGACCTAGTATTTGACATCCAACAAACGGTGATTGATATCTGTATACAATACACGCAGCACAGCGGTTTTATCATTGCATAAAAAAAAATATTAATAAAAATATTAGTCGTAAAATGTATATATTATGGAGAAGGACTAGTAAATTGTGTATAATCCATTTGTTCTGGTCGGGACGTAGCTCAGTGGTACAGCGCTCGCCTGATACGCGATCGATCTAGAATCGATCAACATCGGTGGACCCATTGGGCTATTTCTCGTTCCAGCTAGTGCTCCACAACTGGTGTAACAAAGGCCATGGTATGTACTATCCTGTCTATGGGATTGTGCATATAAAAGATCCATTGCTGCTAATTAGAAATAGTAGCCCATGGAGTGGCGACAGCGGGTTTCTTCTCTCAATATCTGTATGGTCCTTAACCATATGTCCGACGCCATATAACCGTAAATAAAACGTGTTGAGTGTGTCGTTAAATAAAACATGCCCTTCCTTCCATTTGTTCCGATATTAGATACTCGAGGCGCTTTCAGGGAGGCGAGTGATCGCGGTCGCTTGCTACACTGGTGTTTGCTCTTACTATGGTAAAGACGAAAGTTATATAATACAAATCGATGGTATCAGTCAAATTGTTTGCGAGCGCTCGGCCCTCTGAACTCACCATCGTTCAAGGCCATACAGCACAGGCCAGACCGTCAATGACCTTGACAGTGGAGTAATGATTGCCATTTCCTGTTGAGTAACAGGTTTCTGTGCAGTGTACCGCTATGTGTTACAGTTTATCATAACAACACCGGGATGTGTTAACACGGACGTAATAAATATTACCCCCAGGTCGCTGGTCCGTGGTTTTGAAATAATCACGTGAGATATCAAACAGCCGTAGTTTAACATGGGGTGAGATGTTGTTAAACAAACATTCCTTTCCTTTTCGATCCATAGGTGGGGATTAGGTGTGGTTCAGTAGTGGAGCACCCGCCCTGTAATGCTATTGATCGATCCCAGTCTCTGTCTCTGTCTCTATCTGTCTCTTTCTGTGTCTCTGTCTGTCTCTCTCTCTCTCTCTCTCTCTCTCTCTCTCTCTCTCTCTCTCTCTCTCTCTCTCTCTCTCTCTACTCTCTCTTCTCCCCTCCTCTCTCTCTCTCTCCCTCTATCTCTCTCTCTCTCCTCTCGCTCTCTTTCCCCCCCCCCCCTCTCCCTCTCTCCCCTCCCCCTCTCCTCTCTCTCTCTCTCTCTCTCTCTCTCTCTCTCTCTATCTCTCTCTCTCTCTCTCTCTCTCTCTCTCTCTCTCTCTCTCTCTCTCTCTCTCCGTCTGTCTATCTGTCTCTCCCTCTATCTGTCCCTTTCTCTTTCTCTCCCTCTCTCTCTCTCTCCTCTATATCTCACTATCTCTCTCTGTCTCTCTTTCTTTTCCTCCCCCTCTCTCTGTCTCCCTCTCGACCTCGATCTCTATCTCTCTTTCTCTCTTTCCCCCTCTCATCTCTCTTTACTATCATTATTATTATTATTACTATTATTATTATTATTAATTAATTAATTCATTAATTTTATCTTTTTTGAGAAGCGCAACTATACCCTTCCCCTACCAGGTGCAGCCTTGGATAGTCTATCAAAAAATGATAAAGAAATACGTAAAACACCCAACCGATGTCCAAATATGTTTTATGAAATAATTATAATTGTCTAGCAGTACAGATACTGAAATTATGTACATTTATCCTGTTGATTAATTACGTACTTTAAAACATTTATCTGTCGTAAATCACGTATTTGTATGCTTGATTATGTTATATGTATATTATAAGGAAAGTATACACATTTATGAAATTGATTAATAATGTCTCGTAAATTGATTTATTTCTATGTTCCATTATATTATTCGTAGTATACTTGCGGCTGAAGTGTTTGTTAACTCCGATGGTGTTCTAAATGAATAATAAAAACACACAAAAAAAAGTTATTTTGTTATCAGGTCCTGATTTATTCTAAAGAAAAATCTTACCACTTCAGTGGGAGCACTGTCAGCAGTGGCGGATCCAGAAAACCCATTGTGTGTGTGTGTGGGGGGGGGGGGGGGCAATGACATGAGGCGGAATGCCAATGAACCTTTGGGAGAGGTTTGGAGGGGATGTTAAAAAGATTAAAATTAATATATAATAAAATCATAACTGTCGCAAAATTTAGGGGGACCTTGGCCCCTGCCCCCCCCCCCCCCCCCCCCCCCCCACCCCCATCGACGGTTCGCCATATATCTTGGACCGACGAGGAACGATATATTTGGTAGACGAAATGTGATAGAATTGTTTCGATTCCAACCTGAACTTATCTTATAGTTTCTAAGAGATGTTGATTTTTACTCGAAATTTTAATATACTTACCTGTGATACGTACACTTTTACAGGTAGCTCTTTTCATTTTCAATTCATTTATATATTTACCATTGTCTGATATATTGTTTATGTTGTGGTATCGTTAAACAATAAATTCATTCACTCTTTTTTGTTAAGGATCCGATAACAGACAGACAGACACACAGACATACATAGAGAATAATACATGAGTGACCGTTAGATACCATTTATCTTACAACGGGTTGTTTTAAAATGTATGTAACGAGCGAAAGCGAGTTTGATACGTTTTTGAACGACGAGTTGTAAGATAAATGGTATCTAACGGACACAAATGTATTATTCTATTTCTTAAATATCCTCAAAAACAAGGTTTTAAGCAAATTTTAAAATCTTTTTCTATTATTAAATAGTTATTTTCAACCATTGCACTTACGCGTTACAGACAAATGATTGTCAGGTTAACTATACGTCACAGTGTAATCGATTTCGATCGTGCTGTTTTGTCATTAGATGTATGACATTGGTGACATGGTCATCACCTAGGAGCAGCCAGTCGCATATCTTGAAGTTGTTAACACACGTATATTTGTACACATCTATGTGCTATCAAAAATATCAAATGATGTTCTTACCAACGGATCTATAAGAAAGGTTTTGCTTTTTTTCACTTTTATTCGCGAAGTCTTATTTCAATGTGGACCATTGCAGTCAGCGAATTTAAAAACACTGCGAAAATATAACACACGTATACATATTCACTGCAATGATGAAACCTTTTTAATCCACGAAACGAAATATATTACAGTAAAACCACGAAAATTTAGGCCCACGAAAACAAAACATTTCACGGTAGGTGAAAGGAGTGACACTCCAGAATATATATTGAAATTTAATAAGTTATCTGGATTTTAAAAAGACCGTAAATTTTAATTTTATTAAGTGTTTGGTTTGGTTTTGGGGTGGGGGTTTTTTGTGGGTTTTTTTTTAATAAATGGAATATACTGTGAAGTCAACATTCTTAGCCTAGATATTTTACAATCAACAGCAACAACATGGCACAACTTATGAAACTGTTGTGGGTGGGGAATTGATGGGTTACTTCAAAAAAAGCTATTTCAAGAAATAATGAGCTCTATATTAAAAAAAAAAAAAGCTCTCAAATTTTTATTTGGGGAAAAAAAGGAAGAAAGAAAAAATAACACCCATAAACATTCACCCACCCCCATATTTCTGTATGTTTGTTAATTTAATGTCATAGGCCTTAGAAGTGTGGGTGGGTGTACGGGGTACTGGCTTCCAACTCTGAAGATAATGCATCCCCCCACCGCTGAAAAATCTAAGTATTATATTAACTACCCCTAACACCATTGCTGTCTTTCATTTTGTTCAGGTAATACGGTTTTGTTATTCAGATTTATTCCAGTTTGTACACAATTAGCTGAAAAAGATGCATTTTCATATTCATATATAAATACTCTATACAGTACTAGGTAAAACAATTTTGGCTAAAGCATTTTCAATATGGCTAATAAAAATTCTATTTGGCTAATATTTTGGCTACAGGTAATTTTGATCCAGGGTGAGCCCTGTATATATATATATATATATATATATATATATATATATATATATATAAGCAGATCTGCACTACCTAATTGTTCTCGGCAAGTTCACAGAAACACATTTTGTAGGCCTAAATATAATAAAATATAAATTAGCCATTCTGGTCATATGGAGTTATGATAGTCATTATATAAAATAATTAAGTATTACGTTTAAAACGGATTACTTGTTAGGTTGGAGGAGTGGACAAAATAAGGCCAATGTTAAATTTAATATTGCATAAACTCAAACATGAATAAGCACAATGAAACTGAATCAAATATAATAATCAATAAGGTCTACATCTTAGTACAACAATTCAGTTATATATTTTACTTTTTTATTATTGTAATTTTAGTATCATCATTCATACTGTTACAATTATTTCCACTAGTTTGTCGAAAATATTAATGTGCGAAAAAGTACAACAGTAATGTAAAAATAACTCGATTCATTTCTAAACACATTTTTTTAAATGTAAATTATACTACCATATTTGGTGTTATCATCTTCAGATAAAACGTATGGCTTAATAATCATGACAGTCTATAAGATGTCATTCTTTATTATTATTTAACTCTTTGTTCGGGCTACAGTCAAGTGGAAATGTTTACAAAACATTATTTTGGAACTGTTATGTATTACTAGCAAAAAAAGTGGGACTATTTTAAAGGGACAGTCCTGAGTTTGCTGTCTTTGTCAGATATTTCTGACTAACAGAGAATGTTTGGTGACTGAAATTACATTTTAAATATATTTTCGTGTTTAGAACACCAGGTTTTGGATATCCATTTCATTTCATTTCAATTTATTTTCGTGCTTATCTTCTTCTTCGTCTGCGTTCAAGCTATAGTTGATCATGTTTTAGATTTGGAGTCTGGTTGTGGTGATCAAAAAACGCTGTCTCTGTCAAGGCTTCTTTGGAATCCAAAAGCTTGACAGCCAGCGTTGCTCCGTTCGGTCAGTGCTTTATCCTGGCTTTTCGTGCTTATATCCAGTTAAGGTTCAAGCACGCTGTTGTGGGCATATACCTCAGCTATCTGGGCTGTCATGTCAGGACAGTGGGTTAGTTGTTAATTATTAGTGGTTAGAGAGAGAGAATAGGGTGTAGTGGCCTTACACCTACCCACTGAGTGGTTAAAACTCGATCTGGGTGGGAGCCGGTACCGGGTTCCGAACCCTGTACCTACCAGCCTTATGTCTTCTAAAGACTACGATTGCAATTACCATACAAGCGTGCGCACGGGAATTTTAGCAGGGAATTGTGGCAGCCGAAGTGTATAGGGGTCGAGTCATGCTCCTCTGGAAAATATTTTTAAAAAAAGAAGAAAAGAAAATTTGCTTGAGCAGGGAGGGTTTTTTACCCAGACCCCCCCCCCCCCCCCCCTGCATTTTCGCCTGTTGTATTGTTTGGTATCCAGTAACGGAGTAATAATAAATCAATGTGCTCTAGTGGTGTCGTTAAACAAAACACACTTTCACTTTAACTTTGTTTGACATTTCAAAATGTTACAAAAATATACCAAATGTAGGCTAGTATACCGGTATGCTTTGACACAAAATGAGCTGACGTTACCACGTGACAAATGACGTATGACACCAGAAATCTGGATGTCAGATTTCATCGTACCAGTATTATTTGTATAATATTATGTAACGCTTCTTTTCATTGACTATGTTTTGCTATCAACGAATCACGTGGTTGGGTACTGTTCAATGAATCTAAAATGTGACGTAGACATTATCTGAATTTTTTCGTAGACACGTCAAACAGCTATGTACATTTCGATTTTCGCGTCGTTATGCAATATTTAGGTCACGTGAGCTCGAAAACAATCCCGATTCGGGGTTGCCGTTCTTGAAATCAACAGCAAGCCGATTAAATTCAGCTGTGGGGGGAAATAAAACCCGGAGCGAGGGAAAATCTGGTTGTAGTTGGTAAAAACTGCACTGGGGCCCTGCTCGGCGCACTGCCAGGCGGATGGACAGCGATGTAGTGCGGCGATAACCGTCGAGACCCACAAAGAACCCCATTTGTCATTCTGCCAATAGTTCTAATTGGCGTCAGCGAATGATAGGAAAACGCGTTGTGAAGCGGTGAGGCTCCCACGGGACCCCCGCTACGTGCGACGACATGCGGTGGGGCAAAGGATGAATGTATTTTGGCGACCAGAAGACATTAACTTATTAACGCAGTGAGCTGAAAAATAGAATTGTCATGCTCTCCATGTGTGTCTCTGTGTTTTTAGTTTTTATTTACGTGTCTGTGTGGTCTCTGGTAGATTTACCCTAAAAAGCGCAAAGGTTATGGAGGGAAATAAATGGGTATAACAAAACCTAATGAATATACATTGAGCAAAAAGGGATTCCTGACAACCGCCATGAGTCATCTATAACGAGAGAGAGAGAGAGAGAGAGAGAGAGAGAGAGAGAGAGAGAGAGAGAGAGTGTGTGTGTATGTGTATCTGTGATAGAGAGAGAGAGGGAGAGAGAGAGAGAGAGAGAGAGGGGGGGGGGGAGATTGAGTGAGTGAGTAAGTGAGTGAAAGATAGAATTAAAAAACGGAGAAGATAGATGGACTCCGTGGAATATCATTGTAATTTTAATAAATATGATATATTATATAAAACTGTTCATATAAAGTGAACGTTTTTCTCTGAAATGTCAGCTAATGTGACTATCGTCATACGAATACAGAAAAACCTGTCCATGTGACAATATTTTTAAGCAGTCTGAAGAGGCTACAAACAATTATTTATAATTGAAAATAAAGCTCAAATATGTACCAGGGCTGAAACTAGCCTAAAATCGTAGTTAAAACGTCTCTGAAAATAAGTGGTCAAAACGGTTAAACTAAGTCAAAATTACTATAAAAAAAAAATAAAAAATAAAAAATAATAATAATAATAAAAAAATAAAAAAAAAATAATAATAATAATAATAATAACAATAATAATAATAAGCAGGGACTAAAACTACAAAAATAGTCAACGCGGCAAAAAAACCAGAATATTTCTATTATTTGTATTTTATATTTATTATGCTTTTATTATTGAAACTAAGATATGAAAAACTGAATACACCTATATACTCGTAATTATATGGATGGCAACACAGCGCATGCACAAAGTGGACATTTTAATATTGACTTTTGTGTTTGTGTTCTTTTTGTAGTACTTGTTATAACTACAGTTTTCCCAATTATTTCAACAAAAGCCTAGATTTTACGTTTTTCAGGTTCTTGAAAAAACAACCGTTCCTATCACCGTATTAAACACTAATGCTAATTAAAAAGTAACTATTACAGATATACTGGCAGACAGACAAACAGACAGACAGACAAACTATTTATTACAGTCTCAAACTATTTTATAAAATACGCACGATCACTAAATACGATAAACTCGAAAATAACACTGTTTCCCTTCATATGGAGTGTTTTTGCGAAGCTATAACAAAATAGTCGTAGTTGCCTGTAGTTAAAATATATCAGGCGATTAAATAGAAAAACGTCCAACTCCTTGAAGTTGAATAGCAGAAAAGTGCAATGCAAACGATTGAAGTGTGCAATGCAAACGATTGAAGTGTGACACTAAACCCAGTTTATTATGTTGTCTATTGAGTGTAAAGGTTTCGTTTTGATACATGACTTACTCTTAAAATAGCGCTTAATAAAAAAACGTAATGTCAAAATGCGCTTCACCATAAAGAACTTGTACACAACATTTCCTGTGCGTACTAAAATCACTGGTCGTGTGTTCCACTATTTTCTTTTCCTACAACCATAAAGTCTTTTTTTTCAATGTAATATACACCATTTATTTCTTCTTTTGTTACTTTTCTCATCAACATTTCGAGATTTTCTTTTCAAGCTCTTCAAGTCGTGAAATTATACGCACGACTGCGTGACCATATAACCGTAACTAAAATGTGTTGAGTGCGTTGTTAAATAAAATAAATAAATGCTAAAGTGTATACTACCAAATCAAATCCTATTTCTCGTCCCAGCCAGCGCACCATGACTGGTATATCAAAGACCGTGGTATGTGCTATCCTGTCTGTGGGATGGTGCATATAAAACATCCCTTGCTACTGATGGACAAATGTAGCGGGTTTCCTCCAAGACTATATGTCAGAAGTTCCAAATGTTTGACATCCAATAGACGATAATTACTACATCAAGGTGCTCTAGTGGTGTCGTTAAACAAAACAAACGTCAATGGTTTAACCACAGTGATTTAACCACGGAAGCCGGTAAGGAATATATTGTGTTTGAATGTTATAACAATAGTAGTTTTCCAAATACACATTTGACACATAGTAAACGTGAACTGATGAACTCTTTGTATCTATGAATGGTTGAAAAAGATTTTATCGCGATTATATATTGATTACGCAAATTGCCCTTTGTAACAAAATGACAAATAGAGGATCCTTCAATCGAGAGGCATTGTGAATGTCAGTGATTAACTAACACCATTTTATCAAACCAGTACAATGGGGGAAATTGCGAAAATGCGATTTTCGAACACCACTACAATGGGATACTTACGAAAATGCGACGACGTTAAAAAAATAGCACAATAGGGAATTTACGAAAATGTGATGACTTAATATAGCACTTATACGTTTTTTTAATAGGCCACTATTATTTTTCTCTCTTCTTATAAATTGCTCTAATATCCACTTCTGGTGACAGTGTGTGTGTAACGAGATCTCATTAAGTGTGCGACATCTTCAGCAATCGGGCTTTTCAAACAAACGACAAAAGCTCTTTCTCTTTCAAACATCGCCGACTTTATTCAGATCGCGACATCTCGTCCCCTCCGACCATCGTCCACTACAGATTGCCCCTTCTTTCTTTTTACGCTCGCCAGATGCAATAATGGTAAGTTTATCAAAAGCCAGAGTCCCCGGCCCACTAAATGAGAATAAACTGCGTAATTACAATATCTTTTGTGCCCCTACTCATCAATCATCCGGCCAAGACGAACACAATGCTGTCCACTATCGCACATCCGGGTAATCACCCCGTACATTGACAAATAATAAGCCGTTCTTGGCTTAACGCGCGTAACCCCGGCACACGGGCAATGACGCGTGAAAGCCCCGAGCATGCGCATTCAGTGCGGAATAGGGTGGTCCTTATTAATCCGTCGGAGAATACTTAAAACTCGTAAATCAGTGGCCACGATAATGCTGTATAGTGGCTGGGATATACACCAGGGACTGAATAACCCGTTAAGTTGACACACACTGATCTGTTAGGTCGCACAGAGTTAAGGATAAAATATAACATAAAAAATTACAATGCGTGCATTATAATTGTTAACAAAATCGTATCTCTGTGTTAGAGAGTCCAGAAGATATTTAAACAAAGTCGTGATATGCCCGCAAGACAGTTGTAAACATATTCATATCTACACTTTACACACATCTCTTTGTTATCTTAAGTTTATAGGTTACAGATACAGAAATATGCATATAGACGTAAATATGATAAATAAATAAGTAAGTAAGTAAGTAAGTAAATAAAAAAATAAAAAAATAATCAAGAAAGAAAGAAAGTAAAAAGAAATAAAAATATAGAAAAACGAAAAGAAACAATTAAAAAACAAAAAAAAACAATTAAAATTAAAAATTAAATAATTTTTTTTAAATAATAACAATTAAAAAAACCCCACCCCCTCCAAACAAAAACTCAAACAAACAAAAAAAGAAAAAAAAAAAAAAACCCATGAAAAAAACCCAACAACAACGAAAAACCCCGCTAAATTATTTCAGTGACAGCATTTTCAAGAATAAAAAAAATATATATACAGACAGACGTGTCTAGTCTAATATGTATTCATCTAGGTTTATGTGTTTCCCAACTATATATACTTACTTTTAGAATGAAGCCGGCATAATCCAGCCAGTGCCCAACTACTTGGATGGGGTGGGAACTCTTTTAACGCGCCCATATCCACTGAAGGTTCAGGCACGCCTACCCCGGACTTAGCCTCTAACTGCCTGTGGGAAGGTGCATATAAAAAGACCCCTTGCTACAAATGGAAAAATGTAGCAGGTTTCAGGCGTAGGGTGTTATGCGGGTGAGCGGCGGGTGGTGGTGGGGGGGTGCGTCTAGAATCTGGTGAGCAAAGTTTATAGGTGGTCGAGTTATGCTCTCCCGTAAAATATATTGAAACCAATTCTTTAAGCGGGGGGAGGATGATGTGTCAACCCCGAGCCCCACCCACTCCCACCGACACCCCTGCACACGCTCCTGGGTTTGCTGTTGCTCAAGTTCACGTTCTTTATTTGCCTTGCATTTCACAAATCATCAGCTGAATACATAACGTAAATCATACAACATGGTTATACAAAACACACAAACAATGGTGGGTGTGGTTTATATACAGTGATAGACAAATAAAGTGATATAAGTTACATTTCTAACATTAACCGATCTCTAATTGTATTCGCAATGCCCTAACTATTTCCCTATGTTATTCAAGTCATTATTGTTACCGGTCGATAATAACTGTATAAAATGATAAACATTTGGCTGCTTATAATAATACATTTTATATATTTATTACGCAAACCTCTGTATTGTGGACACTCTATAAAAAGTGATATTCATCTTAGAACTATAACATTAGCGTTACACAGAGTACATATTCTTTCTGATCTTTCGATTTTTCGATACCTGCCAGATTCTACATAAATTAATTTATGACCGCAGACTAGATGTCACATTGACCAAATATTTGACATCCAATAGCCGATGATTAATAAATCAATGTGCTTTATTGGTGTTGTTAATTAAACAAAACAAACTTTAATCCAATATTTACTGTTTACAATTACCTTTCCTTCAATGTTGTAATAAACCGAATTACTTATTATATTGTACATTTATCAAATGTTATCACCTTGTCAGCCGGTGTCAGATAGTGCAGTAACAGTTTATATAAATATTTAATGTATTACCTCCCTGGGTAGTACCAGTGGCGGATCCAAGGGGGGGGGGGGGGGCGAATAGGGTGTTTAGCCACCCATCCCATCCTGGGCAATTTTTTTACATGTTCATTCCAAACATATTTAATGAATTTTACGAATTAATCACAGTCGCTGTACTGATCTACATTTGTAATTTTTAGCAAAATACATTAAACATGATGTCACAGACAAAATATTACGTTTGTATCTGTTGACCTTTAATGTTATCTTTACCGTAAGCGTAATGTTATCAGTTTCACTGATGAAAGCGCACCTGTCAGTCTATTTCTGCAAGATTTCCTCGCAGGCATGTTCATATATATAATAATATGGCTGTTGTCAGTCAGGTGTACAATTGAACCGAGTATGGCTTGCATCGATAAGGACAAAATTAAATCGTTTTCTATATAATTTGGTGTGAATCAGGAAAACGGCAAAAAATGTATCAACTTTATGGAATTATTAATTAGGAATTAGATCCTCCGAAATCAGTGAAATAAGGTTCTAAAATGTCCACAATGCCGAAACTTCAGGGGGCTATGTCCCCGGAACCTTCACCTTGGCTCATCCCCCGCCGGTTCACTCCATTCCAATCCAGCCATGCACATACTAGTTCACACATCAACGCATGCATAAACACTGACATGCGCATAGCCTTATGCGCGGCCGGTCTGGGATCGATACCCTGGGTAGGCCCATTTAGCTATTCTTCGTTCCATCCAGTACACCACAACTGGTATATCAAAGGCCTAGGTATGTGTTATCCTGTCTGTGGGATGGTGTATGTTTAAAAGATCCCTTGCTACTAATGGAAAAATGTAGCGGGTTTCATTTCTAGGATTATATGTCATAATTATCAAATGTTTGACATCCAATAGCCGATGATTAGTAAATCAATGTGCTCTAGTGTTGTCGTTAAACAAAACAAACTTTAACACACTCACAGAAATATATGTACATTATATATTATGCACATATTACATTTAAAACACACATTGTTTTTCTTTTTAAATTCTCACCATCTTAACCAACTGGGAACAAATAAATACAGCATGTGTCATAAAAGCTGTTTGCAAGAGTTAAACGCTGAGGGTTTTTAAATTAATGTTTATTCATTTCAAATGTACACTTGACAGAATTTGATCGATAAATATATTTTAAATTTTAGACATAATGTAAAACATTACAATTTATATTTAAATAAATACAGACTTTTTTGTTTAAGAATGTATTTGTTTTGAAATATGCGAATTTTTTTTGGCACAATGTAATTCATTTTTAAATATCGAAAATTAAAAGTGATATTGAATATCTCAACTTATTTAAAGTTTAAAACGGGAATTCAACGATCTTTGCACGAAATAAAAACCTACCTTTTATAATTTTCCTAAAATGTCTGAATTTTCAAACCGCTGGAATTGGTATTGATCGGGGGGGGGGGGGGGGGGGGGGGGGGGGGGGTGGGGGGGGGCCGAGATATTTCGACAAAATGAGATGGCTTGAAAACTCCATAATTCCGTCGTGGTGAATTTTACTTATAGAATGCTGTATATTGCAATTGAAGACGTCTATTTTCAAAAATTTCCAAAGGATCATTCCTCCGAATGTTTCTACAACTGACTGAAATGCGCTACCAAGACAGTCAAACCAGTTTCAACTAGTTTTGGTTGAAAGGACATACCCTAGTTTCAACCTGTGAAAATTAACACTAAGTTTAGTTAATCTACAAACATGAAACACAGTTGGATAAAGTTACAACAGAGTGAAACATGAGTCTGTGACTTTGAAATGATGAAATACTCTCTAAATATAGACTAAAACTCGACTCTATAACTGTTACTTCTCAGACGCACGAGCGTTTCGAAAAATACGAGAAATGAATTTTGTGATACTAAAACACCACGATAACCAAACACAATTCGAATGTACGGAGTACGGAAATTGATAATGTAAACCATAAAATCTAAGTAAATTATGATTTCAGTTATCAAAAAGAGCTATAATAGTAAAACAAAATATGCCTTAATGTTTAAAAACTAGGGTATGTCCCTTTAAATAGAGTTACAGTTTCCTGCATAGTAACTTGAAAAGAACTGATCAACATGTTTATAATATTAACACATAGGAGACCTTTTGATAACGCATCAGCTATTTTATTTTTTATATGTTTATTTTATCAATATGATTCACTTCTATTTTGTACACTCTATATTTTGTGGAGAACAAAAATCTTGAAAATAATACACTGAACAACAAAAGGAACGCGTCTGCTAATTAACATTTTCTTTAATTTTCTATAACAGTATTTAGTTTGAATGCCATTAGTTTTGACATTTTAGGCCCATTTCGACCATCTCTTTACTAACTGTATCAGAATAATTATAATTATTAAAATGTTTTACTTTCTCTTGTGGTTCTGCATATATTGCAAACTAGTATTTTGTTTTGTTATTAATATTTATTATAGTTGCGATTGTAATTGCAATGGATTATTAATTGGATCGTACAGTTGTTCATACAGTTGTCAATTTAGGCGTATCTATTTACTGAATTAAATTAATTATGAAGAAAATATACATTTAATTATTGGCGTAGTTTTTCTTCTTTGTTTTTCTTTCTCTCTTTCTTTCTTTTGTTGTTATTATAGTTCATATGTACAGAGCTAGAAACTGTAAACATGTAACTATCGTGTTCAAACAAGAGTGTCGTGTGTTGACTTTATTACTTAGAAAACTGATATACAATTACTATAAAATATATATAATGCATCTAGACTGTATGTTTTAATATTGTGTGAATATTATATTTGGTATTGTAAATAGAAAGAAGACAGGAATTTTTTTTTTCTGTTGAACCGTCTCATTTTAAAATGGTATACAAATATTTCAAGACGAGACGAAGATGAATAAAAATAAAAATAAGAAAACAGATTTATTTATAAAACTGAATGCATGGGGCTTTCATAATAGTATTAAGTACTATATTTAAATTATTGCTAGAAATAGTAAACGATCATTTTAAAATCAAAGATTGTTAAACGCTGATGTAATGATTGTACGAAGATTTTAAAAGTACTTTACAATAATTTTCACGGATTTATGAGATATTCATATGGATGGAATGTAGACTGTAAATGTAGTTACTACCAAAGTGTTAATGTTGTTGATATTATTATTTTTTTAAATAAGATATTTTTCTATGAGTTACGAGCTTTGAAGATGGTTTCATCTTAAAACCCTCAACACACACACACACCGCTGAAAAAAAAAGCATAAACAATCTATCGAGAAAGCCACAATAATAATAAAAAATACCGCCACGCCACTCACCCCCCCCCCCTCCCCCCCCGCACACACACATAATGTACAAGGAAAAACTAACTAGATTATATCTTAATGGAAGGATTCGTTTTCTGTTTATGTTTTGTTTCTTTTTGTCGTTGTCGTTGCTATTTGTTGTTGCTGTTTCTCATGCTTTTGGTGCTGTTGTTGTTGTTATTGCTCTTGTGGTGGTTGTTGTTACTGCTGTTGTTGTTATTTTGTAAAGTAACCTGGATTCAAATCATTCACAGAAGATCTGTTCAACATGATTTCAGCCACTTCAACTTCAACTTATTTTCCTTACGATAACAACATTATTTTGCAATCATTATATCTATCTCACAGCATGCAGTACGGTCAGCGAGCATCGCTTTGTAAATTGTACATGTTCGGAAAATTCTCTTTCTGTTTCCGCGGTGACGCGACGTTATGTTTGGTCATCTGTACGTCGTAATTAGACGTATCGGGGCATTGAGCGTCGTGTCGGCAGGAAACACGTTGACAGGTGACAAGCACAGGGCAATGTACATACGTGTAATGTACATGGGAAAAACAGCTGGACTCGCCAGGACCCGGCGGTTCATTGCACCAGAATTCAGACCTCTGGGACGCGCGAATACAATAGCTGCGAAATAGTGTTTTGTTTTGACAGTGTTGGTGACTGCAGGGTGAAAGTGGGAAATAGGTTATCGGTTGTTGTTGTTTTTCAGAGGTATTATTAAATTCATTTGCACCATTATATAGATATGATAACCTGGATGTATATTTAATGAGTCAGTTTCGGGTACGTAGTTTGTCGGGATTTTCCTTTATACTAACTGGTGTTAATTAGAGTTAAAACCGAGTAAAACGACGAGGTATTGAAAACAGGGCGATTAGAAATATGAGATTATCTTTGTAGTAAAAATCGGGACTTGGGTGGTGCAATGCTTATAAAGCTATCGGCCTTACGGCTAATAGGATTGAAAAAAATGTCTATTTTTTCTAAATAAAGTAAGGGAAAAAGTATCCTTTTTTGTTTAGCGGGAGGGAAACAAGGAAGGACATGTTTTATTTAACAACGCACTCAACACATTTTATTTACGGTTATATGGCGTCGGACATATGGTTAAGGACCACACAGATATTGAGAGAGGAAACCCGCTGTCGCCACTTCATGGGCTACTCTTTTTAGTTAGCAGCAAGGGATATTTTATATGCACCATCCCACAGACAGGATAGTACATAGCACTGTCTTTGGTGTACCAGTCGTGGTGCACTGGCTGGAGCGAGAAATATCCCAATGAGCCCACCGACGGGGATCGATCCCAAACCGACCGTGCATCACCACTGGGCTACATCTCGCACGCCGGGAGGAAACAGTGTCCCTTTATTATTATTACTACTATTATTATTATTATCATCATTATCATTATCATTATCATTATCATTATCATTACCATCATTATCGTTATCGTTATCATCATCATCATCATCATCATCATCATCATCGTCATTATCATTATTATTATTATCATTATCATTATCATTATCATTATCATTATTATTATCTTTAAACAAATTATTTAGCTGCCCATTCTCTAATCGTTTTATGCTAGTCGCTGCCCTACGTCCTAGATGTGGCAACTGACAAAACAAATCGTCTACTATAAAATAAGAGAGTTAGTTTACAGCCACACTAACCATCTTGTTAGAACTAGAACACAGGACATTAAAAGTGTGTTGTGATGACCTGTTTATAGTGTTATACCCAGGTCGAAGTCTTGATAGCTATAGTATGGCCATACTGAGTCGAAAAGTGAAAACAATAATTCTATGACAATATTTTATCAATAACAGCTGAACGTATTCGTGAGCAATTTTGCTAATTTTAACCCAAAAAATATATACGAATCAGACGACCACATGTTTATTGAGTAGTATTATAGAACTATTTATGTTAGAATGACGTCATTATCCACATCCAAGAAAAACATTTTCATTGTTCAATCTTAAACTAAAGGGATGATCTGGTTGAGACGGTAGGGCGTTCGCCTGAGATACGTGCGTCGTGGGATCGAATCACCTCAGAGGATCCGTGGTTGCATTCCCCCCGTCCCAAACAGCGCATAATGACTGGCATTCAAAGACCGTGGTATGTGCTGTCCTGTCTGTGGGAAGGTACATATAAAGGACCCCTTGCTACTAATGGAAAAATGTAGCGATTTGCCTCTGAAAACTATATGTCAGAATTACCAAATGTTTCACATCCAATAGCCGATGATTAATAAACCAATGTGCTCAAACAAAACGAACTTTAGTTCGAATTTTCCAGCCAGTGCACCACGATATCAAAGGTCGTGGTATGTGCTATCCTGTCTGTGGAATGGTGCATATAAACGATATTTTTCTACTAATGGAAAAAGGCAGCAAGTTTTCTCTCTAAGACTATGTCAAAATTACCAAATGATTGACATCCAATAGCCGATGATTAATAAATCAATGTGCTCTAGTGGTGCCGTTAACCAAAACACACTTTTGTTAGATCAAAGTTTGAACAATATAAGCGACAACTAACATAATAATACTGTTTTTGTGAAATTCGTTAAGCTCACGAAATGCACTTATTTGCAAAATTAATACTTATCACTCTACAAACTGCCAATTCAGTTTCAATTCAATTCACTTTATTTCTGTATGTGTTAAGAGAAATAAGAACAAAACAGTTTATAACAACAACAACAACAACAACAAAATAACCCCCGAAACCCCCTCCGAAAAACAAGCCCATAAAATAAACACGAAAAAAAAGGTAAATTATATACAAACTATAAAACCCACTGGCAAAACAACATGACATAACAGTAAATAATTTTAGTTATTAAATGGGTACATAACTACTACGTTTTGTGGAGGATGCAGCTATTCTAATGATCGACATTTTTGCTGTAACAATTTAAATTGATTTGCACATATTAGCAACATAATTCTCGTGACAAACGACTTATTAGCAACATAATTCTCGTGACAAACGACTTGGTTTAAAAACCAATGGTTTATACTAGTCATAATTTAAAATGATTTTGGCACGGTATTCACGGAATTGTGGGCAAACAAGTACAAAATTAAACCTATCATCAATACCTCCTCTATCACAAACACTTTGATTTCTATCGAAACCACCGTGTCGTCTAGATTAAGCCATTGTTTGTGGAACTGAACGGGCAATTAAGAGAATGTCCACGACAAAAAAAAAAACCCAAAAAGCCACCATGCCGTTGAAAAAAAAATCCTGAATATAGTCGAAGGCAAACAAAGTACCATGGATAATTAAAAACTCCAGGGACATCTCCATAGATTGTGTTTAAACATTTAAACAATGAGAATATAAAGGATATGTTTTTTTTAGAATGCCTTTATATATTGCTGCTATATTTCAAATAACAAATAAACCACAACGCCATGGACTAGTGGTTGCCGACGTCGATTCGTGACGTGGCCACGTACAATATTAACTATTTATTCAAGTTGCTTGCCATCTGATGTATGTTTTGAAAACGTGTTCAGTTCCACAAATAATGGCTTTAATATTTGTTTCGCCATTGCTAAAAAAGGTTAACAAAACAAATAATTCATTTTAACAGAGTAAAATAAGTAGAATAAGAAGTTACATAGTCTCGTGTGAACACTGTATATCCTATACTTCATATCGGCTCTTTTCAAATATGATGCATAAAGAATGAATGAATGTTAGTTTAACGACACTCCAGCACAAAACATACATCGGTTATTGGGTGTCAAAGTAAAGTTTTTAAAGCAGTACGATGCAAGGATATAATATTAATACGTATATTTTGAAAGAATAATATCATTGAAAATATTATTAAATGACAGACATTACGGCGAGATAAAATAAAATTAAATACTGACCAAAGGAGTGAAATTATAACTAACCTTAAAATAATTTCAATAATATGCTGAAATATAGCTAGAAACATATTGAATACTAAACCCACTTTGTGTAATATAACTTTCTGAATGTCTTTCATTTGTTATACACTGTAGTGTATGACATAAAATAATATTTACGAAAGATGTAGACTTCATATTGCATACCTACCATAAATTAATCTATTACAGAATAATTAAGTTTCCTTTTATAAGCATTCAGCCACTAATTTTTGTTTTTCAATAAATTGGTTCTATATCATAATATAATTCAGAATACTGATTATCGTCAACATGTATCTTAATTATTATAGCATACACGCATATCACATGTACACCAGTACTCAACACGATCAAAAACAATTGTAATAGGTCAGTACTTAAAGGTCCACGTTTATCAAAAACGTAATTCACTATTGCATGGTTTAAATATGCATGTTACTTCGAATCAGCCACTCGATGGCATTCCACTTTTGTTTTAATGAAAGATGTCAAGATTGAGCAGCCGAGATTGCAGCTTTAAAAGCTAAATATATATTTAGAATTGTTTCTTAAACGTTATGCACGTTGTTGTGTCATGTTTTAGAACGCACGTACGATAATGATTTAAGGCTCCACAAAGTTAACATACCACCATATAAATTTTTTAACAAATAAAATAATATATACTTATACAATTTTAAACTAGCGTACATAGATACATTTACTATGTATAGTAATAACAAATGACATGATAAACCAATTAAAGAAGTTCGATTAATAAAAACATTGTTATATTTGTTCTTATTTTTTTTATTACTTTTATTTCTGTTTGTTTGTTTGTTTGTTTTCTTTTGTGTTTTTAAAACATTTGACCTATATCCCGTGTAAACGTTTCCAAACTGGAAACTATGTGTGGTTTCTCTTTTTGTGTGAAATGTGATTAGTGTCTATTTTTTTACCAGTTAATACGTTTATACGTGAATAATAATTAAAACTAAAAGTGTCAATTGGCAGGTTTCGAACCTACTGATTCGCATGGCATTCGATAGTCGAGCATCCTATCCAATGGGCTAACGTGATTTGTAAACTATACACTACAAACTTGTAAACATATTAATTTCATGAAATTTAAAATGTGATTGTATTTCGGGATATTATTTCGTAAAATGTTTGGCATAAATAGAAAATTCTTATTATATTTTGAACAATACTTTTGCTTGTTTTGTTTACTTTTTGTCCTAGAGTGTCATTTTGTTGTATACAATTTCATGTGTGTAAAGAAAAGTATTCCTTTTATCATACCTATAATTTAAATTACATACAAAATGAACTCCATTTATTTACTGTTTTGTTTGTTTGTTTGTTTGTTTGTTTGTTTGGGTTTTTATTATTTTTTAATGTCCTTTCTTTTAGAGTTGTTCAGAAATCTCTTTTGGGGTGGGGGGAGGGAAGCACAGTAATTGGACCCTATGTTTTTGGGGTTTTTTTTTTAAATCAGATTTAGGTGTGAAGAGTACATACATTACATTTTATCTGAACCTGTAGAGAAAGCAGTGAACAAAATAATTTAGAACGTCGACCCATCTACATTCAATTTTGTTTGCGGAACGTTCCCTGAAACAATTGTTTTCAAGCCTGTTTTACTTATGTCTGATGACATTACATGTAAGACTAATTATACTTTGACCGGCGAATATACATAGAACACATTTCAGGTCCAGCTCCGCAGAGGGAACGTACCACTTCCTCACCCACCCCCACCGCACCCAGTCTTGGATGCAGTTTTCCCCAAATGAACATACTAGTAGTTTGCTGCAGTTGTTAAGTCGACTAACAGAAACGAGTTAACGACTATAGTTACATATTAAAAAGAAAGAAAGAAATGTTTTATTTAACTACGCACTCAACACATTTTATTTACGGTCATATGGCGTCAGACATATGGATAAGGACCACACAGATTGAGAGAAGAAACCCGCTGTCGCCACTTCATGGCCTACTCTTTTCGATTAGCAGAAAGGGATTTTTTATATGCACCATCCCACAGACAGGGTAGTACATACCACGGCCTTTGATATAACAGTCGTGGTGCACTGAATGGAACGAGAAATAGCCCAATGGTCCCACCGACGGGGATCGATCCCGGACCGACCGCGCATGGAGCGAGCGCTTTGTCACTGGGCTACGTCTCGCCCCTAGTTACATATTAAAAATATCTTTCAGCAGACACAATATCGGTGATTATATTAAATGTGTTTCTGATCGCCCCTGTGGTCGTCCTACGTAAAACTTCAGTTTAGTTCCCAATACATTTTTTTTCGCACGTACGAAATTACGGTAAAACAAAATTCAGCTTGTGCTACTTGCAAAATCCATGTATTAGGGACGATCAGAAACACACTGAATATACAATGGTATTTTAAACACGAGCATATATCTTACAAGTAATTTCGGTCGTTCAAATATTTTATTAGTCAGAAACATCTTACAATACCAAAAAATCAGGATAAACTCTGTCTGTCCTCGTCTAGGCATTCTGTTTTATGTCTGACTGGCTGTCGCTCCATGCAACACCATGCGTGGACAAATATCAGTCCAGCCGTTAAGTTCGTTCAAACGTTCTTTCGTAGTTAATTAAACGAACCACGCGATACATGGCCGGGAGTACATGAAAGCGTTCTTGGTCGGTAGCTTTTCACTATATTTACATTTCCGCGCTTGTCTGTTATGTAAGTTGGTTTACACAAAGATAACGTATCTTCGCTCGCTACCCATCTTCGCGGACGAGAAAATACTTCGCTCTATCGCAATCTCTAAGCCACAGCTGGTCGCTGCTGAAAAGAGAGTGACGCGCATGCGCAATTCACACGTGACCAGGTGAAAGTTCTCATGTTTCACATACTTCATTTATTGCACTTCCTTGGAATCTTGCCAAGGCTGAAATCGATTAAGAGGGATAGTGTCAAAAGGAACAAAATGCCAGTGTTGTCCTTACGTCTTTACTTGCGCGTAGAACATAATGGTTACGTTTCGCAAATATGTACGATTCTGTTATCGGTACACAATTCCGATCATTGTATATAATAATAAATTAAAGGCCCTATATGTAATACTTAACAATTTGAAAAGAATTCTTAATTTGTTCGCGTTCGTTAGTTAATGAATGTCGATTCCTACTTCCATATTTTTTAGTATTAAAATATATTTTGAACATATTTTTTTTTTAATTTGAATACATTATTTCCATTATAATTGTCTTTGGCCCTGCATTAATTATTTAAGTACTGATGCATGCAAATACACTATTAATCATTTTTAGTGCCGAATTTACTTGGCCTGTTTTTCGTAAACGCAGGTGTTTAAGCATAGTAAATATATGTAGTTACACGCGTGTGATACATACGCAGGTGTTTAAGCATAGTAAATGTACGTAGTTACACGCGTGTGATACATACGCAGGTGTTTAAGCATAGTAAATGTACGTAGTTACACGCGTGTGATACACACGCAGGTGTTTAAGCATAGTAAATGTACGTAGTTACACGCGTGTAATACATACACAGGTGTTTAAGCATTGTAAATGTACGTAGTTACACGCGTGTAATACATACACCGGCTTTGTAAATTCGACCTTAGTATTCAAGAGCTTGTCCCGACTTTTCTCCCATTGGAACACGATTCCGAACAACAGGGTCCTTTAAACAACTAACATTACACATTAGATACATTTTCTTGTTTAGAATGCTCTGGGGAATATGCATATAAAAATCATTTGCTGTTTATGGAAGGAAGGAAATGTTTTATTTAACGACGCACTCAACACTTTTTTCTTTACGGTTATATGGCGTCAGACATATTATATGGTTAGGAACCACACAGATATATAGAAAAAAACCCGCTGCCGCCACTTCTATTCAATTAGCAGCAAGGGATCTTTTATATGCACCATCCCACAGACAGGATAGTACATACCACGGTCTTTGTTACACCAGTTGTGGAGCACTAGCTGGAACGAGAAATAACCCAATGGGTCCACTGACAAGGATCGATCCTAGACCGACCGATGATATATAAGATACAGAAAGTGTCATATATGTAATGACACAGAGAATCAATATAATTTTGTACTTGTCTGTCCCTTGTATGACAGCATACGAAAAATGTATATTCCACAATATTTTAGAAAATACCCTAGTATGTTCACGTTCATTGATTTGTGTAACGATCATAATGCTCAGATATTAAGAAATTTAGCTCTGTATAGTTTTAAAGCAATTCAACTAAGGAATAATATACTAGTATTATAAATCTAGAGCTTCTCCATAACACGACGACATATACGTATATGTTTAATTAATTACTTGGTCATGTAACAGACGTCTTTTGGGTTAATTATACTTTAGATGCCAGGTCACACTTAAAGGGACATACCCTAGTTTCAACCCGTGAAAATTAACACTAAGTTTAGTTAAAGGGACAGACCCTAGTTTCAACCCGTGAAAATTAACACTAAGTTTAGTTAATCTACAAACCTGAAACACATTTGGATAAAGTTACACTTGAGTGAAATATGAGTCTGTGACTTTGAAATGGTGAAATATCCTCTGAAAACGGACTAAAACTCGACTCCATAAGTGTTACCTGCACGTGCGTTTTTAATAATATGAGAAATGCATTTTGTGATATTAAAAACACCAGGATGACCAAAGACACTTCGCATGTACGGAAATTGATAATCTAAACCATAAAATTTAACTAAAGTATGATTTCAGTTATCAAAAACGGCTATAACAGTTAAAAACAGACCTTAGTGTTTAAAAACTAGGGTATGTCCCTTTAATATATGTCTTTTTTATGATTGGTAATCTTTGTATACGTGTGTGTTCATATACCACCGTATTTCATTTTATTTTATTTGTATTTATATTGTATATAGTGAATGCTCAAAGGCCAGTAGACCTATTGCAATAAACTATATATACGTCCTAATATTCGTAGCAGCATATAAATTTCGCACGCACCCAAACATATAATTATACTGGGAAATAAAATTAAGCTTGGGTAAATTCGAACATTAGGACAAGCAGAACAGCATTGATCACTGAACATACAGACATCGTAAATCATTTTGTTGTTGTTGCAATAACATATGTTTTGAATTACAGGAATTAATTGAAAGCGACTGTCCTGTGGTTTCTGCCATTGTTATGATGTTTACGACCAAAAGAGCCCCTTTTAAAACTACACAATAAAAATTAAACCAAATAGAGAAAACGCGAAACATTAAAATGAAGTGTGTATGAGTGTAAGTATGAATTAATTATATAAATTACATATTTGCTATTGATGTACAATGTATTATTCTATGTGTGTTTATATATACCATACCTCGTCTGCAGTTAGCGTTAGTGCTTTTTTAAATGATGGTGTTATTTACAATTTATTATGTGTGAAAGAAAAATTATTATGGATTTTTGTACTACTGTCCTGTTCCATTCTTTAGAACCTAACTTCTCTTGCTAATCCTACATGTAATTCTGTTGGGTTTTTCTATCTATCTATCTATCTATCTATCTATCTATCTATCTATCTATCTATCTATCTATCTATCTATCTATATATATATATATATATATATATATATATATATATATATATTTGTAGAATTAATTATCTTTTTACATGTTTTATTTTATCTTTAGAAAGGAACTGCTAAATAAATACATATATACTGTACACTTGTTTTCTTTTATCATTTTTATTTATATATTTATATATATACTTTTTATACGTCTTTTCTTTAAATACACCTGGAAAAAACCCTGTTTTCATGTTTTAGCTATTTAATTTTTAGACAAATCCGTATGGCTTAAATGCAATCATTATATTTCAATTAATTCTCGAGCTCATATACAATTAAGTTTCACGCATGCTGCCCTGAGTACACCCAAACAGCAATATGTTTTTGTATATAATTATCTAAACTTGAAGCAATGAAGTTGTGTCAATGTTTATCAACTCTCTTAACATACGTTCTTTATCCTGCTAATAACTAAAACTATTTGCATTACAAAACGTTGGATTCCGGGGCTGTGTGAAGGACATTATGGCTTGTTCAATGAACAATAAAATGTGTTTTGTTTGACGACACCACTAGAGCACATTGATTTATTAATCATCGGCTATTGGATGTCACACATTTGTTAATTCTGACACATAGTCATCAGAGGAAACCAGCTACATTTTTCCATTAGTAGCAAGGGATCTTTTATATGTACTTTTTTCACAGACAGGAAAGCACATACCACTGCATATGACCAGTTGTGGTGTACTGGTTGGGATGAGAAAAAACCAAAACAAATCGGTTGAATGGATCCAGCAATGTGGTTCGATCCTGCGACGTGTTCAATGAAATCCAGACTATTTACTGCATGCACTTCTAGGTATTAATTAATACACATTCCCCTATGGATACATACAGAATATGCATTGCATTTCATAAAACTAGCCATAATGGCCTTTTAAACAACCTCAAACATCAAATTTTTGTTGTGTAAGTAGATTTCCGTATTGACAGGAGAAAGATCTTGTATGAAAAATAGTGATTTGTTAAACAATTAAATAACTACATTTCTTGTAGTTTAGATGATGAAATATATATGAAATCTCTTGGAGTGTGGATTTGTCTTCATGCGTATGTGAAAACTTAATAAAACTAAAATAGGAATTAATTGTAACATTATAAAAAAACAAAAACGTAGGGTATTAAGAATTAAATAGAACTATAGAAATATTCAAGATAAGAGCTACGTGAAACAAATTTTATATTAAAATGAACAAACAACAACTCCCCCCCCCCCCCCCCTGAAACAAACGACAACAATAAAAAAAACCCACCACAACAAAATAAACTATATACTTATTTAAAACATGTCTATATAGGAATTAATATCACCAAATTAATGTTTTAGTATATTTTGAAATTGAGAGGAGTACCGCTTTCGCACTGCATTTGTACAAACAATACATTGCAATATGCGTAAATTACAATGAAACATCCATCGTCAAATGCATATACTATAACGTTCCATGATAACAAATTAAAAAAAAAAACATTTTGTAAAGCTATACCATCATGCTAAATATTTAAATATAGATATAATAGGCCAATGAAGAAAACAAAATACGTGAACAATATTAATCAGAATAAAAATTGATAATTATGATTTGATTCGCAGTTAAAGGGACAGACCTTAGTTTTAACCCGTGAAAATTAACACTAAGTTAGTTAATCTACAAACCTGTAACACATCTGGATAAAGTTATAATGGAGTGAAACATGAGTCTGTAACTTTGAAATGTTGAAATACCCTCTAAAACTAGACTAAAACTAGACTCCATAACTGTTATTTCTCAGACGCACGTGCGTTTTTAAAAATATGAGAAATGCATTTTTTGTTATTATAAACACCAGGATTACCAAAAACGGCTCTAATAGTAAAAAATATGCCTTAGTGTTTAAACATTAGGGTATGTCCCTATAAGAGGCTGAACACACGTTCGTACGGGTTCCAAACCGAGTTACAGATTTCAATTTTGTAAGGATAATATAAAGTTTATGTATACATATTAAAACAAACAGAAAAAGTGATAAAACTACAAATGAAATGAAAGAAAGAAATGTTTTATTTAACGACGCACTCAACACATTTTATTTACGGTAATATGGCGTCAGACATATGGTTAAGGACCACACAGATTTTGAGAGGAAACCCGCTGTCGCCACATAGGCTACTCTTTTACGACAGGCAGCAAGGGATCTTTTATTTGCGCTTCCCACAGGCAGGATAGCACAAACCATGGCCTTTGTTGAACCAGTTATGGATCACTGGTCGGTGCAAGTGGTTTACACCTACCCATTGAGCCTTGAGGAGCACTCACTCAGGGTTTGGAGTCGGTATCTGGATTAAAACCCCCATGCCTCGACTGGGATCCGAACCCAGTACCTACCAGCCTGTAGACCGATGGCCTGCCACGACGCCACCGAGGCCGGTTTACAAATGAAATGAGTAGATAATGTAGATAAAATAGGAAGCTAGAAACGTATATATGTTTAATTTCCCTATGTTAATCAGGTTCTGAATAAGTTATGTATAATTTAGCAATCTTGAATCATTTAAATTATATTGTCCTGTTACATTGATGATAAAACTATATATATTTGTAAAATGTAGGAAGAGGCCTTAAGACTTTGGCCTCATTAATGACTAATTTGTTTGACCTGCTGTTCAGTTCCAAATCCGATTATTTTATATGACGATAATAAATAGTTTAACCCAAGACAGAACTATTCGTTTTTACCATTATATTATATAATAGACCGTAATGATTCGTTAAAGGGACAGATTCTAGTGTTTAAACACTAAGGCATATTTTGCACTATTAGAGCCGTTTATGATCACTGAAATCAAACATTACTTATATTTTATTGTTTAGATTATCCATGTCCATAAAACCAAAGTGTTACTGGTCATCCTGGTGTTTCTAATACTACAAAAATGCATTTTTCATATTTTTAAAAAACGTACGTGCGTCTGAGAAGTATCGGTTATGGAGTCGCGTTTTAGTCTATGTTTTGAGGTATTTCAACGTCACAGACTCTTGTGTCACTCTGTTGTATCCAAATGAATTACAAATTTGTAAAAATAATCAAACTTAGTATCCATTTTACGGGTTGAAACTAGGGTCTAGGTGAAAAATATGCCTTAGTGTTTAAAAACTAGGATCTGACCCTTTAAATATGAACTTGTGCTTTTATCTTTTATGTTATGGTCCAGTGATGTCATTTATAAATTTGGGAAATAATGTATTTTTATACACCTAAATTTTAAACGATAAAATCTAATGTCTATTTCAAGTCGAACAATGTATTTGCTTTATCAGATTATAAACAATCTAAACAAAATGTATTTTCAAATCATCCTTGAAAATATTCACGTGATCGGACGTTTTGGCTTAAACATGAATAATCAAAGAAAATTACTTTCCGATGACAATTATATTTAATTAAAGCATACTAGAAAACAAAAGAAACGCGAATATTAATGTAATTTACTTTTATGTATGTATGTATGTATGTATGTATGTATGTATGTATGTGTATATGTTGAACTATTAACAACTGAAAACAATAAAGACATCAATAACCTGGGAAAATATTTAGTTTTGGCAAATAAAGTTAGAGACGATTTACTGAAGCTTACTTAAAATATGATATCCACAAACCTGCCGTTTCATTAGCAAGTATATTAATCATATTTCATCTGGTATACATCAATATATACCTATATATTTAGAATTAGAATTATCACTATACCACGATAATGTTTATAGAGCACATATATATGTACATCCCACCACTATTACTAGCATACTATGTTAATTTTACCATTAATTCTTAAATCACTCTCTCCACCTGTATTTGTATATTTGTATATATACCGTAATTATATATGTATGTATTTATGCTGATAAGTTTGTTTAACTTAAGGCAAATAAAGAACTTGAACTGAACTGAACTTGTATGTGTATATGTATGTATGTATTAAAATAATGGTGTTACATTTCTTGTTCACAGGCCATAGGATTTCAAATTTCATGGGAAACACTTTTTCGGTTCCATGTCTTGTGATCATGGGAACCCATCGGAAACTGATGTTTTTTTTAAAAATAATTATATATATTGTTTTCCTTGAATAGTCGCACTCGATATAATAATCACGAGAAACGAAATTTCAGTTCTGTGATTTTACTGACACGCTGCCGACACGGGAAATGACCGTTTCCGTGAAATACGATGGCCTAACTGTTCAGTATATTATGGAGGTTGTGCTATGTGTTTCAACATTTTAATTATTCATGTAAATATGATATAAATATTTGCTGATGTATGTTATTTCAATTTAACTTTATTAAACTAATTAGCTAAGGACCAAAATATTATGTCATGGCCCGGAAAACACCACCCAAACATCTCTAAAATCCACTAATACAAATAAAAGAAAAGTACCTGAAATTTGTAAATATCAATAATTTTATCGATCAACTTTAAATGATCCCAAGAGACGAAATTATCTAATTAAATTATTAATATGTCATAATAAGAGACATTTGTTTTGTCTGTGGCTACAATTTATGATTCTTTTTGTTTATTTGTTTGTCTTAATGTCTTAATGCATTAGTAAAAAATGCTATTTAAATAATAATAATGATGATGATAATAATAATAATAATAATAATAATAATTATTATTATTATTATTATTATTATTATTATTAGTATTAGTATTAGTATTATTATTATTATTATCATTATTATTATTATTATTATTTAAAAGGGCCGATTTTAAACATGTTTTGTTCACTTATCATCTTAAGAAGATTGCCAAAATAGCATCGACTATAAAATTATGTTTGATTGTAACATATTTTATTGCTTTTGAAAGAACAAATGGATTAGGTACACGTTACACAATTTGCTAGGCCTTCTCCAAGATACATACATATTACGACAGTAATATATTTTGCAATATAAATATGAAAAATTATTATAGCAACAGCAATTATATTTCGATTGGCTTTCCGATTTATTGCATGTTTATAATTGAATCTGTGAATTTAATAATATCTACCCAACTCTACAGAATAAACTGTAGAGGGAAATATGTTGTAATTAGTATATGATAACCACTTTTTCAAAGCAGTTGGACAATTCCACCACAAAATCAGAAAGCTCACGGACGGAATAATTCTAGCTCTGTCGGTAGAGAGCTCGCCTCAGGTGTTTTCGTGGTATGTCCGCAAAATACCTGTCGTCATGATAGTAATGTGGTTAACGGTTTTCTTTACCTAGTACTGGAGATGAATGTAGGTGTCACGTTAGAGTGCACAACGAGTTCAAAACGTAGGACCTGTCACTTACAAATGGTAAATGGATTTTTTATTCAGCAAAAAATATATCTGCATAAATGGCTATAAAGAAGTTAAAGGGGTGGGGGTGGGGTGGGGTGGGGGTGGGGTGGGGTGGGGTGGGTGGGGTGGGGGAGCTTGACGTTTGCACCCCTGATGTCAATCACCATTGAGTTGGTGTAGGGAGTGGGTTGCGATCGTGTAATTTATCATTATTTGAAGTTTTAAAGCATTTGAAGTTTTAAAGCTTTAAAGACAGACGATTTTTTTTTTTATGACTACACTAGAGCACATTGATTATTAATCATTGGCTATTGGATGTCAAACATTTGGTAATTCTGATATATAGTCTTAGAGAGGAAACCCGCTACATGTTTTTTTCATTATAGTCCTGTTCAATTGTTTAGAACCTTAGTTATTTATAGGAGAACGAACCTGCATTCAAAACATAGAGAGATTTTTTTAAAAATGGAAATAAGCCAACTTCGTGCATTTTAGATGGTGAATTGTATATAAAATGTGTCGGGCTTTGGGTTTGTTATCATGCAAATGTAAAGAAAACAAGGAAAAAAACCTTAGGGTCTAAGCAACTGAACAGGACTATAGTAGCAAGGGATATTTGATATGCACAAACCACGACATTTGATATACCAGTCGTGGTACACTGGATGGAACGATAAATAACCTAATGGGCCCACCGATGCGGATCGATCCCATACCGACCGCGCATCAGGCGATCGATTTACCACTGTGCTACATCCCGTCCAAACAGACAAACGAATCCTTTAATAAAATGTCCTATATGCGGTGCAGGAAGAGTGGAGTCGCTTTGTGTCCTGCTCGCATCGGCCATGCATACTAGACTCATTCATTTACATTCTAAAGAAGGATCCTCCTACTCAGTGTGGCCACTGTCAGTGTACTCTGACGGTACGCCACATTCTAGAGTGTAATCCTTTTTAACCGATGTGGAAATATATGTTTGGTAGACGAAATGTGATGGAATCGTTTCGGTTCCGCCAAGAACCTATTTTGAAGTTTTAACCAGATTTTGATTTTGATTCCACATTTTAATATACTTACCTGTGATATTTGTATACTCAAAATTATAATGTATTTGTAATATTTATATTGTATATAGATCTTTACACTGTGTTTTTGTTTAACATTGTAATTTATATATTATATTTTTTGATTGAATACATATTTTGTTTCAAAAACAAAAGTATTGAGCACACGTTTGCCAACTTACTAGGTCCTCTTCTATTATGATAATCATAAATTCATTCATCCCCCCCCCCTCCCCCATTGTTGGACATCCAATAGTCGATGTATTTTTGTGCTGAGGTGTCGTTAAACATGCATTCAATGATTCATTACTTTAATAAAATTAATCAGTTTGGTTCAATTCGATTCGTTATCCGGTTCACGACGATTCATTTGTTCTATGTTTGTGGTATTCTAAAAACAAAGACGTAGCAATCGCCTAGAATGTATCCGTACAATAGACCCATGCACGTGCTGTAACCTCACCGCGGTGCAGGGGTGTAACATTCTCTTCCAGAATGGCCAATACAGCACAAATCCCCTTGTTTTCTTCGAGATACAGTTGAAAATGTGAATAAAAGTCAGTATCTATCTGTGGTATTTGTATTTTTTGCACAGTTCTTTACACTGCGTTTTTATTTAAATCTTGAATTTTTATATTGATGTTGATCATCACTTTATTTGTTTGCATTACCATAGTTTGACACCCAAGAGCCGATGTATGTTTCGTGCTGTGGTGTCGTTAAACATTCATTCATTCATTCATTCATTCATTCATTCATTCATTCAATACAATAGAACAGCTGAAAATTGCATTTATTCAATTAAGACACATATTGTATATATTCTAAAATACCGTATGATTTGCTCTTTCTGTGAATCTATGCATAAACATAAATAAAAAACAAACAAAAATAACATTAAAAAACAACTTTATCGACCTATCGACTTTCACGAACTGAAGTTTTCCCTTATCCCAACTAATTATCCACGACTGGTACACCAAAGGAAAGTGAATATAAAAGATACCCTGTTACTTTCCCGGCATATGTATCGTAGGTTTTCTTTCACTCCCAAGTGTTGCAAACTACTGTTGTTTAAAATGCATTGGGGAGCCATTAAAAGGAAATGTCTTTCCCTTTCCTTTTCGTCAGCACTTCCGATAAGGTAATCGGCTATTTTCGTTTCCTTGCGTCACCATTTATATAACGTCCGACAGGGTAGTCACCTGGTATCGTTTCGCTTCGTAAGATCTTTGATCAGGTTTATGAGCTTTATACTAAATATGGATTTGATGACGTGAACACATGGTGGACTTGCCTATTGCGCAGCAATCCAGAAAGCGATTGTGTACAATGTAAAATGATATGGAGGGTTGGAATATAAGCGTGTACATTACTTTGTTCTTTTTTCTTTTCTTTTTTTTTGGCTTTTTTTTTTTTTTTTTGGTGTGAATAATTAAAAAAAAATATTTTTAATTGTCCCAGATCATTGAGAGCCCCGAATCAATGCTTTACATATATATCCATGTTCTAAGCAACAACTAAATATGTTTAAACTGAAAAAAAAACTGACAGAAACTGATTGAGACTAAAGTTCAACACATGGATACAGTTGGACATGAACAGTGATCCTATAATATAACTATATAGTTTTATGATCTGAGATTTAAACGAAAACAGAGAAAATAGTGAATAAGAGGGAAGAGAATCAGAAGAGAGACGATTTAGAAGAAAAAGAAGAAGAAGAAGAAGAAGAATACAAGACAGAGATAAATGTAATACGAATTTTTTTTTTTAACTTGTTTTGAAGTACATTACTTAGTGATATTCATGTTCCAGTTATCTACTGTGTTGCTTTCTTGCAAGTAAGGCACAAATTTCACATGCGCCTATTTATACGTAATACGTAACGCGTAATCAGTAGCAATCACTTTCTGTACGAATAGGTTGAGTAAATTCTACTGGTTCCCTCCCATTCTGCCTACAACCCACTTTGTCTACACCCATTTTGCCTACAACCTAGTATGCCTACACTCAGTTTGCCTACAGTGTGAAAAAGTGACATCCCCAGTTCATAGTGGGACAATCTCTAGTATTTTGTGTCTCAAACCAATATAAAAATATTGTATTACATAAACAATAAAGATTATAACGAACATAAGTAATGTAATTGGGGTGACAAAGGTGATGTCATGCTCTTTATGGTGATTAGTATTAGTCCAATGATCCCATCCTGTGATCTTTAATATGTGATCAAAGTGAAATGGCCTTCATGATTCTTTGATATAGGATTAAAGTTCAACTTTGTACAAAATATTTGTTTAATATTTGTGAGGTCATTTTGTAGTTTAATTGTTTTTGTTGTGTAATGTTAATCGTTTTTATAATAAATAATGTGTTTGTCATATTATTTTGTCATGTTATTTTTATACATAGGGACCATACATGGAATGCTTCACTTTTAACTGGGGATGGCATCTTTTCATGCTGAGTGTAGGCAAAGTGGGTTGTAGGCAAACTGAGTGTAGGCAAAATGGGTTGTAGGCAAAATGGGAGGACACCATTCTACTTACGTATCTCCGTACGCATCTGCGTATCGATCACTTTGTGCATTACGGATTATGTGTACGTATACGTATATGTATATTTATACGTGTACGTGTACGTGTACGTGTACGTGTACGTGTACGTGTACGTATACGTATACACACACGGATTACGGACAAATAAAATGTGCGCCTAATAGTACACCATGCCATATGGTATGTGTTCCAGTCCCGGAATTTTACAATTGCAAAGTAAACTGTAATTTTTATAAATGTACTAGTATTCGGTAATACAAATAAATTTCTTATGGCTTAAAACCATTAGGTACCCGAATGTCCTCTGAACGCATCCTCCTCTCCGACACGGCGTGGTCGTCGTGTGACGTCTACCACGTATTTGACACATAATCGCCGCCTATTACACAACGTCCCGGAGTGTTGGTAAACATATAATTCTTTTGTTTCCGTCCCGCGTGCTAATGTCGCCAATGTTGTATGGAATCCATGTGGTGTGTTAAACAGTAACACCGTTGTTGATGGTTAATTAAGCAGCATGCGTAAAACCGTCGATGTTGATACTTAAAGCGAACTTAATGAATATCCAATTCTATGTACCAACATGTTTTATAATTTATTATTTCTAAAAGTGATATGAGTGTTCAGTCTGTCGGAATGTGTTCGTAAACAGAGCGTAGCATCATGAAGAAATTAATCATATTCTACAGATGCATATGGTCACAGACCACAATTAATTTCGCTATATGTTTCTATATAGCCTTAGTGGCTCTAACATTTTTATTAATATCAGCAGGGCCGTGGATTTTTGTGTGTACCTTTGCCTGTCTGGGGGGACACATACCCTGGAAAGGACAACCCCTGTTGTCCAGCTCTTTCTCCCAGCATATTGGTTTAAACAAACACACCCTCTAAACCTGGCCGGAGTACACCCATTTTACACAAAACGCACTACTTTTGCATGGGCCGGAATTACCACAAACAAGTCTTCAATGTCAACAAGTTACACATGTTTACAAACTACATGCTCTCCCCTGTCAACTTCAGTCAAATAGTTGCCACTTCATAGCTGTCTGCCATGAAATAATCACAGTCAAACAGCAGACTACTTGTGATCTGAGGCCTTATTCTGTACAATTCTTTATTGTATGTATGTAAGGCCATAAACCCATATATACAAGAAATCATGTATTCAAACGATTAGCCAGCTGTTTTGGCAACAAAAGAAAATAAAAACATTTATTACTGTATATTACATTTCCAAAAATATTTAAAAAATATATATATATTTATAAAATCCCGAGGTCAGCTTTACCATTCTGTGAACAACTGTCCCCTGGTGCAGGTGACAATATTTTCAAGTATAGTAGGATATAATATACAGTGAAACCCCTCTAAACCGGACACTTTCGGGACCATTTAAAATATCCGGTTTTAAGAGGTATCCGGTTTAGAGATGTTAATTTCTGTACTAATTTTTTTTAAAAGGACCGCGAAAATGTCCAGTTTGGGGAGGATTCCGGTTTACAGAGGGTTCGCTTTTGAGAGATTTCACTTTAATTATACATACATGATACACGTTATAAATCAAGTATTTACCGTAACACATAATGATTCAGTTTGATGTAATGCAAGTACCTCTTCTCTACACTTCAATGTTTTTACAATATAGATTCCTAAACTTTTCAAACTATCTTCATTCCTTATTGCCATTAAGTTAGTAAACATATAAAGGGATCTGGTAAAATAATACTTTCTAGTAATATACATAGTTCTTAATACATATTAAAATTTGTATTTTACAAGTTTACCAGGCTTGAACGTTTTCACGAACAAATCTATCTTCGCCAACGCTGGGATATCATTCATTTATTCATTCAGGTGCTAAAATATACTTTAAAAATGTTTTTACATATGACACTTTGTTGATGTATAATGTTTATTATTGTAAATTAAAAAAGTAAAGATACGCTTCAACTTGATTGCTGTTATTGAATCCCCCTGTGACCTCACGCACCATGGACGTTATCAATACGTCAGTTGTCTATATGGCAGTAGCGGGTTTGTCATCTCATTTGTAGTCTAAAACTTTAAATATCTTGTTGGGTCAATTAATTGGTTCGACAAAATCGTTCATATGTTTTTTTTTAAATTGGATCTTAGCACAAACCAGAGTCAAAAAGATGTTTTGACAATGTGGTTGCTACTATAAATCTCTGTCAATAGGACTGCCACCTCACAAGACAATCATTTAACATGTGCTGAACTGTCTTTATCACGAGACCTTTCTTTGTTTATTTTGAGGCGGGACGTAGCCCAGTGGTAAAGCGCTCCACGATCGAAGCACGAAGGTGGTCCCATTGGGCTATTTCTCGCTAAATCCAGTGCACCACGACTGGTATATCAAAGGTTGTGGTATATTATATCCCGTCTACTAGATGACAGAAATAAAAGATCCCTTGCTACTAATAGAAAAATGTAGCGGGTTTCCTCTCTAAGATTATATGTCGAAATTACCAAATATCTTTCGTGGTGTCGTTAAACAAAACATTTTTCTTCTTCTTTCTTTCTTTGTTACTAGCATTTCTATTTTTTTTTTTAAACTAACAAAAAAAAAAAAACGTTTTCTCTGTCCCTCCTCCAATTTTACACATTTTTTTTCCTTTTAGTAGAAAGATATTGATTAACGGCACCGATCCTACTTTTCGAGGAACGTACCATTAAAGTTTCGTATAAATGTAATTTTGATTTACTAAAACACCAAGACGATCAGAATCACGTTGCATTTCAAGTAATATGTAATTCAAAACGTAACCCCCCCCCCCCCCCCCCCCCCCCCCCCATTATAATAGCTACATTTAATTGTAAATTTAAATGTAAAACAAGTGGTAATTGTTTTACACTGCGTCAACTATTGCACACTGCCATTCACTTTTACATTGTTTGGGTTTTAACAACACCACTAGAACTCATTGAGTTATTAGTGATCAGTTATTGGATGTCAAACATTGGTAATTGGACATATTACAGTCTTAGAAAGCAAACCTGATATATTTGTCCATTAGTAGCTTGGGGTCTTTTATATTCACCATCCTACAGACACGAGTGTACATACCACGGCCTTTGATATACCAGTCGTGTTGGACTGGCTGGAACGAGAAATAGCCCAAATGGGGCCACCGACGGGGACTGATCCTAAACCGATCGCGCATCAAATGAATGTTTTATCATTGGGCTACGTCCTCTTTATAATGCTATTATAGTAGATATTGTTTATAGAGACAGTAGCTAGTGTAATAAACTTTAATAACATTTTAGATAAAGGAAAAAGTTCATTACTTTAAAGCCACACGGATATTGTTAAAAAGTACAGCCAAAAGTTGCTATATTATTACGTCACCAAAGAGTTTTAACATACAGACATATAAATATTTTATGGTTTTTAGTTTTATTTCTTGTAAATACAATACTTTTTAAATATTTCTGTCAGTCTTTTAATAGTTTTAAAGTCTCTCATAACTCCGTAGAAGTGGCTTGTGTACTTTTATTGCGGTATTATTGCATTATTACTGTTGAACTCGTGTTTTTATTTTAATCTGTACACAAGGTGAGACGTAAATAAAAACTTTGTCTGTCTTTCTGTCTATCAACATTTCATGTCATACATTTCAATGTTTTGTCAGGATATGTATTTTGTAAAGGAATACAGTAATATCGAGAGGTCTACGTGACTGCTGTTTTAAAAAGTACAACCACATACGAATAGTCAATGCAGGTTGACCACAAAATATTAAGTTATAGTACAATACCGCATGCACAGTTGACGTCATTTGGTGTCGTCCTATTTGGTCGAAGTGTCATTTGGTCGAAATCAATAGAGTTATAAGAAATTATTTTACCATAATGTAAGTTGTATGACTTCTGTATTTCTTGTACTTTTAAAACTATTTTAAAGTTTCTCGTGTTACCGATGAACGGCGGGTAATTAGTGACTCTCTCATCCGTTTCTACTGTTTATTTAACACTTCGACAAAATGGGACTTCGACCAAATGGGATTAAACCCGTCATTTAGTGATAAACAATAACAAGTAACCTACATTGGGCTATTTATATGCTATAGAGATCATCCTACATGTAATGCACTTTATATTACTTTAAACGAAAACCTATTACTGATTTTAAGATGTGTTTTTTACTGTCTGAACCAAAACTTGCTTTTATAAGAGCCAAAACTTGCTTTTTAACTCTACAGAGACGTAGAGACTTTTTATATTTTTGATTAATTTGTATGTTTCGTTTATTGTCAAAAGCTTATTTTAACACTACGGTGACGTACCCATATGTACATATATTAGTATTAATATCCTTGGTTGTTAAAATTAGTATAAATGTGAATGTTTGTTTATTGTATATATCGTATCTCATAATTCCCTATGGAATGGCTTATGCACTTTTATATATGTTTATTTTAACTGCAATTATGTTGTACATGAGGTGAGACGTAAATAAAGATATCTGTCTCTCTATCTGTCTGTCCTTTTTCGTAGAAGGAGCTAAAAACTAGTGTGAGTGTCTTTAAAGCACGAGTCTAGACACTAACGCAAACTGGTGCACGACCAGACTCAAATCTATACCACGTGTGCAACCTCGGCGTTTATTTCACACGTGCTGTATTAATATAACCGTGGCCGAATTTCACCGCTCGTCTGTTACTCCCCGAGAGAAGTAAACACTTGTATATTGTTAACCCACTTTACACGTGCTACACAAATGGGGTGGTCTCGGTGATTCAAATGCCAGCAACTGGAGGTGGGAGGGGGTTAGGCAGTGTTATAACGTCGCCTTTCATCTGGGGTTGGGGGAGTGGAGTAATGCATAATCTTAAGAGACGTTGCGGTAGACAGTACCCCCTAAACCTCCCCCCACCCCCCTTTCGTACTGTAGGTTTTGGGTTGATGTCCCAGTATCCACTACTGGTTTTAGGGTTGGACGTAGCCCAGTGGTAAAGCGTTCGCTTGATGTGCGGTCGGTCTGGGATCGATCCCCGTCGGTGGGCCCATTGGGCTATTTCTCGCTCCAGCCAGTGCACCACGAATGACATATCAATGAAATGCCGTGGTATGTACTACCCTTTATGTGGGATGGTGCATATAAAAGATCCCTTGCTGCTAATCGAAAAGAGCAGCCCATGAAGTGGCGACAGCGGTTTTCCTCTCTCAATATCTGTGTGGTCCTTAACCATATGTCTGACGCCATATAACCGTAAATAAAATGTATTGAGTGCGTTGTTAAATAAAACATTTCTTTCTTTCTTTCCAAATAGCCGAGGTGTCGTTAAGGAAAAACTTCCTGTTCATAAAATATGTAGCAGCTCGCTAATCGACGCAGAAGCAGATGGTCAACGAAGATGAGATCGTCTGAAGTTTGACGCGGACCTTTTGCGACTTGTTCGCATTTCTGCGACTATTTGCGTCAGTCAATGTCAGTCGGCGACTTTGCACAGCTTTTATGTAAACCAAGGTAAATGGTCGTTTCCTTCTTGCAAGCCATATCTCGCATTACTGTTAATATATTGTCGATCAGGAGGCTTTAGTTTAGTCTCGTCAGTTTTAATTCAGGAACAGTCTTCCCTATTAAACATTAATTCACAGTTTAAAGGAGTTTATGGGATGGTGCATATAAAAGATCCCTTGCTGTTAATCGAAAAGAGTTGCCCATGAAGTGGCGACAGCGAGTTTCCTCCCTCAATATCTGTGTGGTCCTTAACCATATGTCCGACGCCATATAACCATAAATAAAATGTGTTGAGTGCGTCTTTAAATAAAACATTTCCTTCTTTCCTTTCAGTTTAAAGGACGGAGTCAGCTTTGTTCTTTCGCTTCTAGTTATTTTCGTGTTTATATCCAATTAAGGTCCAAGCACGCTGTCCTTTGCACGTACATCAACTATCTGGGTTGTCTGTCAAGGGCAGTATTTTAGTGATTAGTTGTTAATGATTATTGAGCGAGAAGTCGGAGCAGTGGCCATACACCTACAAACAGAATCATTAAACTCCTCTCGGTTGGAACCGTTACCAGGAGGTGAACCCAGGACTCACTAGCCTTACGTCCGATGGCTTAACTACTACAACACCGAAGCAGGATCCAACCAGTGCCCCAAGAATGGTGTATTAATGGCCGTGGTATGTGCTGTGGTGTCTGTGGGGAAGAGTGCATATAAAAGACGTCTTCCTGCTAATGAAAAACTGTAGCGGGTTTCCTTAGCAGACTACGTGTCAGAATTACTAAAAGGTTAGCGTCCAATAGCCGATGATTAATTAATAAACGTATTTTAACTGCAGTCGTAAAACCAAACAAACTGTTATGTCACATTTCGCACATGACTGACTACCTGTTTGATTTACCTAACAAATATACCATACTACAATAACTGTAATATGAACCGATTTATTACACGGCTAATCATTTTCCTGTTGACGAATAGGTAAGTGGGTCCAAAGGGTATTGTAAATCGGGGTATCTACAGCACCTAACACTAAGTTATTGATAATATCTGTCCTTATAAGAGGGCGGAATTCAGCTCAGTCGGTTGAGTACTACTTGCCTCAGGTGTTTGCGTCGCAAGATCCGTTCAGCTGATTGTTTTTTCGTTCCAATCAGGTATGTGCTTTCCAGTCTGTGGGATGGTGCATATAAAAGATCCCTTGCTACTAACGGAAAAATCACCACAGCATCGTAAAGGTCGAAAATTAACGAACTACTCTCGATTCACTATTATCCTGTTCAATTATTTAGACCCAAAGTATTTTGCAAATGTTACGTTTATTTCCTATTCGATATTTGTTTTCTTTGCATTTACATGAAAACAAACCCAAACCCCGACAGGTTTTATATACAAATCATCATATAAAATGCACGAAGTTGACTTAATTCCACTTTTTAAAAATCTCTGTGTGTTCGGAATGCACGTTATTTCTCCAATAAATAACTAAGGCCATTTGCATATCAAAAGATTGGGATCTGAGGCTACGTGAAGGCCATTATAGCTTGTTTCACTAAATCAAGGTTATTATTGTTTTGCAGTGTGTAACAGCATTGTCTAATCTTTCCGTTAAACATAGATGTAAACAAACAGAACATGTAACCCTTTCTTGTAGGTGCATTATATTTAATCAATTTAGCTAATGTATTATGTATTTTTATTTTATTATATCAATTATATATTAGCATACCATACCTAACCTAACACAACTGAGGTGTAGCACAGTAATAAACACAAATCACCTCACACACCGCAGGAATGTGCTTTCCAAATTTATAAATAAATTTAATGCAGGGCCGGACCCAGAAGACCAGGTTGGGGGGGGGGGGGAATTAAAATGTCAAAGGCCACCAACATCAAATAATAATAAAAATGTTATTTAATTTGCCTCTAAATTGGGAACTCATACGCATATATATATATATATATATATATATATATATATATATATATATATATATATATATATATATATATATATATATATAGTGGTGGTGCTAGGGGCTGGGGTTTGGGGGTGGGGTGTTACATTTGTAATGCGAAAAACCAAAGGGCTATTGTTCGGACTCGTATGGGTTCAACCACTTTTTCATCCCGCAGACACAGAGCCCTGAATGTCCAAAATACGATAGCATTGCTTGGTCAATAACATCATTATTTCGATCTATGACTGCACGTGCTATTGTAGCAATGTGTAATCCACGTAAAATACAAGTTAGGTAGGGTATATAAATTCATTGAAAATGTATTAGTCGACATTCTTGTTATTGTTATTTGAGGAAAAATATGGGTAAATCGAAAAACACTTCAGTTGATGTAAAATCGTGTATTAAGAACGTTTTCGATTACTGTGAAGATGAATATCAGCGCGGTAGACCTAGGTATGCTTCTTATCGAATTGTCGATCGAGCTGCCGCTGCACTTAAAGTTTCGGTTTCAACAGTAAAAAGAACTGTGAAAAATCTAAGCTCTACGAATCCGAGCACAGAAATCACTGTTAAAAAACGCGACCGAAAACTCATCGATTTATTTGATAAAGATGTTATTAGACGACGAGTATACAGATTTTATAGAGAGGGCGAATTACCTACATTACATAAGATTAACGTGGCTTTAAGGGAGGAATGTGGAATCAACATATCCATATCAACTTTACGAAGAACACTCCATGACCTCGATTTTAAATACCAACATATGTCTACAACCGGAAAAGTGATTTTTGAGGACGCCAATATATCAGACAGGAGACTGTCTTATCTCCATGAAATATCCAGTTTACGAGAACAGGGGTATTTAATAGTGTATCAAGATGAGACCTGGGTGAATGTCAACCACACAACATCCCACCACTGGACAGATATCCCCCCGGGCACAAGTACCGCCAATCACCTGCCGAAATCAGACGCTGCTGATAGAGTTCCTAAACTCTGTTCGGTGACTGGGAAGGGAAAAAGACTTATTATTTGTCATGCTGGCTGTGATAAATATGGATTGATAGATGGCTGTGAATTGATCTTTGAGGCTAAAAAAACACAGACGGAGACTATCATGGTGAGATGAATCATGACAATTTCATCAAATGGTTTGAAGAACAACTTATGCCTTCTCTACCAGAACCTTCTGTTATCGTCATGGATAACGCAAGCTACCACAACAAATTAACTGAGATTACACGATGTCCTGCACTAAACGCTAAAAAGGAAGAAATTCAGTCGTGGCTACGAAACAAAAATATACCTTTTGAGAGTAACATGACAAAGCCAGTTCTTTATGAAATTGTGAAAAGTAACAAATGTGCACAGCAATTTGTTACTGATGATATTGCTGAACGCCATGGGCACTTGTGTCTAAGACTGCCGCCAAGACATTCTGAACTCAATCCGATAGAACTGATCTGGAGTCAAGTCAAAGGGCACATAGCTCGTCATAATGATGGTAAAATGACCACGGTGCGGAGAGAACTTGCACATGCATTGAACTCTGTCACACCTACACACTTCTCTGACGCAGTTAAAACATGTAATAAAGATCGAAGAAGATTTTAGAAAACAAAATAGTTTTATAAGAAATAAAATACCCCCTGTGATAGTCCCCCTTAACGAAGATAGTGATGAAGAAATGAGTTTGTCGACTGATTAAATTATTTCTCCATACCCATCAGGAGTATTACTTTAATGTATGCATGAACTCTTTAACACCAAAAACAATTTATTTCCATATCATTCACTATCAAACAACCTAACAACCTATAAACTAATCGACTAGAAATGCATATAGACTACACATACATACGAGAGAAATGTTTATTTAACGACACACTCAACGCATTTGATATACTTTTATGTGGCGTCAGACAAAACGGTTAAGGAGCATTATGAGAGTGAGAAAGAAACTCGCTACCGCCACATGGGCCACTGTTTCCGATAAGCAATTTTGATAAGCAATAAGGGACGTTTTATATGCACCATCCCATAGACAGGATAGCACATACCACAGCCTTTATACATCGGTTGTGGTGCACAGGCTGAAACTAGACACAACCCAATGGGTCCACCATGTGGGATCGATCAGTCGACCTACCATGAGCGAACGCTTTACCTCTGAGCTACGTCCCGCTCCATATACAAAAGAAGCCTTAAGTGGGGTTGGGGTTGTGCAGAGGGTCACACCTCCACCAATCGCATGCATACCATATTCTTCTCTCTCTCTCCCTATAACCATATAACCATAGATTAAAATATGTTGAGTGCGTCGTTACATAAATGACGTCTCTCTCTCTCTCTCTCTCTCTCTCTCTCTCTCTCTCTCTCTCTCTCTCTCTCTCTCTCTCTCTCTCTCTGTATGTATGTATCTTCCTTCAGCGCGTGCGCTTGTGTATTCCACAATATAATTATAATATTTGATACATATTTTTTTTTCAAACTGAGGTTTTGTCACTTGAACTCCCCACCTGAACCGCGCCTGCTTCATGTTTACAGATATTTTCTTAAATATAGGTCATACTACGATTTGTGCGGATAGGACGATAGAACCGAACATTAGTTTGAAACGCACTATAGAATGATGCTTTTGATATGCAAATGACCTTAGTTATTTATAGGAGAAATAACGTGCATTCCGAACACACAGAGATTTTTAAAAAGTGGAATTAAGTCAACTTCGTGCATTTTATATGATGATTTGTATATAAAACCTGTCGGGGTATGGGTTTGTTTTCATGTAAATGCAAAGAAAACAAATATCGAATAGGAAATAAACGTAACATTTGCAAAAAACTTTGGGTCTAAATAATTGAACAGGATAATAATATCAAAACCTATATTAGCTCGGCCATTTACCTTTCGACTGACCGTTCAAAATTGCGCCAAATTCCCTCAATCAAAATTGCGCACCCTTTTCTTTTTGGCATTTAACTGCTCCATTCAAATTCCATAGCACCACCACCACCACCACCACCCGCCTGCTACCGATTTGATCGGGCTGCTGGTGCTCCCTTGCACCTGCCAGTGCAGGCGGTCCCTCCTCTTCCCCTCGCCCCACCTTTCCTGTCGTGGACGGAGGAGCCGGCCAAGACCGGCTCTTGTGTCCACGACAGGCGTGCGCTACAACAGCTTGTTCTGAATGTGCACGTAAAACCCTATAAAAAAATAAAATAAATGGGAAAATGTAGCGGGTTTCCTCTCTAAGACTATATGTAAAAATTACCAAATGTTGGATATCCAATAACCGATGAATAATAAAATCAATGTGCTCTAGTGTGTCGTTAAACAAAATAAAATAAACTCTAAGACTATATGTTAGAATTAGCAAAATGTTTGACATCCAATAGCCGGTTATTAATTAATCAATGTGCTCTAGTAGTGTCGTTAAACAAAACAAACTTTAACAAACGTTTATCCGTATAAGATTTAGTTTGTGTTTGTGTGAGTGTGTGTGTGTGTGTGTGTGTGTGTTTGTGTTTGTGTGCATGCGCACGTCTATGTATGTGCGTGCATGCGTGCATGCGTGCATGCGTGCATGTACACACCTCCTACCTTTGGCAACGGAAATAAACACTACAAACATCGTCCCCGTTGAATCTAATTTCTCGTTCTAGTCAGTGCACCACGACTGGTCTGACAAAGGCCGTGGTATGTACTTTCCTGTCTGTGGGATGGTGCATATAAAAGATCCCTTGCTGGTAATCGAAAAGAGTAGCCCATGAAGTGGCGACAGTGGGTTTCCTCTCTCAGTATCTGTGTGGTCCTTAACCACATGTCCGGCGCCATATAACCGTACATAAAATGTGTTGAGTGCGTCGTTAAATAAAAACATTTCCGTTGAATTTATTTCTTATTTTGTACTTAAAGGCATACTGTCGCAGTTTTAAGGACTTTATTTCTCTAAAAATTAATAATAAATCAAAATTACATTAATTTTTATAGACCAAATCTTGCATTAATTTAACTACACCACGATGGAGTGAAATCCATGTCAACCCTCTCAGTAATGTTAGTTTTTGAATTATGGACCATTGCCATAATTCAATTATTTTTGCAAAATATCATTAATATGTGGAGTATGGTGGTTACGTAGATGGTTGAATAAAGTACATTTAGAGACAAATCATATATATATATATATATATATATATATATATATATATATTTAAGTAATACTTTGTTAGGTGGTCTGACAATATGCCTTTAATATAATTGCAGTCGGCATATTTTTCTCCTTCCTCTGTTTATGAATCACATGTATTTGCCGTGTAGGCCAAAACAATTTTAGAATAGTGTCACAGAAAAGTTTGTTTTGTTTAACGGCACCACTCGAGCACAGTGATTTATTAATCATCGGCTATTAGATGTCGTACATTTGGTAATTTTGGCATGTAGTCTTAGAAAGAAAACCCGCTACATTTGCACAAATGCACAACCCCACAGACAGAACAGCACATACCACGGCCTTCGTGGTGCACTGGCTGGAACGAGAAACAACCCAATGTGCTCACCGACGGGTATCGATTTAACACCGAACATCAGGCGAGCGCTTTTACCTCTAAGCTACATCCCGTCCCAGTGTCATAGAAATGCATACCCCCCCCCCCCCCCCCCAGCACCCCATTGGGCTATTCCTCGCTCCAGCCAGTGCACCACGACTGGTATATCAAAGGTTGTGGTATGTGTTATTATGTCTGTGGGATGGTGCATGTAAAAGATCCCTTGCTGCTAATCGAAAAAAGTAGCCCATGAAGTGGCGACAGTGGGTTTCCTCTGTCAACATCTGTTTGGCCCTTAACCAAATGTCAGACGCCATATAACCGTAAATAAAATGTGTTGAGCGCGTTGTTAAATAAAACATTTTTGTTAGTTTGGTACGACCCTGGTGCGGTGGTTGTAACGCATGTGAGATATTCCTAACTAGACTGAATCTTGTAGAGTTTATTGCTTGACAACAGACGCGCTTGTTTTGATTATCTCAAACTAAATCCATGCACAGTCTTTTCTGTATTCGAGACAATGAAAACAACATCATGTCATAACAATACTTTGTATAAGATACAGTCTAGACAGTTTTATAACACTCATTGCTAGGGCTGTACTTTGGCTAAAATGACGAGGGGTGGGGGTGGGGGTGGAGGCGATGGTATTAAAGGGTCTTCTGCAACTAGACAAGGAAAAAAAAGAGGAAACTTTAAATTGTAAATTATTTCTTTCGTATTTTTTGACTGACGCAACTGCCCTTTATTCCCAATCAAGTTATAGACATTTCCCGCGGAATTCGAATGGTGTGTCCAGGACAGACGTACTTGGACCTTCAATGGATGAAATAACGTGTCACATGATAAAATTGGCACTCTTTTTGTATATCGCGTACCTGACTCGGCGGTGTAGTGGCTAAGGCAATAGGCATAAGGCTGGTAGGTACTCGGTTCGCCTCCAGGTACCGGCTCCCACCTAGAGCGAGTTTTAACGACTCAGTGGTCACTACACCGACTTCTCGCTCACTTAAAACACTAACAACTAACCCACTGTCCTGAATAGACAGTCCAGATAGCTGAGGTATGTGTGTGTGTGCGCGCGCGCCCAGGACAGCGTGCTTGGACCTTAATGACGAAAGTACAAATGAAATTATTTCGCTCACTTCGTACATGCAGTCAGGTGACTTATCCGCTGTGACCGTTTCTTGACCAACATACGGGATTTATATACTGTTTGTTATGCCATTATCTCCATTGTAGAAAGTCTACAATTAATGGGTATTCAGTGAAATATTAAAATACCACATTATCACGGCTGGTGGTTAATGGTCCAGTAATTATTATCCGACACGTCACGGGGAGAGCACCATTACTCCGTGGTATCTGGCGTGTCGTGTTAATAGGTTCACACGTATTAAACGTGCTATTTGTGTGATTGACACCGAATACGTTCGTATCTGAATCTTATGAACATCCGGGCCTCTGATTTTCATGACACCATGAGGGGCGGGACGTAGCTCAATGGTAAAGCGCTCGCTTGATGCGCGGTCTGTCTGGGATCGATCCCCGTCGGTGGGCCCATTGGTATTTTTTCTCGTTCCAGCCAGTGCATCACGACTGGTATATCAAAGACCGTGGTATGTGCTATCCTGTCTATGGGATGGTGCATATAAAAGATCCCTTGCTACTTATGGAAAAATGTAGCGGGTTTCCTCTCTAAGACTATATATGTCACAATTACAAAATATTTGACATCCATTAGCCGATGATTAATAAATCAATGTGCTCTAGTGGTGTCGTTTAACAAAACAAGCTTTAACTTTGATTATCATTACACTACGAATGTGCCATTCGGTGGTATGGTTATTTTTGTTAATGTTTTTTTTTAATATATATATATTGAGGCTATTTCATGGGGTTATTTCGAATATGATTTTTATGTCAACGAGTGATGTGTGAAAATATGGTTTCACACATTACGAGTTGACATAAAAATCGTATTCGAAAAAACACCATGAAATGGTTTATTTATTGTATACATCTTTTCTAATTCTTGACAGTATATTTCGCTTTTTGTTAAAATCTTTCGCTTATCCTACTTTTCCAGAAAATTCACTTATTTAATTATTAAGTTAACATTTATTTAATAATACTGCTGCGAAAACATACGGTTATCATACCTGACAAAGCGATCCTTCAAAAAACCCCAAACGGACATAATTTAAACATGAACTTTTACAAAAAATGTAAATACGATTTCTATATTTTCACTGTAGCTAAAATACAGTGAAAATATGACTTTTCATCGGATATCACTTTTATGGTTTCTGTAGATCTACATATTTCATTGCTATGTGTATAATAAAAATATTTATTTAAATTTTATTTGTTTGTTTGATTTTATTTGTGGGTTGTTTTGGGTTTTGTGTGCAATAGATCATATATATTTTGAAAAATAAAACAGTATATTATGTATTTATCCTTTCTTCAATACACAGTAAGACAAATGAAACTGTATCACTGTATGCCTTATGTTTTCTATTAAACTATAATATTTGAAGAAAAAAAAGGATTAACGATTAAAAATGAAGTAAATAAATAAAAAACAAATAATGATAATTAAAAAAAACTATAATAAAGAATGAATAAAAGGAACAGAGAAAACAAAATACAAATCATGTATCTATTTAAATCAAAGAGAAAAACTTTTCTACAAAGCTGTGACAACATCCACTCTATAAATTACAATGTGTCCTCATCCCGTATCGGCTTTCATGTCTGTTTGTTCATCCACTCGTCCATCCATCTGTGGAGGACGTATGGGGTGAAAATATAATAAAGATCGATGACACACTGTGATAAATTAGTAGTAGACTATCGGCATTGTTTTTTAGTGATAGGAACAACATTTGTGGTTAGATTTAGTGTATACTACTGCAGTACAGTAGAGTCTCCTTTTTTAACTGATGGAGGTTAGGACACATTCAGAGAGGATCAACTACTTTACTACCCCACCCCACCCCACCCCACCCCACCCCACCCCACCCCTTGATACGACAATAACGTGTACCAGTCTAGGGCTACACGAAACACATTGTAAAAGTGTCCTTTTCAGAGACGGATCCAACATATATATATATATATATATATATATATCTGTGTGTGTGTGTGTGTGTGTGTTTGTATGTGTGTGTGTGTGTGTTTGTATGTCTGTGTATGTGTGTGTGTGTGTGTGTGTATGTGTGTGTGTGTGTGTGTGTGTGTGTGTGTGTGTATTGGGAGTGGGTACAGGGGAAAGTATATATGAACCAATTCGTGAAGAGGGCAACCCATTAAATGTAAAAAAAAAGACTAAACAAGAGGACATTGAATATATTTAAGGAGGTCCCCTGATTCCCCCACTTCCCCCACTTCCCCCACTTCCCCCTCTTTTGCCTTTTAGTTTTTAATTGCAATTTGATTCTATATTATTGTTCCTTGATTAGTTTATACAACCTCCCCTAGTTACCACCCTAGATATGTGAGGCTAATTACGGCCCTAATATGTAGTCTGTGAAAATATATTAAACCTCATTCGATGCACACGTCATAGTTGAGAAAAAAACATTAATGCGGTAGTTTCACGATCTGCTTATTATTAACCACCAGTTAAAAACTCAGCCTGTCTATAAAACAGAATGTCTATTGTTTTGAAAAGACAAAGACCCGGACTGCCCTGTGTAGACGAAACTGCAATGATTTGTGCACGACAGCGTCCCACATTTGTAACCGTGAGACGTGGAATGTTGTACAGCGTGACAAACGAGTGTATAAACCGCTGTTGTTAATCTTTACGACTTGTACAACTTACGCAACGTCTTTGATCGACTCTGACTACAAGAAGAAACCCGCTGTTTTTCTGTCTGCGAAGCCTGAGTCTGTTTCTTTGTTTTTCCTTTTGATCATTTGATTATTTAAATTTCATTTTATAATATATATATATATATCTGTCATGTAGTAAGAATACAGTACTACGTATATTTCTTCTGCGACAATAAAGATTATTTAAAAAACAATAATTAAAAAACAGACGTCAAAAAACAAATAAAGAAACCCGACCAAAAACCCCACAAAAAAACATGGGTTATACAAGATTTCTCAGGACGGGGCACAAATTTCCATAGGGGTAGCGTAAGGTTTAGTGATGGCAGTGCAATATTTTGCGTTTTCAAAAGTGGGTGGGTTGGACAAATGGTTTTCCAATGCAGTGAGATTACGCATTGGCTGCGCAAATAATTTCTGTACTCTGTACTCAGAAAATATTGTTGTGCTTTCTATAACCATATGTAAAATATATAAGAAAAATGTGTTAACAGCTGCAGGTAGCAGTACATGCCTTTATAAATTGGTCCCCGTGACAGTATTACCAATTCCAACATCCCCACCACCCCATGCCACCCTCTGACCCCTTCTGCAACATTTTCGTTGAGCAGGTTAAACTGATCGAGAGTTTGACAGTCTGAATGTTTTAGTTTATAGCTAGTATCTGCTTATTATGTTTTAGTGCATCAAACGATTATTATAGAATTGCGGATTAAAGTATGTTTTGGTTTAACGACACCACTAGAGCACATTGACTAATTAATCATCGTCTCTTGGATACGAGTCATACATTTGTTAATTCTGACTCGTAGTCATCAGAGGAAACCCGCTATATGTTTCCTTATGCAGCAAGGGATCTTTTATAAATGCACTTTCCTACAAACAGGAAAGCACATACCACAGTCTTTGACAAGTTGTAATGCACTGGTTGGAACTAGAAAAAACCCAATCAGTTCAATTAGTTCATCGAGGTGGTTCGATCCTGCAACGCAAGCACCTCAAGCGAGCACAGAATCGACTGAGCTAAATCCCTCCACCAGCATTGCTGGTGTCCCCCCCCCCCCCCTCCTCAACTTCATTTAGTATATATATCGATCAAACTATTTTACAATTTAACTGCGAATCGGACGTATTTGCTTTGTAAGTCGCTCACTGTGATCTAAGGTTGGATATACCTAATCAATATGAATTATCTGACTCAACATTAAAGAAAGAAAGAAATGTTTTATTTAACGACGCACTCAACACATTTTATTTACGGTCATATGGCGTCAGACATATGGTTAAGGACCACACAGATATTGAGAGAGGAAACCCGCTGTCGCCACTTGATAGGCTACTCTTTCCGATTAGCAGCAAGGGATCTTTTATATGTACCATCCCACAGGACAGCACATACCACAGCCTTTGTTACACCAGTTGTGGAGCACCGCGCATCAAGCGAAAGCTTTACCGCTGGGCTACATCCCGCCCCGACTCAACATTAATTATTTTGTGTTGTTACATGTATTCCTTTTAGAATACTGATCCAATTTCCTAATACTTAATCATTGGAGATGGTGAGGGGGCGCGACTTGTCTCATTTAGTAAAGCGTTCGCTTGATGCGCGGTCGGTCTGGGATCGATCCCCGTCGGTGGGCTTATTGGGTTATTTCTCGTTCAAGCCAGTGCGCCACAACTGCTACATCAAAGGCCGCGGTATATACTACTCAAAAGAATTTAAGGGTCAGACGATATTTTCGACATTATTTTCTGAATGTCAATTATATTAGCTAGACCATAATGTCACGCATGGTATTGTTCCATTTTGACGAAAGTGGGTCTAAGCAACCCATAAATGAATTAAAATCCACTGTCATTGACACTGTCGACTAGTTCTATAATGGCGAAAACATACGCGAAACCATACGCAATCGTCTGAGAGCCAATAATCTACGCTGCCGTCGCCAGGCTGTTCGACCACCACTCCTACCACGTCACAGAACGGCCAGACGTCACTGGTGCACGCTTCATCTGCGGTGGCAACGTGTTCAGTGGGGTCGAGTGATGTCCACTGATGAGTCCAGGTTTTGTCTCCAGTTCAACGACGGTCGGGTTCGTGTCTACAGACGTCCAGGGGAGCGCTTCGCTGACGTTAACGTTAGACAACGTCACCGGTTCGGTGGTGGCAGCGTCATGGTGTGGGGCGGCACCTCTATCCACCACAGGACCCCCCTCTATGTGGTGGATGGCAATCTGAATGGAATCCGCTATCTGAATGAGATTATCCGGCCGTTGGTTCTCCTAGGCCTTCAGCAGATTGGCGGCGGGGCAGTTCTGCAGGATGACAATGCCAGACCCCACCGCGCCAGGGTGGTAACGGACTTTCTCAGACAACAAGGTATCGCCAGGATGGATTGGCCAGCATATTCGCCTGACTTGGTCCCAATAGAGCACGCCTGGGACGAATTAGGCAGGAAAGTTCGGGATAACCATGCCCCTCCGGCCAACCTTCATGATCTGGGTCAACTTCTTATGGCAGAGTGGCAGGCCATTCCCCAAGAGTTCTTCAGACGTCTGATCAACAGCATGAGGCAACGATTTGTCGAGTGTATTCGCGCCAGGGGTGGATTCACACACTATTAAACGAATGTTCTAATGTGTAAAATCCATGTTTGACAACCTTCAACTTTGACAGCATGTCATGTGACTTTCTTGTATACAGTGACGTTTATTTGTGGTTTATGTAAATATGGAACAATAAATAAAAAATTTGGTGTAGTTTACATCATCAATCTAATACACTCTGAAACTTATTTGGTTATAAATTTTTGACCCTTAAATTCTTTTGAGTAGTATATATAACTTGTCTATGGGTTGCTGCATATAAAGTTTCCCCTGGTACAAATGGAAAAAATGTAGCGGCTTTCCTCTGAGACCAAATGTAAAAATTTAAAAAAATGTTTGACATCCAACAGCCGATGATCAGTAAATCAATGTGCTTTAATGGTGTCGTTACACAAAAACAATTTTAACTTTGGAGATGGTGGGGAATGTTTTGTTTTTTGTTTTGTTTCACTTAATGACCCTTTTCTCGGGTTCAAAGCTTCCTCTTAGGTTACTTTCTCTAGTCGTAACCGAAAAGACTACAATCACGCAACGCTGGAATGAATAACTAATCGCTAAAGTTCTATAGATAAAATATTTACAATTTATTTATTCTTTAAAGGGACAGAACCTAGTTTTTAAACACTAAGGCATATTTTTCACCTAGACCCTAGTTTCAAGCCGTAAAAATGGACACTAAGTTTGGTTAATTTACAAACCTGAAACAAATTTGGATACAACAGAGTGAAACAAGAGTCTGTGACGTTAAAATACCCTTAAAATAGACTAAAACGCGACTCCATAACCTTTACTTCTCAGACGCACGTGCGTTTTTAAAAATATGAAAAATGCATTTTGTGGTATTAGAAACTCCAGTATGACCAGAAACACTTCGGTTCTACTTAAATGGAAAATCTAAACAATAAAATATACGTAATGTTTGATTTCAGTGATCATAAACAGTTCTAATAGTGAAACATATGTCGTAGTGTTTAAACACTAGGGTCTGTCCCTTTTAATGCAAAACCCCAGATATACGACTTCAAACCCCAGATATACGACTTCAAACCCCAGATATACGACTTCAAACCCCAGATATACGACTTCAAAGTCATAGTCGCACGGGCTCTGTTTTTGTTTTTTTTTTTTTTTTTTGTAGTAGAAGGTTTGTGGGGTAGGGGGTGGGGGATGGAGGGGTCAGGCCGATTTTTGCCCGAATTAAAGGAAAATGCTCCAATCTGGATAACAACATTTATCATATATATTAGCATTACTACCAAACAGCTATATAGGATTGTAAACGAACCACTACACATTTTTACATGGACTACAACTAATATTGTGGGTAGAATGGTGGGGGAAAAACCCAGGATAAAAAGTGTTTAGGCCAGTTCGTACCTCTCCGAATTTTCTCCAACACCAGGACGGGTGGAGGGGGGGGGGGGGGGGCACCCACCCACTATTACCCCCTGCCCCTCCCCCGTCTCGTACGCTTATGTTCAAAGTTGTCCTACTCACAATCGTGTAAGAAACATCGAATGTTGTATTGCGATTACAAATTGTGAGTTCACTCACACAAAAGGGAATCGCGACAGTGAATACATTGACTGTTTATTAAAAGGGTTACAGGGCACACAGCCTTGAGACGTAATCTGATGTAACTCAGTGCAAGAGAAAATAGTTTCAGAGGCAAAACAACAGGGCCGTACCCAGTCTAATGTGTGTGTGTGGGGGGGGGGGGGGGGGCGCAATAAATAAAATAAAATAAAACAAATATTTGCGACCACCACCTCTTAAGAATATGTAGTCATAATATGCGTTGTCCCATCTACTAATGTAAAAGTGTGTTTTGTTTAACGACTCCACTAGAGTACCATTATTCATCTGCTATTGGATGTCAAACATTTGCTATTTTGTTTACATTTAGAGAGGAAACCCGCTACATTTTTTAATTAATAGCAAGGTTTTTTATATGCACCATCCCACATGTAGAATAGCACGTACCACAGCCTTATATATATCAGTCGTGGTACGCTGGCTAAAACAAGAAATAGCCCAAAGCCCCCTCCCCATCACCCCTTCACCGACGGAGATCGATCCCAGACTGACCGCGAATCTAGCAAACGCTTTACCAAAGGGTTACATATCGCCCCTCCATTAATATAAGGCAAATTAACACCCCCAACTCCCCTTCCCCCAGTTACTGTTATTTACTGACGCTGATGGACTTAGTCATAAATGATCGTAAAATCAGACTTAAATTACGACGCTTCTGACACAGGAAAGTGTCCTGGGATAGCTAAGCGGGCGGTAATTGTTCCATGTACCGATAATATCTGACCCCGGGGTCATTCGCCCGGTGCAATATGCCTCGTGCTCCCATTAAATGCATAAAAAGGCGCACGGATCGTGTTTGCTTTAACAGTATTCTCCGGAAATTGGGACACGGGCGACATTTTAACGTGTCTTTTCAGTGTAAATGTTAACGAACGCCGCACCCCCGTGGCGAAAGATTGCGTTACTGTGTACCCTTTACCCGATTATTTTATACAGAGTTTGTGTGCAATGTCTGTTGTAAATGACAAAAAATAGAAATTAAAAAAAAAAAAAAAAAAAAATAATAATAATAATAATAATAATAATATTTACTTATTCGTATTGAAGCAATCAAACTTTTATTTAAAATTTAAATTATAAACATATCTGTCATTATAGGACTTTTATAACATATCGCGGGATTCCTATGGGCACTAGATTGCATGTCATGGTTTTTATTCAAATATACTAACGATCAAAATAATCTTTGCAAGACTTGAAATCGTATTATAGAAAACCACCAAAAGGTACGGTGTGATATGAAAGTATCAATGAAATTCAACATCTAAGCGTCACAATGCACTTCGTGATACATGCAAAGTGTTTGTGTGGTGGTTTCTAAATTGGTTCTTTTCGATTAGACACAATATTTATCAAAGTATTCAAATTGTATGATGTAAAGTTTCTTTTGGGCGACAGTATGTTTCTAGCATCGGTCCTGTAAAACTGGTAGTGGGGGGGTTCTTTGGGTTTTTTTTTATCCTCCTAGACTGCTACAGTTGAATGTAATTTAGTGGTCTGTCTTTATGTTTAGCTACACAGCTGGTGTAACAAAGGCCATGGTATGTGCTATCCTGTTTGTGGGATGGTGCATATAAAAGATCCCTTGCTGCTAATCGAAAAGAGTAGCCCATGAAGTGGCGACAGCGGGTTTCCTTTCTAAAGATCTGTGTGGTCCTTAACTATATGTGAGACGCCATATAACCGTAAATAAAATGTGTTGAGTGCGTCATTAAATAAAACACTTCCTTCCTTATGTTTAGCTAATGTTAAAGCATGTTTGTTTTTTCTGGACATAGCAGCACGTGACTGGGCTTCCAGTCGATGACAAACGGGTTCATGATGATAAAGATTAATGCATCTACTGTCATTAGTATAGTCTATTCCTTGGTATGCATTCCTCACACAACGACTATTGGGCTCTTTTTCGTACCAGCCAGTGCACCACTACTGGTATAACGGGTTTCCTCTCTAAGACAATGTGTTTAACTTATCAAATGTTTGACATCCAACAGCCGATAATTAATAAATCTATGTGATCTAGTGGTGTCGTTAAACAAAACAAATTATAACTTTTCCCTGCGCGACATTACATACCACAGGTTTTCTTGTTATACAAACCACGAACCACTCTGGCGTTTCAAGGCATTGATTCAGTTATTAACTGAGATTTCAAAACCAGCTTTCAAACGAGTGCTCATCAGCATTTTTGCTAGTTTGTATATCAAAGTATGGTATGTGCTGTCCTGTCTGTGGGAAGTTCATATAAATGTTTCCAACGCTTATGGTAAATTTAAATGAATACTGACTTTGCCTCAAATAACCATAGTTTGACCCCAATAGCCGATGTATTTTTCGTGCTGGGGTGTTGTTAACCATTCATTCATTCATTCATTCATTCATTCATTCATTCATTCATTCATTCATTGCCTCTGATAAGACTTGCAAAACAAACAAAAACAACAACAAAGATTAAATATCGACATTTTTTAATTTGATCTACAATTGATACTTCGTATCCCAAATGTTTTTTCTTTTTTTTTTAAATACATGTCACATATTTACACTGTATTACATATCACTGCTTGGCAGCCAAACCAAACAAATGGGATCTGCGCAAAATAAATATCTAATTGCTACAACTAATAATAATTACTAATTTCTTCGTGGTACAATAGCCATACCAAAATCCTGCCCTCAATTAGTCAATAAAATACAACCCATTTGTCAACAACACAAACAGTAATAAAAATACAATGTATCATCTGTAAAAAGAAACGAAAAATCAAAGATGTCATAAAGTATCGGTTACAACTGCGTGCTAACGGTAAAACTCCTTGGTAACTGTGGCAACCAATGGGGTTGTGCGACAGATAGAGAACCAATCGATAACGTTATTGCTTAAATTTCCTGTCGAGATCTATTTTCTGATCCATCGCTATTCGAAATCCGTCGTCACACTCTAACTTTGGATGTTTTCGTCATGCAGTGATACATTATTATGGGATATTGGGGCAGGATGCAGTTCAGTACACCAGAAAATAGCATACACATCTCAGGGTTTAATTTGTATAGTGTTTCATTTGTTTATAAAAAGTAGAGCCTCCTCCCCCTAAGATTTTGATCAGGGTTCGGCCCTGCAGTGGTAGAGCGTTCGCTCAATATGTGAGAGGTCTAAAGACGATGGATCGTTAATTGTCGCAAGTTTCTCACCCATCCCCGTCATTCCTATCTCAAACAGTTCCTCACGATTGGTATCCTGTTTAAGGGAAATAGCAGATAAAAGAGTCCTTGCTGCTTTATAGGTACGAGTATCCTGTGTGGCAGCAGCGATTATCTATCTGTCTCAATCTGTAGCTCTGTCAATTTGTGTGTCTCTCTCTCTTTCCATCTTCTCCGTCTCTTTCTCTCCCCTATTACTTTATCCTCTTTTTCATTCTCTCTTCCCCTCTATCGCCTGTCTGTCTGTATGTATGTCAGTCTCTCTCTGTCTCTCTCTCTCTCTCTCTCTCTCTCTCTCTCTCTCTCTCTCTCTCTCTCTCTCTCTCTCTCTCTCTCTCTCTCTCTCTCTCTCTCTCTCTCTCTCTCTCTTTTCCTACCACTTGTTTAAATAACTGTTAAACACCAAATAGTAGCGAGTCTTTGAGAATTAAAAAAAAAAAAAATCTTGACCATTTAATTTTTACATAACCCGTCATGACAATCAATGTAAATAATATCCTTGAATTTAATGCGCGAACGATAAATGAGTTACACGTAATCAGACTTCTGCGAACGAAACCATCGTTCTCGCACTATTCAGAGGCTTACAAAGTAGTTTAAATGTGTAAATGTCGTTCTGGTTTTGTTTACATGGTATGTTTTCTTCACGTACTGACATTTATATTTTCCTCACGCATTACTGTTGTATGGTGTGCTCACGTATTAACATAGACTGATATCGTTACCGGTACTTCAAATATACAGTTCATTTCGCTTGGCCAAAATTAAATACCAAATACATGTACTGATACATATTCCATAACAAATCAATTTTGCTACAGCTTTGTTTTTAACGCCGGCACTGCTGACTGCCGTCACGAAAATCAAAGGCTGATAGATACATTTATAATAATACGCCATCAGCAATAAGTGGCATCTTCTCATCAATGCCCAGAAATAGTGCCTGTAGCCATGGAATTACACACAGACAGACATACACACACACACACACACACATACACCAACAACCTAGGAGATGTATTTAAGGATAGTGTAGATCCACGCAATGTACAGACGTGTATGCAGGAGGGAGATTCGGGGGCCGAATCCACCATCCCACTACTCTGCTCAAATCGAATTTTCTTTTTTAATATATTTTTTGGGGTAGTATGACTCGAAACTCCCTAGAAACTTCACTCGTCACATTCAAGACTCCTGCATATTGGAATTGTATATATTAAAAATAAAACCATACGAATATTAAATGATAAATGTATTGTCTGACGTAAATAACAAAGAATAGCAAATGCATAAACGCGATCAAAAATCTAACTAAACATCGGTTACTAAATTTGTGCGAACAGTCATAACCTTGGTTCGTAAGTATTTAATGTGACGCAATATACCGGTATTCTATTTATAGACCGTGGGGTGAAGTTGACAACCACACACAAGAACACATTCAGCAACATATCATTCACACCAACATTTGCCAAGTACCTGATACAACACCTATCGATTAAACGTTTTTTGTTTTGTTTTCTTCTCTTTTTGTTTTAAAGCAGATATACCATACATAGCGTACAATACGGACAGGGGTTGGGAGTAGGGAGGGGGCATGGGGAGGGCGGTCCACACTTGGTACAAATCTTTGCATTCAGGCAAAACGAGCAAAATAAGCTGGCCTGAAACCTTTTCACCATGTATGTCATGAATACCCAGAATATTAGTACTAATATTATTTTCAAATGTGTACCGATTGGTTTTCAACCCTATAGAACTGTTTGGCAGTAATGCAAATATGAATGAACATTCGTTATCCAGATTTCGGCATTTTCGTTGAACTTCGGCAAAACGAATCTCCCCCGCCCGCCCCCCATTTTTATAAGACAAATAATTTCACGAGCAGTGTTAACCTGTCTGAGTATGTTTTGTGCTTTGTGTTTTGTTTTTGTTTTTCAGAATAGAAAGAAGTTATTTTATAATAGTTTATATATTTACAACGTTATACGAGTTCTTTAGTTCTCTAGTCAATATTTTTTATTTAAAACAAAAAACAAAAAACAAAAACGAACTAATAGCAAAACGTTAAAACCCCCACAAATGTATTAATGTAGTTTTCGCAAGTAAAACGTAAATTAAAAAGACATAAACAGACTGTACAACGTGTGTTTTCAACATTAAATCTGATTTTAAAAGCTCCTCCAGGGCCGTATCGAGCCTACACGAACTTAGACAGGGAGTGGGTTGGTACTAGTGAGGGACAGTTCAACAACAAACAGGATATATGAACAGTGATAAAAGATATTTTCTAACCAGACACAAATAACACTTTTATATTAAAAATGAATTAATTTCTTTTAGTATTTTACGGAGGTGCATAGGCGTACGGGGTTCCCATATGATACTAGAACCCAGGCTGATTTCTGCCGAATTAAACGAACATGCTCGAATCTGGATAACATTTATTCATAATTAGCACTACTGCCAAAAACAGCTATATAGCGTCGCAGTCGATTCACTACCCATGTTTACATGTATTACAACTAATATCCGTCGGGGGGGGGGGGGGGGGGGGGGGGGGGGGGGGGGGGGGGGGGGGGGGGGGGGGGGGGTGGGCTATTTCTCGTTCCAGCCAGTGCACCACGACTGGTATATCAAAGGCCGTGGTATGTGCTATCCTGTCTGTGGGATGGTGCACATAAAAGATCCCTTGCTGCATTAGGAAAAAAATGTAGCGTGTTTCCTCTGTTGACTACGAGTCAGAATTACCCAAATATGTTTGGCATCCAATAGCCGATGATTAACTAATCAATGTGCTCTAGAGGTGTCGTTAAACAAAGACAAACAACTAATATTATGGGTACAATGATAGAAATACATGATAGAAAGTGTTCAGGCCAGCTCATTTTGCCCGAATATCTACCATTTTTGCCTGAATTTAAATATTTGCTCCAACACTTACGGGGTGAGGGTGGGGGGCGAGCTGTTTTGCCGCTAAAATGACTCAGACAATTTTAATGCGTACTTATGAACTGTCAACAACCAGCCGTCAGTCATGTGACGAGAGTGCACGTCAAATATGTAAGGGTTCCAGTGAGGGTGTTCGGGTTTTAACAACACTTGAATTACCGAAGTTGTTAAAAAAAGGATTAATTGGTCACAAATGTCAAGGGACCAGCCGTCACCTTAATTCATTAAATAATTTACACAGCTTTTTATTGCTCAATTATACAAACAGTCACAATGAATAGGTGACGTCATCAAGGTCGCATGAATAATTCAAATGATACCCCAGCGGCAGATTTACTTTAACTACACATGCTATAGTTTTATATTATTCTAAATTATGGAGGTGCATAGGCATACGGGCTTCCACCCCATCCATCTTCCATGTGCTTTGCAAGGTTGTTGTTTTTAAATGACATATTACGAAAGAATAAACAGATATACAAAATGTAGTAAACAGGCTTGGTACTAGAATCCGCCGTCGAGACAAAGTTCGTTTCTTTTAACGACACCGCTAGTGGTACTAGCGTACATTGATTTTCGATCATCGGCTATTGGATGTTAAACATTTGGTCATTCTGACATATAGTACTGGAGGAAACCCACTACATTTTTCCATTAGTAGCAATAATATGTTTTATGTATTATCCCATAGACAGGATAGCACATACCACGGCCTTTGGTATACCAGTCATGCACTGGTTGGAATGAGAAAAATAATAAGAGAATGGGTCCACTGGGGTGATTCGATCCTTCGACGTAAGCACCTCAAGGGAGCGCTCTATCGACTGGGCTAGATTCCGCCCCTCCATTATCCAAGTCATCAGGCATTCACAAGAAGGTTCCCACGACTTCTGTATGTGCTATCCTGTTTGTAAGAAGTGCATATAAAAGATCCCTTGCTGCTAATGGAGATAAATTGTGGGTTTCCTCTAAGACTATATGTTACAATTATCAAATGTTTGATATAATCTAATAATCAATGATGGATAAATCAATGTTCTCTAGTAGTGTCGTTAAACAAAACAGACTTTTATTTTTAGCTGAAGATAGAACGGTGGCGGATAAAAGAGGCATAAACTACTAGAATGTTTTGTTTTTTTAAATGCAGATGAAAAACCGCTCCCGACAAATCTCCATAAAATACTAAAACAAAGTCCCAAAAGAATTAATGAAATGAACAGAAAAACAAAACCTACTGGATAAAGAAGCAAAACAAAAAGTTCTTTCCTTTCTTAAAATGTATTAATATTCTTAATCGGTTTATTTTATTACAATACTAACCACGATATCTTATAGTTCATTCTAATAACATTAATTTATGCACCATTTATTAATTTCAAAATCGCTGAATAGGCTAAAAACAAATGTGTGTGGTTGTTGTGTTATTACTTTGATTTTTTTTAAAATTGGTTTCATCTCCATTTTAATTTTGTTTGGTTTACAATAAAATTAAACTTAAACTTAATAAACTTGACAAACGAAATTGTATTTTCACTACTTTATTGGAAAATTACGAAGTAGCCGTAGTTTGACGACACCTTTAGTACTCTATCGAAAGCCTGCAAAACTATTTACCACTAATCATTCATTTTCTTAATAACGAAAAAGAAGAAAGATAGAAACAACGAACGGCAGAAAGTTAAAAAAGAAGGAAAAATTAATTTTAAACAAATTGGAACTAGTCAAATGAGATTCAATAAAATTAACAAAAAAAATTAAAATATTAACCAAAAAAAAACAACGGTGGGAATTAAAAAAAAACATTGATTGACGCCGTTCTGTTATTTTAATAGGCAAGGATAAAGTAGATACAAACGCAGATAACATAATTTAGACAAATTTAAAACAGTATCTGGTGGGGAACACAGACAACAAACCCATCATACGTACACAGAACACATACTAAACAGTTAGAAACACTCAGCACACCACACAGAGAGACACCCGGACACTACTGTAGTCGTCAACTTCACCTCCCAGCTCACTCTACATTCCTGTACACATGTATGTCGCAGTCCCCATTTTTACCAAGAAACGTGTATGTTCCTTCATAACACACTAATACAGTTCTCACTTCCATCCCATATATATATATATATATATATATATATATATATATATATATATATATATATATATATATATATATATATACCATTCCTCGTAATACTCTGCCACAGTTCCCACTTTGCTCCGGCCCCTACCCAGCCCATCCAACCCAAACTCTCGCTGCCGTTCCTACGTTCCACCCGTGTCACCATTTTGGTACATGACGACCCCAGACCTCAGTTCCACCTCCCCGTCAGTACAATGCTGTCCCGCATTCACGTGTCTGTTGACGTGACCCTACAAAACTACCGACCTCGGTGCTGTAGTTGTTAATCTATCGCATATGTGACTGGTAGGTACTGGGTTCGCCCCCCGGTACCGGTTCCCACCCAGAGCGAGGTTTAACGACTCAATAAGTACATGTAAGACCACAACACACACACACACACACACCCACACACCCACACCCCCCCTCCCTCCCCCCCCCCCCCCTCTCTCTCTCTCTCTCTCTCTCTCTCTCTCTCTCTCTCTCTCTCTCTCTCTCTCTCTCTCTCTCTCTCTCTCTCTCTCTTTCTCTCCCTCTCTTCTCTTACTAAGCACTAACGCAAAGTCCTGGATAATATTGTATAAATGAATGAATGATACGAACATTTGCTTGTCTGGGTTTTGCGCTTAATGTATAAAAGAATACAACTGGGAAAGAACTGGCGAATTTTGTTTATCTAGCGTCCGTGAAGAAAAAAAATGAATTGAACTCAGCCCTTGTATAATAATATGTGCCCTTAGTGACCAGGGGCCTAATTCACAAAGCCCTCTTAGGCTTTACTAGACAAAGCATCCTTTTTGCAAGTCTTTTTACATTGTACTGCTTGATCGCAAAGTTGCAAAAGTTTAGTGAATTAGATACCTGTTCTCACTTTTGCCAATACTAACTGAGAATGCTGCCTCGGCTCTGAAACAACAGGTAACAACGGCACTACGATAAAACGGTAACACTAAATGATTCCTGAAAACCAGTGGAAATTCTGTACATACTGAACACAAAACAACAACAACAACGGTAAACAACAATAGAGAACACTTCGATACAGTAGGTAATCCATGAAGGTTGGTTACGTGAACAACTCGGGTAATCCGTAATGAAATCGTGTCGGTAATCCAAACAGAAACATTTTCTTTTGTGACCTCGCGTAAATCCCATGGTCATCATGGCGGAGATAATCCAAGAAGTTGTGGGTAGGGAGTTTTTTTTGGACATAATCCTTAATCCGTGGAAGATATGAAGACACACTCATTCACAAGATCACAACACATTTGCCGCTTGATTGTATTCCATAAAAAGAGTCGTCGTATCACAGAAATCCAAAATAAGAGGATTCGTGATTCCTTCTGGAAGTTTCAAATACAAAGTATCCAACATGGAATCACCCTCTCCCTCTCTTAGAACTATCTTGTGAAGTCAGAGGTTGTGCCCGCTATAGGCGTGCTTGAACAGTTCTCTGATGGAAGCATGCCAAAACAATTACCCACACACCCACACACATGGAATCCCACATCACAATTTTCTTTTACACGACACCATCAACTTGTTATACAACATGGTGATCAGATACCAATATAATATATAATTTTAATTTTTTAAATTTTTGTTTAAATATTAGCACTTCAGTTAACGTGCGAAGGCTGCGAGTAGTCCAGGGGCATCACACTCGTGTCCGACAGGTAGTTCATCTCCGGCGGGGGTTTGGGCATCTCGTGGATCCTGCTGCTCACGAAGTCGTGGTGCCCATGCCAGGACAGCGAATGTTCCGACTCGCTCAGCCGGCGGCAGTCCGTGCCCGGTGAACTCTCGTAGTCCGTGGCGGAGTCGCTGCTGTGGCTGGCGCGCGCCACGTCCATGCCGTCTGCCGTCGTGTCCTGTTTTGACGAATCACATTCATCGTCCTCCTCGACATCAATGTCTTCTTCCTCATCGTCTGCCGCCTCCATCCTCACGTCTGCTACTTTATCCGCCATCCGGACAGACGAGTCCGACAGATCCATGCTGTTGTGGTGGTCGTTATTGTTCAAATGGTCGTCTTTGTCTTTTGCGATATTATTGCTGGTCGTCGTCATCATCGTCGTCGTCGTCGTCTCTCTCTGGCTGTCCGCCATTTTGTTTTCGGGTTTTGAGGCTGTGTCGTCGCTATGAGAGCAGAGACACGCCTGACAGGGAGTGTCCGGTTCCACCGAGACGGAATCATTCTCGCGCTCTGTGGACTGTTCGGTTCGTTCCTCGGTCTGGTTGGTGCCTGGCGATTGCACTGTTGCTGCTGTCTGGGAAACGTCGCACGTTTCCGGTTTCACCTCGGTTGACATGGTTACACTGTCCTCGATCTGCGAGCAGACGTCTTCCGGTTTGATGTTGGTTTCTGGTTTTACAGATATTGCAGTCTTTTTCTCCTGGGTTTGATAGAAGGCGTAAAACAGTTTCATGATACCTTGCTGAAAGATGCAAAGGACATACTTGTTTATAAAACACTTGAGACTGGTATTACATTTCAAAAGCATTGTAGTGGAAACCATGTTTAAATGTAAATCTGTTCTCATTAAACACCTGTTTTTGTCAGTTTCCTTAATACTGAAGACTCAGATAGCTAGAGAGAGAGAGAGAGAGAGAGAGAGAGAGAGAGAGAGAGAGAGAGAGACAGAGAGAGAGAGAGAGAGAGAGAGAGAGAGAGAGAGAGAGAGAGAGAGAGAGAGAGAGAGAGAGAGAGAGAGAGAGAGAGAGAGAGAGAGAGAGAGAGAGAGAGAGAGAACACGAGAGAGAGAGAGAGAGAGAGACGAGAGAGAGAGAGAGAGAGAGAGAGAGAGAGAGAGAGAGAGAGAGACAGAGAGATCTACTGTCAACACATAGCATTCTACTGAAAAGTAGTAAAGCATTTTATATGCACCTTCCTTTAAAACAAGACAATTCATACCACAGCCATTGGTACACCAGTGCACCAAGGACGAAGACAGCAGCAGAAGCTCTAGTGCATTTTTACCAATGGTAAAAGATACAACTGTAATATGGACGATTTACTATTGTATTGTCTTACAAGACAGGACCACAGATAGCCACATACCCGTCTCCAGGAGTAGATGTAGGCGACGTCAATCAGACTGTAGTGGTCTCGCAGCGGCTCGTCGGTGTAGTGGAGGTCGATCTGAAGACAGAGCCACAAAAATAGTATAATTTACAAAGTCAATTTCCTGTACAAGACCGAGTCCATGGGATATTTATACAAAGTGAGATATAACTATAAAATACTGTTAAATCTAACCAAGTAAAACAAAACACAAAACAAAATTGCTACCTAAATTGCACAAAAAAACACCCCAGTTTTATTTCTGTCAAAATCATTTCTCTGTTCAAAACAGAAACGAACACTACCTCATAGTAAAATTACAGAAACAGGTGTAAGAATCGTTTTCAGGGAGAGAGTACAACTTCAAAAAAGAACCTACAATATTCTGCCGTACTCCACAACTGAACAATGCCGTGGTATATGCTTTCCTATCTGTGGTAAAGTGCATATAAAAGATCCCTTGCTGCATTAGAAAAATATAGCGGGTTTCCTCTTATGACTACGAGTCATAATTACCAGCTGTTTGACATCCAGTAGCCGATGATTAATTAATCTATGTTCTCTAGTGGTGTCGTTAAAAAAAAAAAATTTTAAACCATCTTTAAGATAAATCATAAATGACAATCATCCCCCAAAGGCCACGCCTACCTTATTATTTATTACACGTTCGCCATAAACACAGTAGTGCAAAAATTCATTACACTATTCCGTTTAAAGTTAAAGTTTGTTTTGTTTAACGACACTACTAGAGGACATTTATTTATTAATCAACGGCTATTGGATGTTAAACGTTTAACATCAGCATTTCGTGGCTCCACAAAGTTCGAGGAGGAACCGCGAATACCCTCTTTGATCCACGCCTGCGTAGAAGATATTATTATGACATACGTGATGACAGAGAGCGCTTGGGATGCATGACGATAACGTATACATCCACTAGTCCCTGACGTGAATGCATCAGATGATACAAAGGAACACCCACCTTGATGTATGGGGGTAGACAACACTTGAGATGGATACTTTGAAACTGCACTTTGATGTACTGACAATACATATATCACAAACAAACACAACTGTACCTTGCTGTGCAATAAGCAGATTTACCTTGGTATACAAAAACGACATTTACCTTGATGTGCGGTGGCAATGAATATTTAAGACGGATGAATTTCTTCAGGTGAGACACGGTAAACGCCCCTGGACACTTCAAGTATCTGCGCTCTATGTGCTGGAAAATGTAAATACATATTGTCTAACTGCTGTAGAAGATGACTTTCATTATATATTTTTAAATGTCCTTTATATTCTAATTTAAGAACACAATAAATAAAACCCTATTATTGGAAGAAGCCTTCATCTTTTAAATTGGTGCAGTTGTATAATATAGAAAATGTAAAACAGTTATGTAATTTTTGAAACTTTCTCTATAAAGCGGATAACTTAAGAAAAGAAGATTTTTAAGGTATTTTCCGATTATATGCAGAAGCAACCACATTTATATATATCTTTATGTATTGTTTGCTTGTTTTGTTTCTTTTGTACATGTATTGTAATGTTCTTTATACAGATGTACAGCTCAGTGTTAATAAATAATTGAATACTACATGTACATTTATCAGTTGTTATTCCACAGTTAATTCCGCTCACTGAGTCACTCGCTAGACCAAATGTTGCAATCATTCATAGGTCGGGCACTAAAAGTCGTAACTTATATGTGTTGTGGGTGTCCTTAAACATTTATGTTTTATTAATATGCCAGCTGTCACTCTGAGCGAGGAAAATGTTTTTGATATGTTATTTTAAAGAGAACATATTACTAAGTAGTATAATGTGCCATGTTATATTGGACGATTTACAGATTAACCAACATCAGTACGATGTCTTCACTTTTTGAACAATATAGAATGAAGAGATGTGTACAATAAATGTAGTATAATAATGGCATGAATGCTGTAAAAATACGGATGTGGACAGTAGTGGGCAGAAGCATTAAAGGGATATTACTGAGTTTGCTGCATTGTAAGATGTTTCCAACTAATAACATTTCTACGATTAAACTTACATATTACCGGTAAATATATTTTCTTGTTTAGAATATCAGTGTCTGTATATTCAATGTGTTTCTGGTCGTCTTAATATTTGTAAGAAGCCCAAACTGGATTTGGCTTCAAATAGTTTCGTAAGTACGAAAAAAACAGTTTTTAGGAAATAAAACGAAATTTAACCTAGTACATATATTAGAACAATCAGAAATACGTTTAGTATACAGTCATTAATATTTTATGCAGAAAAATATATTTGATATGTAATTACAATCGTTAAGAAGTCTCTGTCAGTCGATAACATCTGAAAAATTGCAATAAACTCAAGAATGTCCCTTTAAAGGGTTCCATATTTTAAATTATGTTTTGAGAGTGTGAGGTGGGGCATGCTGGTGTTTTTCCTAATTAAGTAAAAATGTGCAAATCTGCATAACAACTTGTATACATATAGTTACATTACTACCAAACGGCTATACAGTGTTCCAAATTAATCGCTCCTCATTTGTACCGGTATATGGATTGCAACTAATATTGTGAATAGAATGGGGCAGCTGTCCGAATGTCTCCATTAGTTTTGGCCAAATTCAAAGGTTGGCTCCAGCTTTGGGAGGTCTCGTACGCTTATAGTAACTAGCAATCAAAAACACTGGACCTCACATTTGATGACACGGTATGAAACTCACCTTTACTTGGTCTGCTGGACTGTCAAGCGGATTTCCGCTGAAATGAGAAATACATATTTATAATAAAACCGTGGGGATAACTTTTGGCATTGTCGTGTACTATGCTGACAATCAAAACAGTTATCATTTACTTATCCTTTACTAACATTTACTCGAGGTAACTTAAGCAAAAGCTATTATCGCCATCAAAGGAATCTCATTACAGGTTTCACTCGTCATTTTTTTTTAATTTTAGAAACAAATACGAAAATGTCTGAACATGTAAAACTGTAATTATTTATCGTTATGTAACAGTCACTTGAAGGCGCAGACTCTAGGTTTAACCCGTAGAAAATGGACGCTAAATTTAGTTAATTTACAAACCTGTAACTCATTTGGATAAAGTTAAAATAGAGTGATAGAAGAGTCTAGGACGTTGAAACCGGGAAACACCCTTACAAATAGACTAAAAATCAAATCAATAACCGCTACTTGTCAGACGCACGTGCGTTTTTAAAAATATTAAAAATGCATTTGTTTTGGTATTAGAAACACCAGTATGACTATAAACACTACGGTTCTACGAAAATGGATAATCTAAACAATAAAATATAATGTTTGATTTCAGTGGTCAAAAACGGCTCTAATAGTGAAAAAATATGCTGTAGTGCTTAAAAACTAGGGACTGTCCCCCATGCATCACCCTCGTTCTACAGTATCCCCCTCTCCTAAATGAACGTGTTACTCACTTGGAACAGAACTGTAGAGACACACTGAACTCCTCGTCAGGTGAGTAGATAACTCGGTTTGTCGTGCCAGGAGCAGACTCACAGGATCCTGAAAGGTGGAACCAAAACTTGGTGAAATGTTTTGAAACAGTGGATTTATTATAAAAAAAGAAAGGGGCATTCATTGAACGTCATTTCAGCACCTCTAAACTACGGCTATGTTGGTGTCTAACAGGTTATAGTTATTTTCACACTAGGTAGTGAGAGAAGAAACACGGTGCCACCACAAAGGCTACTAACATATAGCATCAAGGGGTCTTTTACTGGCACTTATCCACAGACAGCACATGCAATGAATTTGATATATCAATGTGTCTCCGGATGAGAGGGCAAAAACTATTTGAAGTTAAAGTTTGTTCTGTTTAACGACACCACTAGAGCACATTGATAAATTAATCATCGGCTATTGGATGTCAAACATTCGTTAATTATGACTCATATTCATCAGAGGAAACCTGTTACATTTTTCCATTGGTAGCAAGGGATCTTTTATATGCACTGTCCCACAAACAGGAAAGCACATACCACGGCCTTTGGCCAGTTGTGGTCCACTGATTGGAACAGAAAAACACCCAGTCAGTTGAATCGGTCCACCGAGGTGATTCGATCCTGCGACGCAAGCACCTCAGGCGTGCGTTCAACCGACTGAGCTAAAATCAAAAGGACTTTTCCCTTGATGAGGATAGATCCTATGATCCATAGCGTGTCCATTGAGTCATTGAGTTACATATTGTACCCTGGTCTGATATTAGAGTATAAACATACCTGTGCAAGGTCGGTTGTTATAGAATTCTCGTCGTCTTTTCATTTCCGCTATAAGGAAAACGCCACAGGTTGTGTAAAGACATGTATGAATCTGATATTTATTGGAAAATACAACATGTACAATGTAAAAGTAATGTAATACAACATGTACAATGTAAAAGTAATGTAATACAACATGTACAATGTAAAAGTATAAGTTTTGTTCCTTTATTTCTTAAAATATATTTTTTTTTCAGTTTGCAATATATTAACAAAAATTGTTAGCTGCACAACTTGAAATCGTCCAGTCTGTTATTTCACCTAGACGATGCAAATTATACAGTCTCCAGTGACTCTCCACCAAAAGGTGTGAAAAAAACCCCTTCAAAATAGAGTATTGCATCAAACATCGTTTTCGTCAGTGTGGTTCATATTGGGAAAACCGGGCATAATATAATACAATCAAAACCTTTATACAATTTCTGAAGACACTAATATATTTCAAGCAAAAAACTTCAAACAAATCGCATTTTCATAATTGACTTAATATTTTAGTAATACAAAAACTAACAATCCCTTTTCCGTTGTATATAATTATAGCATTTTGTGTGCTTATCATGCCAGATCACTATTCTGATGGGCTCGATGACGTTACTTACTTTTAAAGAGCCCTGGTACCATTTTATACACAACATTCTGGAGAACATGGTCGGGTCTGCAAGGTAAAACAACAAAACAAGAATAAATAACGGGTGGATCGGTGACACTCCACATTTAACTATAAATAGCAAAACACTTTTCCTGGTTATACATCAATATATATATTCACTGTAGTATTATATTCATAATCATTTACACTTCGTTATCTTGATGTTGAATGGACTGAACTAAATAACTCGAGATAACGGTCGTTCGAGATAAGCATATTATTATTGCTTTCACGAAAGTCGTTTTATAGTTATGACCAACCTAAATGTCTTAAGTAATTCCAGATGAAACCGATAAGTTAATCAAATGTTAATTGAAATCTCGAGAAAGAGCTCTAGAAATAGGCAACACCCTACTACATCATCAGAACCAAAATATACTGTTTCAATTATTAAAAGGACTTTTGTACATAAAAAATATATAACAGTATTGCAATATAACGAACATGCATCATACTAGCTCCGGATAGATTTCATTGTGTGTGTGTGTATACATTTATATATATATATATATATATATATATATATATATATATATATATATATATATGTATATATGTGCATTATATAAACAGATATTATGAATAATACTGTTTCAATGTGATATTACCGTATGTTTTGCCATGGCCTCTTCTTGTGTATTAGCACCTCACAGATAGGACAATAGTTGCTCGTCTCAAGATACCGCAAAATACAGGTTTTACAAACTGAAACATAAATCAATACATATAAATAATAGAATAGAATAGAATAGAATAGAATAGAATAGAATAGATGTTTAACGACAACCCAGCACGAAAAATACATCGACGATCGGGTGTCAAACTATGGTAAATGCAAACATAATGTGATGATAACCATGAATGTAAAAATTCAAAAGCTAAATTAAAACACAATGTAAAGAACTGTGTAAAATACAAATATCACAGACAGATCAAATTAAAATTTAGAATAAAAGTGAGTATCTCGAAGAAATTGTAATAAAAGTTCTGGATGGAATCCAAATTATTCCATCACATTTCTTTGTCTAAATATATCTTTTCTAATTTCTTTCAGATGCTTACACTCCACCAAAATGTGGCGTACAAATATAAATAAAGTTACATGGTTATCCCCAGATCATATAGATATACAGCACAACACAGAGGGGGAACGATATCACGTGGGGGGAGGCATATTTGTATACAGCACGTGCAAAAATTTGTATACAGCAGGGCAAAAAACGTACATATGCGTACACGAATGAGGGATAGAGGTCCACCCCCACCCCACCCCCGATCCTACGGTACTGCGACAGTATAAATATAAGTTAAAATACCCGGTAATAATAATTTAAAAGAAAACAAGGGTAACCATATTCGTCTTTTTTTTTTTTTTTTTTTTTTTTTGGCACTATACAGTTTTTGACCCAATTTCGGCTACCATCTTTCATTTCATTTCAACTTAATTTCGTGCTTATATCCAATTCTAATTAAGGTTCAAGCACGCTGTCCTGGGCACACACCTCAGCTGTCTGGGCTGTGTGTCCAGGACAGTGGTTTAGTTGTTAGTTGGTTAGTGATTTGTGAGAGAGAAGAGTGTGTAGTGGCCTTACCCATTGAGCCCTTAAGAACTCACTCTGGGTTGGAGTCGGTACCGAGCTGCGAACCCTGCTATCATCTGTTACGAGTACGAGTAAGATAACCATAAACGTCACCGTAATTGCACATGGTATAGATCTACAATATCTGCTCATCAAAAACACGTCAGGTAAACGCACGGCTTTAGGATCCACTCAACAGATCGTTTCTAACACGATACGGGCTGTGTGTTCCGGGGAATGTGGGTAAACCACAAACCAAACCACAGATCAAGGAAGGGATACTCCAGCCTGTCGTTAGTCGCTGAGTATACAATGATAATGTGCACGTTATTACCTCAGTGGTGGTGATTTAACTCACATAATGTGGCGAGTATAGCTCGTTTTACGACCACCCGTTGATGGCTGGGCGCTTTTCGAAATGACTGAAACGCGTTACCGTTACGCTGCAGTCAAGAACGTTTCAGTTTTATTTTTATTTTTCGTGAAATTTTAACACGTGCTACATTAATAACTGTGCAACAATAATATTATCAATGTACAATGTATAAATATAGTATACTTAATTGTTGACTGGCTTACATTGTAAAATAATAATAATAATAATAATAATAATAATAAAAGTAATAGTAAATTCAAGAAAATGTTTTATTTTAAATAAGCAACAAATAAACAACCAAAAGATGCAAAATAAATAACAAAATAACGAAAGAAAGAAAGAAAGAACATTTAATAATTATTAAATTAAATAACAAATAAATTACTCTTAAAACCTTTTTTTTTTCTTCTTCTTTTTGTTGTTGTTGTTTGTTTTGTTTTGGTTTTTTGTTTGTTTGTTTGTTGTTGTTGTTTTTTTGTCTATTACATTATCATGTCTTTGTGAACATTTTAGGCTTATTTTTGGCAGTCCATGTATCTTGCAAGAAATCACGTCTCATTTGTTTTGCATATATTTCTGAAACTACAAGGTTGTTAGTGTTAATAAGAATATGAATAGTGTCAATCTGAATAATTTTAAATGAATTAAACGAAATAAAAATTAACATTTCGCGTTACTTTTGTTGCTCAGTGTGTTTTATAATTTAATTTGTTATACGTTAAACATGATTTCTGTATAGTTTTCTCATCCGGCCATCTCTCTTAGTAACATACTTTCTTACACCAAAATAAGAGGCGGGACGTAACTCGTTGGTACAGCGACTGGCTGATGCTCGATCGATCTAGGATCTAGGATCGATTCCCGTCGGAAGGCATTGGGCTATTTCTCGTTCCAGCCAGTGCTCCACAACTGGTGTAACAAAGACCGTGGTATGAACTAACCTGTTTGTGGGATAGTGCATATAAAAGATCCCTTGCAGCTAATCGAAAAGAGTAGCCCATGAAGTGGCGACAGCGGGTTTCCTTTCTCGATATATGTGTGGTTCTTACCATATATCCGACGCCATATAACCGTAAATAAAATGTGTTGAGTGCGTCGTTAAATAAAACATTTCCTTAACAAAACAGCTAGGTGTTGTCCATTCGTGCATCCTTCGACATCCGTTCACGATTATATAGTATAAAATAACAGACAGTAAGCATTCAACTGTACAACGGGGCCACTTTTGATACTATCTCAAAATGTAGCTTAAAAGTAATAGCAGACGCTCAAAGATAAAATATTGCTCTCCGGCTGTATTACAAAAGATCATTGATATTCATGTGTGAAATTGTTTAGGCATCTTTACATTGAACGATAATGTCACAACACATACTAAATTGTGTGGATAACTTGATTCCAATAGCACCTAGAAATTAAGATAGCTTAATATACATCCTTTACTGACTGTTCATCCTTAACCGACTGCCTGACTGACTCTCTCTCTCTCTCTCTCTCTCTCTCTCTCTCTCTCTCTCTCTCTCTCTCTCTCTCTCTCTCTCTCTCTCTCTCTCTCGCTCGCTCTCTCTCTCTCTCCGTGTGTGTTTGTGTGTGTCTGTCTTGCACTCCCTCCCTACTCCCTCTCACAACTTACAAGTTTTATTTTTTAACGACACCACCTAGAGCACATTGATTTACTAATCATCGGTTATTGGATGTCACACATTTGGTATTTCTGACATGTAGTTTTAGAAAGGAAACCCACTACATTATTCCATTAGACATGGTAGCACATTCCACGGACCAGTCGTGGTGCGCTGGCTGGAACGAGAAATAGACCAATGGGCCCACCGACGGGGATCGATCTTAGACCGACCGCGCATCATGCGAGCGCTTCTCAACTGGACTACGTCCCACCCTTCCTCTCAGAAAGATACAAACACCACTAAAATACGAAAGAAACAACATGGTTTCCGTATACGTTTGTAATTCAACGTTCAATGACAGTGTCTTTGAACTTCAATTTACATGTTTGTGTTTCCAATGGCCCTTATCGGCCCCGGTTATCGCTGGCCAGGATTGGTTTACGCGGTTCCATTCGAGATATTCCAATGTTTACAACGTCGAAGATGACCGATAGCGTGTTCATTACCGGGCCTTTGATCTTGCCGTCAGACCGGGCACTAATGTTGTTACGCCTGAATTAAGTATCTGACAGGCCACCAGTGAAGGAATCTCAACTTGTAAATTACAACAGCAGTGGGTTGACAGTCGAGGTCTCGCCGTCAGGTAGGTTTACAAAGACGGTTGTCTGGCGATTGACAGGACTAAAACCTTAAAAGGGTGTGCTTTTCAGGAGCAGAAGTTAAAAAGAAGCCTTAGTGAGGTTTGACACCAGATTCAAGAGCTTTGTTAAGCTTCTACACGCGTAAAACTAAAAATATTTCATTATTATTATCGGACAGACAGCCCAGATAGTTGAAGTGTGTGCCCAGGACAGCGCGCTTGAACCTTAATTGGATATAAGCACGAACATAATTTGAAATGAAATGAAATGAAATATTATTATCGTAATTCATATCAATAAAACAAAATTCATTAATTTTCATGCTTGTATCAAATTGAAGTTCAAGCACGCCTTTAACGGCACGCAAATCAGCCATCTAGACTATCTGTCCTGGACTTGAATTATTAATTCCCGACTAGGGAGAGGAATGGCGATGTAGTGGCCGTAAACATATCTCAAAGTTAAAGCCGCATATTTTTTCATTTATTTGTTATAAATAACTACAAATTAATTGATCCCACGCATAATTGCTGTATAAATAACTTGGGAATATGTTTGTATAGAGAGCAATACCAAGTTCCTCTCTTATCAAATCTAATGAAATCGGAGAATCCGCAAATTCTGGCAAGTTGACTGTCTGCATCTAGATAGTGCCGTCAGAGACGACGAGCTGCACAAAGACACCAAACTTATCGGCAACACGCGTCTGGCATGACGTTACGAAGTGTTCGCTTTAACTGAATGCGTCCAATTAATAAAAAAAAATAAAAAAATAAAAAAAACTTTATTTTTTTACATTTTACTACTGTTCTTGAAGCATGGCAGTTGGTCAAAACATGAAAATACATGCTAAGTAACTTAATGCTGTGGACGGGACGTTTGGGTTAGGTGGGAGGGCACGCGCACCTCTCTTTATTATGTGGCTCACCTCTTTTTATTATGTGGCCTTAGCCGCTTAATGCTGGGCTCATACTGCCAACTGTCACAACGAAGTTGGCCAACTCCTGACTTAAGACGGGTGCGCTCAGATTAAAGGCATACTGTCACAGACCACTGACCTATTACATGGCCTAACAAAGTATTACTTAAATATATATATATTTGATTTGTCCCTAAACGTACTTTATTCAACCATCTACGTAACCACCATACTCCACTTATCAATGATATTTTGTGAACATAATTGAATTATGGCAATGGTCCATAATTCAAAAACTAACATTGCTGAGAGGGTTGACATGGATTTTACTCCATCATGATGTAGTTAAAGTGATGCAATAGTTAGATTTGGTCTGTAAAAATTAATGTAATTTTTATTTATTATAATTAAAAGAGAAATAAGGTTCTTAAATCTGTGACAGTATGCTTTTAACAACTAATATGTTACACGACGAGAATCGAGTTGTAAGTCGTGACAGCAGAAAGTTGGCCAACTTTGTGCTGGCAGTTGGTAGTCTGACCCTAGCCTAACAGTAATAACCGTAAATTTTAAACAAAACTGTGATCTGCTTTTGTTAAACATTCATTTTCCTCTCTATCTTTCTGTCGGAACGTCTGTCTGTGCGTCCGAATGTGACGTAGGTCTACTAAACACACACAGAGAAAGAAAACTCACTCCGAATGACACCTCGATAACTTTCGTTCAAAGGTGATTACCACGGATTCGCCTGACTTGTCAAGAGGCTGAATCGTATCTGATCGCGCCGTGTACCTGAACAGTTAAATTACGCTCGCCGTGATAAGATAACGTTAGCAGTCACAGCCACTAGGACCACTTCCAAACACCCTGGTTCGCTGAACGGCAGCAAGGTCTTGTCTCTCTGCCAAAACGACGGTTTATTTTGGCAGCGAGTTGGGGATAACTGTTAAAGACGAGCTTGAATCCATGCCAGTGCAGTCACTTTCAATATGGCGGAATCCAGCACGGAGTGATGTTTATCTACACCTTAGGAAGTCTGCCTCCAAAGTAATTTATACTCTGTTTTTCTTGATAATGAATTCGGAAAAAACATGCTATTTGTGATACACTAGGTTTGTATGGATACATATTTAACAAAATAATTATCTTTAAAAGATTGCTTTAGGTTGAAATATTTTCTGGGTGTTTATACAATGGTCTACCTGTATATTCCGTTATAGAGACAGACTAACGGGATCATACATGGAAACAAAGGAAAATTATTCAGCATTTTCAACTACGGCTATGTCAACTCTCGGACTAGACAATGAAAGAAATAAAAACACTTCCACCACAGGAAGGAAATGTTTTATTTAACGACGCACTCAACATATTTTATTTACGGTTATATGGCGTCGGTTCCACCACAGTGGCTACTCTTTACAAATAGTAATGTATAATGTGCATGCCCTTCCACATAGACATGACATCACTTACCACGATCGTAGGATAGTGATTGGGACGGTGTAAAAAAAAATCCACATAAAAACACTCAAGACTTTCCTCAATTCTTCACTTTTATATACTGCAAAACTTAGTCCGATATATATGTTATCAAATTAAATATGTCGTCAAACTCGGCCTACGTTTAAGGGATCACAAAAAAAGGAAAGAGTGACTGAAACAAAAATAATCATCCATGTCAGGAAATGCACTGTTACTGACTTTCAATCTCATATAACTGTCATTCAACACACATTACACCCTTGTACTTTATACAGATATCACGACACTAATAGCGACTGAAATATGTTATCCAATACCAAGTGTTCCCTAAGTATTTCCTTCTCTCAATATATGACTGATTGTGTAGAACCGCGATTGTACTTTCGAATCGTAATTTGTACTTTTGAATCTTAATTTGTACTATAAAGTCACCATTTCTACTATAGAATCACAACCTGTATTTTAGAATCGCAATTTGCATTTTAGAATCGTAGTTTGTACTTTAGAATCGCAATCTGTACTTTGTACTGTAGAATCGCAATTTCTACTTTATATAATAAGAATAAGTCTCTGTTAAAAACCACAAAGACACAGTCTGAACGTTTTGTTAACTAAATGTTGATATCGTCAGGAAGAAACTAGATAACAAGTTGTATTTTCGAGTCGCAGTTTGTACTTTAGAATCGCAATTTGTACTTTAGAATTGCAATGTCTACTATAGAATCATAATTTCTACTATAGAGTCACAACTTGACTGTTAGAATCGCAATTAGTATTTTAGAATCGCAATTTGTACTTTAGAATCGCAATTTGTAATTTGTACTTTAGAATCGCAATTTGTACTTAAGAATCACAATTTCTACTTTATATATAAAAAAATAAGTCTCTGTTTAAAACCACAGAGACAGTCTCAACGTTTTGCTGACATCGTCAGGAAGAAACTAGAATAACAAGTTGTACTTTAGAATCGCAATTTGTACTTTAAAATCGCAATTTGTACTTTAAAATCGCAATTTGTACTTTATAGAATCGTCATTTGTACTTCAGCATCGCACGACGCGTTTCTAAAGCAATGAACCCTAAAACGTTCGCTGTGTGTCGGTTCTCAGGTCGTGGCTGTTGGACCAATGACGGACCATCTCGGTTCTCCGGCATGGAGCGCATCGTCATTGCTGTATAGGTTTTATTTCCTCATTACGAAGCCAGACACCTCATAAGACGCACCAAAGTAAACAGTTTGCCAGCGGCGCGGGCGATAGTGGGTATGTCGAAAACACATGCGAGAGCAGTAAATCTCCATGGCCAATTTGAAAGTCGCGTAGCTTCATCTGATCGTTTTAACGAGATGCACTGAAGCTGTAAATAATCCACACACACACAAAACCCTCGACGTTTTTCTCTTTCTTTTTTTCTTGCTTTTTTGCTGGTTGATAATAATTTTGTGGTTTTATTACATACATAATTTTAGGGTTCTGTGATTTCATTTCCGGTTTTTGAATACACGAGCTGATGCCGGGCATGTGCATTATTATTACTGTTTAAGTTCCATGACATGCTTCTGTTGTATATGTTCTACCGGCCCTATTTTGGCATTTTCTTCAATGAAAATGACACTACAACTCAGCTTTTCAAAGGCCGTGGCATGTGCGTTCCTGTCCGTGGGAACGTGCATATAAAAGATCCCTTGCTGCATTAGGAAAAATGTAGCGGGTTTCCTCTGATGACTACGATCATAATTACCAAATATTTGGCATATAATAGCCGATGATTAATTAATCAATGTGCTCTAGTGTTGTCGTTAAATTCGATTACATGTTTCTGTTGTGTATCGTATACAGGCTCCGTTTGAGCGTTTTGTACAATACAAATGATTGATTCACTGAATGATTTTCAAAAGAAGTCTCACCGATGAATACTTTAGTAGCTCAGTTCAAACAGTTCAAACTAGTTCACGGTGTGCATTATCGATACATACAAATGCTATTATACATTTATTTAGCACCAGTCAATGTATTATGTATTATATACACAGCGGCGTCACCATACACTAGATTTACCAATATCGGCGGCTACACCTCCGCAGTTTATGGCGCAAATTCCATTTGTCCATAATGCGTATACGTAATCCTTAATGCGCATTGCCATACGTAATCTGCAATTCGTATATGTAATCCGTAATGCGTATACGTAATCCGTAACAATGACATTCTATGCCAATAGGATGTGTATATTCCATGTGTGTCTCGGTACACGTGTGCGGGGCGGGACGTTGCCCAGTGGTAAAGCGCTCGCTTGATGGGCGGTCGGTCTAGGATCGATCCTCCTCGTCGGTGGGCCCAATGGGCTATTTCTCATTTCAGCCAGTGCACCACGACTGGTATATCAAAGGCCGCCGTATGCACTATCCTGCCTGTGGGATGGTGCATATAAAAGACCCCTTGCTACTAATGAAAATAAAAATGCGATGGGTTCGAGTTGACCCTACCTTTAAGACTATATGTCGAAATTACCAAATGTTTGACATCCAGTAGTGGATGGTTACTAAATCAATGTGATCTAGTGGTGTCGTTAAACAAAGCAAAACCGCACGCGTGTGCATATATGCATCTGCGTATCCGATCACTCTACGCATCGTTAATCACGTACACGTACACGGATTGCGGACAAATGGAATTTGCGTCTATCCAATGTCTTAAGCCTCTCTAAACTCCGTGTCCTGTGGTGAGACCACGGCTCTAAGACGCGGCAGCAAGTCGGAACGTGAGCCAGGTTGAGAGGATGAGCGGAGTTCTTGGACGGCGATACAAGACTTCCCTGCCGATCGATCGAATCCCTCGAGGCTCTGGCAGAACACGAATCGATTTCTGCGAGTCAGCCTGACACAAGCCGAGTCTGGTGGCCGTGCAGGGAATTGGTGCTAGCAGTCCGTTAAAGTGCGTTCCAAGCTTCCTGGTTTCACTAACAAGCCATTCTAGTATAGAGCATTCCAAACATGCCGGGCATTATTCAATTATTTCTTATAGATAATAAGAGCATTCTAAAGTTCCTGGTATTACTATCAAATGTTCCTGGTATCTGTATTATCCAGGTACTACTTACAGTGCAAATATAATCTTCCTGGTAATAGTCCATATAAAATGTTCGTGGGATTATCTAGCTGCCACTCACAGCGTAGACTAACGAGCCCGCTATTATTATGCTATCTAGTATATAATGCATCATAACGCTCCTGGTATTATCAAAGTACATGGTATTTATAGTAGTACATTCTAGGTTCTTGGTATTACTTATTTGTATGGACTTTTCTAACGTTCCTAGCATTGGCATAAGCGTACGAGACACGGGGGCGGGGGGCAACTCTCTCCTCCCCCTACCCCCCCCCCCCCCCCCCCCCCACCACCCATCACCGAGAAAATCCTCAAATTCGGGCAAAAACAATAGAGAAATTCGGGGAAATGCGCTAGCCTGAACACTTTTCACCATGTATTTTCATTATTCTATCTAAAATATTAGCTGTAACCCACGTAAAAACGCGTTGCGATTCATTTGTACTTTTGTTTAATTCGGGCAAAAATCAGCCTGTCCCCTTAACAAAATGGGAGCCCGTTCCTGCCATTCTCCAACTATATCTCATGGTATGCTCTAACGTTGCTCTGTCTGTGGGATGGTGCATATAAAAGATTCCTTGCTGCTAATCGAAAAGAGTAGCCCATGAAGTGGCGACAGCGGGTTTCCTCTCTCACTATCTGTGTGGTCCTTAACCATATGTCCGACGCCATATAACCGTGAATAAAATGTGCTGAGTGCGTCGTTAAATAAAATATTTCCTTCCTAACGTTGCTCAACTATATGTTATGAGTACTCTAACGTCCCTGGTATTGTCTAACTATATCGTATGTAGTACTATAACATTTCTGGCATAATCTAACTATATCCTATGTAGTATTCTGACGTTCCTGCCATTAATCAACTATATCTTGTAGAGTACTCTAAAGTTCCTGGCATTGCCCAAGTACATCTTATAGAGTATTCCAATGTTGCTAGCATTGCCAAACTACTAGTATCTGCTATAGTGCATTCTAAAGTTTGTAACATTATCCAACAGACCAGAGTTTACACTACATTCTTCTAGTGTCCCAGGAATTATATAATTTATTTTTATTTTTTTGGTCACAGTTCAAGAAAATTTTATTACTGGTATTTATCGATTAGCCTGTGAAGCAAGGTGTGGCATGATTTTCCACCTTCTCTGGAACAAATGAGCTATTTCAGAAAATAGGGTTTGTTCAACAGAAAAAAAGAAAGAAATGTTTTATTTAACGACGCACTCAACACATTTTATTTACGGTTATATGGCGTCAGACGTATGGTTAAGGACCACACAGATTTTGAGAGGAAACCCGCTGTCGCCACTACATGGGCTACTCTTTCCGATTAACAGCAAGGGATCTTTTATTTGCGCTTCCCACAGGCAGGATAGCACAAACCATGGCCTTTGTTGAACCAGTTATGGATCACTGGTCGGTGTAAGTGGTTTACGCCTACCCATTGAACCTTGCGGAGCACTCACTCAGGGTTTGGAGTTGGTATCTGGGTTAAAAATCCCATGCCTCGACTGGGATCCGAACCCAGTACCTGCCAGCCTGTAGACCGATGGCCTAACTACGACGCCACCGAGGCCGGTTTTTTTCAACAGATGTTGCCATGTTCAGATGCGTTTTACGTGGTAAAATAATGGCAATGTCGAATATGGTTTATGTGATAAAATATTAATGGCAATGTCAAATAAAGAACCAAACATTTTGTTTTGTTTAACGACACCACTAGAGCACATTGATTTATTCATCATCGGCTATTGGGTGTCAAACATTTGGTAATTTTGACATTATAGTCTTGGAGAAGAAATCCGCTATATTTTTTCCAATTAGTAGCAAGGGATCTTTTACATGCACCATCCCACAAACAGGATAGCACACTGCCACATACCACAGCCTTTGATATACCAGTCATGACATGGGCGTACATAGGATTTTGAAAAGGGGGGTTCCAAAATAGATTGCAGAGATATTGGGCATATATTTCTATGTTGAGTAAATATAATAAAGTCAGATATCAATGTCAGATATATTAAATTATAAAAAAAAAGCGATTTCAGGGGGGAGGGGGGGGGGGGTCCATCGACACCCCCCCCCCCCCCCCCCACCCCCCCATGTACGCCCATGCATGATACACTGGCTGGAACAATAATAAACCACAATGTACATGATCAAGCCCAAAGTAACCGTATAATGTGCACCTATTAGATCCAATGATGGTTCAACCACGCTTGTCATGGGGACAGCAGCTGACATATTAGATCCATTGAAGGTTCAATCACGCTTGTCGTGGGGACAGCAGCTGGCATATTAGATCCATTGAAGGTTCAATCACGCCTGTCGTGGGGACAGAAGCTGGCATATTAGATCCAATGAAGGTTCAATCACGCCTGTCGTGGGGACAGAAGCTGGCATATTAGATTCAATGAAGGTTCAATCACGCCTGTCGTGGGGACAGAAGCTGACATATTAGATCCAATGATGGTTCAACCACGCTTGTCGTGGGGACAGCAGCTGACATATTAGATCCATTGAAGGTTCAATCACGCCTGTCGTGGGGACAGAAGCTGACATATTAGATGCAATGATGGTTCAATCACGCTTGTCGTGGGGACAGCAGCTGACATATTAGATCCATTGAAGGTTCAATCACGCCTGTCGTGGGGACAGAAGCTGGCATATTAGATCCAATGATGGTTCAATCACGCTTGTCGTGGGGACAGAAGCTGACATATTAGATCCATTGAAGGTTCAATCACGCCTGTCGTGGGGACAGAAGCTGGCATATTAGATCCAATGAAGGTTCAGTCACGCCTGTCGTGGGGACAGAAGCTGACATATTAGATCCAATGAAGGTTCAATCACGCTTGTCGTGGGGACAGAAGCTGGCCTGAAACGAGAATGCCGCAAAGGCTCTCCAAGACTGGCAGGAGGAACACTTCAAGAGCGGCCAGGATGTGATAATTACCACACTGGCACGTGACCATCTTCATCATCGGACTCGCATCCTCACCTCCGACACCGCTCCGCCAGATAGCATCTTGAGAGCATCACGGCGACCTGGGGCTGATCAATCACCGGAGTCGACCACAAAGGAGCCACAACAACCAGCCCAGCCTGATTGATGATTTGTTGTGGTAGCGTCCGAAAGCCCAATGGATGATGTGGACGTTATTAAATGTTTATTGGCGGTGCGCGTCACAGATAACGGGACAGCTAATCTCGGCGCTCACGTCTTGATGACAGACAGTGATACCAATTATAACAGGCAGCAGAAGAAGAAGAAAGGAATAGTTGTTTGTCGTCTGTACCTATACGGATCTCAAAAGGAATGCTGTACGACTGGTATATCAAAGGTCGTAGAATGGAGCTTTTATATACACTTTCCCATAGACAGGACCACATATACCACGCCCTTTGTAATTGTATTGATAACATATAAAGAGAACTCAGGGTGACAAACTTATGTCAGTAGCATTCTGAAGACACACGTGGAACATAATTTGACGCCAACCCTAACCCAAAATTCATTACAAAAACAACAAAAAACAACAACAGAAAATCAACAACATTGAAATGTTTCCAATATGTACCGTATAACAAAAGCATTTGATCAATTTAAGGTCATTATTAGGTGAGTCAGATTCTAGGTAAACTGTTAATTTGTCACAACCCCAGCTCCTGCGCTCGGGGACTCTTACCATCCCTAGACACCCCCCCCCCCCCCCCACACCCCACACCTTCAATACGCCACAGCCTGAAACGTAAACGACGGGGAACGATCCTAGACATCGCACATCAAGCGAGCGCTTTACCACAGGACTACGACAGCCAAATTCTAGATAAACTGTTCATTTGACACACCTTCAACCCCTGCATTCAAGACTCGTGTTCTCCCTGGCATACACCCCTCCCCCCCCCCCCCCCCCAATCCGCCATAGCTTGGCACGTAAACCGTAAACGAAAACAAATGAGTGCCGACATACTTTTGCCACTTTATCCAAGTTGCCACTTTATCCAAGTTACCTTTACCATAGTTTGACACCTAATAGCCGATGTATTTTTCGTGCTGGGGTGTCGTTAAACATTCATTCATTCATTCATTCATTCATTCGTTCATTCATTATCCAAATTGAAAATAAATTCACTAAAACTACCTCGCCGAATTGTAACGTCAATTTAATAATGCAATACACGCAAAATCGTGTGCTTATGTTTTTTTACCATGCACAAATATTGTCAGCAGATTTAATGCAACATGGAAACATAAAATCCTCATCCCATCGAGATTGTTAGTGCAGTGTTTAAGGATTTCGGAAGTAGGACGCTCTTATTACTTCCACGTGGCTAACATTGTGTATTTATATGCTCTAGATTTGGATTACAACCATATGACACTTCACATAAACAAAACTGTTCTAAATTCTTAAAGGTACATTCTCTCGAAGTCGCTTCTTTTTTTTTTTACATCTGTGTGATACATTACTACAAATCAGTCGATCTTAGTATAAAGTTAGAGCACATTGATTTATTAATCATAGGATATTGAATGGCAAACGTTTGGAAATTTCGACATATAGTCTTAGAGAAGAAACCCGTTAAGTTTTTCTATTAGTGGCAAGGGATATTTTTTATGCACCATCTCACAGAGAGGAAAAGGAAGGAAATGGTTTGTTTAACGACGCACTCAACACATTTTATTTACGGTTATATGGCGTCGGACCCACAGAGAGGATGCACTGTCGCGGTGCACTGGCTGCAATGAGTAATAGGCCAATGGGCCCAATGACGGGAATCGATCCTAGACCGACCATGCATCAAGCGAGCGCTTTACCACTGGGCTACGTCCCGCCCCAAACGAGCTACCAGTGCTTTGTCAATATGGAGATTCAATTCAGATTCAAACTTTGACGTCACGTGTTATCCTGTTGATCACATTTATTCGATTTTTTCAATATAAATTTATAAAATAGTAAATGAATTTATTAGCTTGTAATTTTTAATGGCATTTCAAGGTATAAACCCAATAGCCGATGTAGTTTCCGTGCTGGGATGTCGTTAAACATCTATTCTATTCTATTCAAGGTATAAAAAAAAAAAAAAAAAAAAAAAACCCTGAATAAATATTTTTGTCATTGTGAAACTTTTGGATTCATTCATTCATTTCTTCAACTTGTTTTCGAGCTTATATCCAATTAAGGTTCAAGCACGCTGTCATGGGCACACACGTCAGCTATCTGGGCTGTCTGTTCAGGACAGTGGGTTAGTGAAAGAGAAGAGGGTGGGTGTAGTGGTCTTACACCTACCTATTAAGTCGTTAAAACTCGCTCTCTGTGTGCGAGCCGGTACCGTGCTGCGAACCCAGTACCTACTAGCCGTATGTCCGTCACATTATTGTGTGGATGCGATATGACAGAACGTTTTGCAAGAGTTATATTCTTAACATCGGACTGTCGACACGATTTTCAAACGTCAAGATTACGTCGTCGTATCTCAAGTACACCGGCGTGACGAGACCCTGACACGTGACCCGTCATCTCATTCAATTACAAGACACCTGCCACACCTGTAATTTATGGCGTTGTTTGTAATTAATTAGCTTACCTGTCGTAGGTAAATTAGAACTAACCACGCCACCTGCGGCGTGTATTTCCAGTGGGTAAAACGCGGACAAGAACAGCGCATATTCGTTATACAAAACTAATTATCGAACACCGCGCTCACACACATATTATGTGAAAACTACTTCTGATCAAAGGTACCAAAATGTACAGGCAGGTGCAGAGTATCTAAATACATGAATAATCAATATGTCGTCGTCTTGGGTTATAATGGTGAGGTTGCTAGGTCGCTGAGCTAATAAATAACCCTACTAAATATTTGCTGAAAATAAATAATCTATATTTAATGTACCCCAAAATTACTTTATTCGACCAGCTTTATAATTGTCATATAACATTTTGTTTCTAACGTTCTGGTGAATAACCGGATTATGGTTTCGAAACTAAAATAAATAAATAAATAATAATAATAATAATAATAATGTTTTAAAAAATTAAATAATAATTAGAATAAAAACAAAACAACAACACTGACTGCCTCTAGAACTTGCAAGGACGATTATTTCGTTCGCGCGTCGCTCACGTAAACCTAATTTCACGTAACCTATTTTTCATTCGTGCATTAAATTTAGGATATCATTTACATGGACATAACGGGATATGCAAAACGGAAATGGGTTACCTGAATTTATTATTCTTAGAGTTCTGAAAATATTAGCAACCCCCCCCCCCCCCCACCACCACCAAAAAGTAATAATCCTTATGACTGTGCCTTTAATATATCAGTGTGACTGCATTTAGTACATCTTTTAGTTGCCATGCAACCCTGACTTTAATTAATATTCAATCTCAAGATGCTTCTTTTTTTCTCGTCTTTTTAACTTTAAATTATCATATTGACATTTACAAACTATTAATTACTATTGATTTGGAGATATCCATTAAAAAACCCAAGAAAAATATCATTAAAAAAGTATTCTCAATATTGTATATGTCATAATATATCGAGTCTTTCTGGGCGTATCGATATGCTCCTGGGCCCGTGCTTATAAACATTTTAAAGTCCAGACTCAATCTCTAATGACGTCACACGCATACAATATGTATGGCGTTACCTCGACGTTCACGTCTCAGACTCTATTAGAATTTAGAGTCTCGAGTCTAGACTCTAAAAGGTTTATAAGCACCAGACCTGATGTTCGAAATGAACACATCTTCGCACTCAGTACTTTAACTTCTAAGAAATATTAAACCGCGGGTAGACTATTTCATACCACAGACATCATCATCGCTTTCATAGTATATATGGGAATGGGAACTATCCATGTGCTCATATCCTATCAAGGTTCAGGCACGCCTATCCCGGGTCCGACTTCTGACTTCGCCAGTGACTGGGTCCGGGACACATACATATTGTATAGAAAACGCAGAGAGACCTGCGTGCTCTCTATCAACAAACGAGGGTAAGAAGTCACCGACTACATCAAGTTCACTGTTTATCTTAGTTAAGACGTTCCGTCGCATTACCGGTGTTCATTATCTCCAGTTTACGCGTTCACTCAAACGTGAAGCCAGCGTTCGCTAAGAGATTGTGACAGCGCCACCTCATTACGTGCGCAAATCGCCACTCAGGTGAGTAATGCGCGCAAATTAACCCAACATGGCCCCGGCATTTGTTCTGCTACACGTACCGAGCTCATTGTGCGCCGAGCTCGATTATTCTACTCACTTAACTCGTAGATATGTTATCGCCACGTAGACAGTAACTTTGTGATGCCCTAGAAACCGTATCTATAATCGTTGTTGTTATTCTCCCCCCCCCCCCCCCCATTTTACTTGTGTTGATGTCGGCGAATTGAAACACGCCAGCCAATAACATGACTGCTTTTCGTTGATTTTTGAAAATCTCACCATTTTGTTTCCTCGCTAAAAGTGTTCGTGTTCGCAATGATTATGTAGTCGTCTCCAGGGCCGCAGTCGCACCAAACAGCCAAACATAGAGTTGGAAATGGCAGTTTTGCAAAACATTAGCGTTTGTGATTCGCATCACATCAGCTTTACGGCTGCAGTGGCTGTAAGAAAGTTTGCACACTGTCTTGTGCAGATATACGACTTTGTTTATCACCTAAACTATACGATTTTGAATAAATAATGCTGTTGCTTCGATGTTTGATTATATATATATATATATATTTAATTTTTTTCATTTAATGGGGGTGGGGGACTTTTTTATTTTGTGTTTCTAAATAGCACAACTGGTACATGACATTAAAAATGGCACGCGACAATTAGTAAGGACTTTGATTCAAGGTTATACGGTTTTAGAAATGAAACAAACGGTTACACGTTTCTACCGATTCACAGCTAACATATTTTAGTAGAACTCGTGCAACATTTTGGACAGATACACAACCTGACATTTCTTAGTTTTTTAAGCATCTTCATAACTAGTCCAGCAAACAAACAACAAATAAACGAAAGGAGCAGAAATCATGTCCAATTAAGAGAAGATTGAAGCAAAATATAATGCACTAATATAGATTAGGTACTGCATCAATTTGATTGAAAACAGGTGATAGATACTCCATAGTATGTAGCCCAGTGGTAAAGCGCTCACTTGATGCGCGGTCGGTTTGGGATCGATCCCCGTTAGTGGGCCCATTGGGTTATTTCTCCAGCCAGTGCACCACGACTGGTACATCAAAGGCCGTGGTATTTGCTATTCTGTGCGTATAAAAGATCCCTTGCTGCTAATCGAAAAGAGTAGCCCATGAAGTGGCGACAGCGGGTTTCCTCTATCAATATCTGTGTCTTCTTTAACCATATGTCTGACGCCATATAACCGTAAATAAAATGTGCTGAGTGCATCCTTAAATAAAACATATCCTTCCTTCCATAGTGGATATTCAACTATGATTTTATTTCAATCTGCTTTGATATTGCATAATCATATTGAGAGAAGGAAATATCAGTAGTGTGGGGTTGACTGCCAATAACACGGTTAACTCCCTGACACTGGATTAAGGTCTTGGTTGCAGTCTTTGTTTTCTGTAAGTACTGGTGAGATCCCTGATGTTTTTCTCCACCAGTCTATGTAATTAATACTAGTTATAAAGTATTCAGTAAAAACAAACAGAACCCGAAGGTTATCGAATATTACTCGATATCAGATTCCTTATCTCCGCGCTAGCAGTCATCACGGCTGTATTGCACATCGTCCGATATTGCACGTCGATAACTCGTCTTCCTTGGGGAAGTAGCCCGCGACCCCGTGACCTGACTCCCACCACCTCCCACTCGGTTGAATAATTCGTGCCCAGCACGCCGCTCTGCATCCCGATTCCAGTCATCTCCAGCGATACGGATATCGATCCTGTTTCAACTACAGTCGATATGAGTTTCGCGCTAATGAACGTGACCGAGCACAGAGGGCGCTGCGTCGAAGAGCGCGCGCCAAACAACTTCTTCTCCTTCCTGGAGCAAATTGTATTACAACCTCGTGCTCAGCATCGACCTTTGAGATATTGACCAGGAAGAGAACCTGCCACTTAGCGAATTCGCAATCAGATGCAGGAGCGACTCGAATTCAAAGGATTCAGAAAAATCAGATTTGTAGCAGTGTCCCTTTAATGAGTCGGTGGTGATGGTCTGCTCGGAAGCCTGTGACCTCTGCAGTTGGAGGAGTATTGTCATATTGATGTTTTATAAATGACTTTCGTTTCAAATTAACCTAGAAGGTGGAGGTTAGAACCCTCTGAAACTCCTCTGGATCTTCCACTGAAGTTTGACTGATGATTACATGGAGCTTAACAAATTGCTTTCAGTGGTCATCATTGACGTGCGGAATTGAACTTGCGGAAAAACAAATAACTATGGTTCTTACACACGCAATAAGAGATAATCTGCTGGCGGCAAATCTCGGAGATACAGAAAACAGAAGCTACAGGGACACAAACCATCATAGGAGTATCAGATGACACTAGTGGGAGTGGCGGAAAAAAGGATCTTGTGATGAATTAAAAAAAGAAAATTCAATCTTTGCCACAAACAATTCAGTCGTTACTCTAAACCAATACAGACTGTGTTTTTAAAATAGAGTTTTTGTTTTGAAAAGAGCTCAATTCATTCTGTTCTCCGTAAACCATACAAATATATTTCCGATTACACTTTACAGTATATCGACGCATATATACAATTAAGTAGTCTTACTTTTAGTTCGAAATGAGGTATGTGGATAACAAAAATTTGAAAGCTCTATAAACAATTATGTAGTCCGAAATGAGGTATATGGTCCAAAAACACTTTAACACTAAAATATTTCGGTTGGCAACTTGGTGCATCACTCACGTTTGTTTGATATACAGTAGCCGATGGTTAATAAATCAATGCGCTCTAGTGTTGTCGTTAAAAAAAAAACCTCTCTCACGTTTGTATGTGCTTGTTGAAATATATAACATTAGCAAGTATTAGGGAGAGGCCGTAACATCTTCTGCATTCAGACCCATATGTGGAATGTTTATATGCAATTTACAGTTTTCTTTTTAACTATCAAGCTATGTGATATTTTAAAATTAATATGGTTTTCCAAACAAACACATGTATGCACACAGGCCATGGATTTCAGCATTGCTGGATCCTGTAACTAAAACATGTGGAACTAAGACGGCGCTACCTCGTAGTTTAGTTTCGTAAATATCCGGGGACTGATTATCATGCTCCTACAACCATATGTTTTGAGTTACTGGAATAAACCCTCACGTGTCACCTACGTCTATCATACGTCTTACATTTGCTCTGACTTACCGGGCTCAGGATTCTAAAGACCACACGAAAGATAATTTACAGCCGCTGTCTTGACCGTGTTTTGTTTATATGTCCATTCTACTGTTATCAAATTATCTAATTTAATGTATTCGAAACTGAACACCAATAGGTAATCCTTTTGGATTACTACACCGGATTCCTGTAATCTGGAAATATGGCAGATCATAGAAAAATCAGTTTCAGATTCCACACTAGAGAGATATGTTACAATACATAATATATAGTGTGTTTGAATCGACATGAATAATTTTTATTTAATTTTTATTTATTTTTTATTTATTTTTTGCCAATGGAAATGAAGCAAAGAGGTTGGTGCGGTACTATTACAAACGGCTGGTGTGTGTGTGTTTGAAACCCCACCGCGCTACGCAGCGCTCCAGCTTCTATAAGCCCCGAAACCAATGCAGCGGCACACATTCTGCACAGCGTTCCCATAACTTGTAAAACACGTATCGCCCCGGGTCGGCGAACAATCGCCGACGTGTAACTAGAGAAACAAAAAGGTCACGAGGTCATATGTTGACTGGTAAGGCACATCTACCTGTTGCAAATGTCAAACAAAGGTTACTATTTGAGGCGGGGATATCTCAAAACACGGAACACATACTGATAGATACTCGTTTTAACGGGGTTATGTTTTTTAGCACGTTGTCCAACGTATCGCCCAAATTGTTTATGAGTGTACTAAGTATAAATATTACACGAGGGTCCAGTTACATAACACATTTACGACTCTGGTAATAAATGTGTAATTATTTTAGGACATCGGATCAGTCGTAAATCATGACACGAGCTCAAGCACTTCGGGAAGAGAGTGGCCCGGTGGTTATAAAACTTTTAATGTTTGGACTCGGACAGTTGTAAAGTTTCGCCCATACCAACAGCGTGTAGTTAGGGTCTGGTCACGTTGTATTTACTATCACTGACAGTGTCAGATGTTATTTCATTCACGCCGAGACAGCGCCTAAAATTCGTTTAATCGCTATGATTTGTCGTCTAAAATTAGTTTAATTTCAATGAGACAGGGTCCAAAATTCTTTTAATCTCAATGGTCTGTTGCCTAATATTCGTTTAATTTTAATGAGACAGTGTCTAAAATTCGTCTATTCTCAATGAGGCGTTCCCTAAAATTTGTTAATTTCATTGAGTCAGAGCCTAAAATTCGTTTAATCTCACTGAGAAAGTGTCTAAAATTTGTTTAGTTTCATTGAGACAGTGAATAAAATCCGTTTAATCTCATTGAGAAAGTGTCTAAAATTCGTTTAATCTCACCGAGAAAGTGTCTAAAATTTGTTTAGTTTCATTGAGAAAGTGTCTAAAATTCGTTTAATCTCACTGAGAAAGTGTCTAAAATTCGTTTAATCTCACAAAGTGTCTAAAATTCGTTTAATCTCACTGAGAAAGTGTTTAAAATTCGTTTAATTTCATTTTGACAGTGTCTAAATTTTATTTAATCTCAACAAGGCAATCCATTTAATTTTAACCAGATCGTTGCTAAAATTCGTTTATTCCAAATTATACAGTACTTAAAACGAAATAATCTCAACAAGATGGCGTCTAAAATTATTTTAATCTCGGTGAGACTGAGCATACAATTATTGTTATTTTAACCAGTCAGTTATTAAAATCCGTTTAATCTAAATGACACAGTGTCTAAAATTTGCCTAACACTAACCAGACAGCATCAAAACTTATTTTAATATCGATGAGACGCTGCTTAACATTCGTTTAATCTTAACCAGTGTATAAATTTCGCTTAATTCAAATAAGAAAGTGCTTCAAATTATCCAATGTCCACATTATTTAAAACCCAAAGGAGAGCCAGTTGTTTTTATGACCATATTCCTTTCCCCTTGGGTATAAGGGCGGTAGTGTCGTTTAGAATGAACTGTTAGCTAGATTGAAAAAGAAAATGTATAAAAGCTTCTGATAATTGAACATTTATATACAAAAATTCAGGCAACCCAAGTTTTCTTTTCTTTTGTAAAACCCACTATGTCTATTTAAATTAATCCGAGCTGTATTAAATTTAATGCGCGAACGATAAACAGATTATGCAAAATTAGATTTGCGTGAGCGGCGCGACAACAAAATGATCGTTCTCGCGATTTTTAGAGGCCTTCAGTAAACGAATCCCACTGAAAAAAAAAAACAACAACAAAACAAAATATCAACCAACAAAAAAAAAAAAAAAAAAAAAAAAAATACAACAGCCAAAAAATTATTAATTATGGATAAAAAGGTGATACGCTGCCTGATCCGACCATCATGGGAAAGAAAGCCAGACATATATGTCATAAACAATGTCTGATATTGTGTTTATTGTTAAAACACGGAAGTGTGAAACTGTATGGTAAATAATGATGGTGAGAAGCATAACAACGTCTGGCAGGCAATTATAAACAAGCCGACACGCACACTTCAGTGTGAATTGATCCACGTAGTTTCAGCCACGGAATAACAATAACAGAATAATGGCATGTGTCTTTGTACCCTCAATAAGTTCTGCATGAGACATAATAATTATGTCCTACATTTACGTTGTGCTTTCCAACTCACACGCGGCGCATCATACGCGTTCACAAATGTAAGCAATCGTTAATAAGCAATTTGTCTATGTCTCTTTGTGTAATCAGTGTGGGTAAGTTAAAGTCTGTTCTGTTTAACGTTACTACTAGAGCACTGATTTATTCTTCATCGGCTACTGGAATGTATTGCATCTGAACGACAAAACAGCTAAATGCGAGCAAGACCGTATCTCTGCACAAGGCAGAGTCAAATGAGAATTTGGTAAAATAGTGCTTGCTTCCATGAACCTCTATCTAGTGGCTCGTCCATAGAAGGGTTTAAAGTTTGTTTTGTTTAACGACACCACTGGAGCACATTGATTAATTAATCATCGGCTATTGAATGTCAAACATTTGGTAATTCTGACACGTAGTCATCAGAGGAAACCCGCTACATTTTCCCCAATACAGCAAGTGATCTTTTATATGCACCATCCGACAGACAGGATAGCACATATCACGGCCTTTGATATACAAGTCGTGGTGCACTGGCTGGAACGAGAAATAGCTCAATGGGCTCACCCACGGGGATCGATCCCAAACCGAACGCGCATCAGAAAGAGAGCCTCTCTCGAGGAGATCCTATACTGGACAATCATCTTGCAAAGCCACAAGGAGGACTGCCACTCACATACTACATTGCTAAATTAAAACTAGTACAGGACAGAGCTAATTGTATTCACAATTGTTCGTATCCTCCTGTAAAACGTCTTGTCCAAATCCGACCACGTAACTATGTTCCTCTTAGGCTGTTGTAAATAAAGTTCTGTTCTGTTCTGTTCTGGATGTCAAACATTTGGTAATTCTAACTATAGTTCTACATGAAACCCGCTACTCGTGTAATCAGTGTGGGAGTCTATAGGCTATTCAAGGATTATAATTAACGGCTTCGCCCGGCAACAACTGATGCATGTTTTTAATGACTTGGCTAATTGGTTTGGACACAGCATCTAGAACGCTGGGTATCATGTTGAAGTTTACTGTTATTATGTGATATAGCTGCCACGGGTTATAGATGATTTCCGTCGTGCATTTCACTGTGAACAATCAGGACCCAGCGAGGATACGTGTCATTCGTTGAATAATTTTTCAGTATAATACACGGTCACATATAACTGATGATTTAACTTTCTCACTAAATGTACTAATATATTTATGTAAAATGTTTTGAAATGATGGTATAAAACGAGTAATTCTTTTCTTTGGGTTGTTGGTGGGGTTTTTTTGTTTGTTTGTTTGTTTGTTTGTTTGGTTTGGGGTTGTTTTGTTGTTGTTGTTTTGTTGTTGTTTTTTTGTAGTTTTTTTTTTGGGGGGTTGTAGTTGTGTTTTGGTTGGGGGGTTTTTTTTGGGGGGTGGGGGAGTGGGGGGGGGATTGTGGGGTTTTTTTGGGGGGGGTTGGTTGGTTTGGAGTGGGGGTTTTGTGGGGTTGTTTTGTTTATATTATTATTTTTTGAGCGGGTTTGGTTTTTTTAAAATTTAAAATTTAAATTTTAATTTTAATTATTGGAGGTCGTGGGTTGCACTCTGTCGTCATTTCGACAATTCTGTATGCAATAAAATCTATCTTATCTAAATAATTAATATTTATATCGTACACGTTCATCACAAACGTTTACATAATATATATTTATCACGACTATGATTATGTTCTTCAATGTAGAAGAAACTCATTAGCAACAATTCAGAAACAGCAACAATTCAGAAACAGCAAATCTCAGATTTGTTTTTGTTTTGTTGATGTTGTCTCCATGATGATGCAGGTATGTCGTGTTCATGTTGTTTTGTTCAGCTTTGGGCTCTACTTGTAAATATTGATCAGCTAGAGAGCGACATTAAAAACAAGAACATTTATAACTGTCAAATACTGCCTGGGGGCAGATGGCTTACAAAGAAATCACTGAGGCATGACAGCTGTTTTATTTCCTCCATTTTCCCTCTTTTTTTATCAAATGCTAACAAAAGTGCAGAAAGTGCTAATATTTTGTTTTGTGGACGACCTATTGTTTTGTTTTCTTCTGACTAACATCTAGCTTTATTTCCAGTTGAGTTCTTTTTCTTTATTCTTAAAGAACACATAAAAATATAGTTGCTGAGCGTGTCCCTTCCCACCCACCCGAAACGACCATGATATTTCAAGTTCTAATCCACTACCATAACCAACATCATTATTTCATATCTAAGAGCACAGCTGAAGATTCCTAAGCATAGCATTTCCCCAAAAATATTACATCTGAAATCTATACACCATATATATATATATATATATATATATATATATATATATATATATATATATATATATATATATATATATAGGCCCTAATGATAATCTGGACGGCGAAATGGAGGTTTTTTCCCGCTGAATGTCGGCTTAATTCTCCGAGTTATTAGCAGTAGTGAGAATTTGAAGGAAGGAAATGTTTTATTTAACGACGCACTCAACACATTTTATTTATCCGTTATATGGCGTCAGACATATGGTTGAGGACAACACAGATATTGAGAGAGGAAACTCGTTGTCGCCACTTTATGGGCTACTCTTTCCGATTAGCAGCAAGGGATCTTTTATATGCACCATCCCACAGGCAGGATAATACATACCATGGTCTTTGTTACACCAGTTGTGGAGCACTGGCTGGAACGAGAAATCGCCAATGGGTCCACCGACGGGGATCGATCCTAGACCAACCGTGCATCAAGCGAATGCTTTACCACTGGGCCACGTCCCGCCCTAAGAAGTCGCCGTAATATTTTGTACCTAGTTTGATTTGAAAAACCAAATCATGAAACAGACGTGACGACACTGATGTGACGTGAAGAAACTGATGTGTTTTGTGTCATAGATCACTAACAACTTGTCAGTCTACTGTTTTACTCTGGCACCAGACTGCACTTCAACACACGTCGCATCATATCCAGTGATCAGTCTAGCGTTGTTTAGTTCTAAGTCCAAGTCCAATATTTTTTAACAAGGTCATATACCACTAAGGTTTCAAGCATGTTTGTCCCGGTTCCCATCTCTGGCCAGTGACCCGACTCGGGACAGACCCTTAGTTCTATTCTAGGCCAGATGCATTTCAGTAATACAAAAAAAAAAAATAATAATAATTATATTAGTACCTTTATTTTTTGCACACAAACGATACATTAATTAACAGTTAGTTATTACTGTCATGTTTTTAATAAAAAAATATTCAACTGTTTTGCTTAAAATGTATCAGCAGAACTAGTAGTATTTGTTAACGAAATATTACGATTCGGACCGTGTGTATAATTCGGAACATTTTCCGAATGAACACGGAACACGACGAAACATTACGAAATGTACCGATAAATATTCACTTTGCCTATTTTCATAAAACGTCTCTCCTTTCTGCTGGGAAGGAAAAGTCGCTTCTCCAGTTTTATCAATTCTATATGAGGGCTATATTTCACTTTAAAAATATGTAATAAAATAAAACAAATCCTCCTTCCCATCCATATATATTGTATGTGGTCTTGTTACTCTTATTTCACACATAACCAAGTTAATAATAACCATACGATGCACACACGTGTAATAACAAGTGTAATGACGTAATTATTTTGGGCCACGTCATAACATGACGTTGCTTCTCCAATCCTAGCTCAGACTGTGCCTTTGAAATATGACGTCATTTCGTCGTCTCCTTCTAGTTGTGGCTTAAACATTTTGAGTTGGGTCTTGTTATGCATAAAGAAAACAACAATGATAATATGGATAATAAAGAAAGTATTACACTCGCGTGTGAGTCGTACTTTTTGTTTTACGAAAATTGTGTCATGATTCATGTATTATCCTCGCTCTCGCTCGGGCAAAACAAAAATCTTGACACTCGTTTCATAAAACCAGTACGACACACAAGCTCGTATAATAATCTCAATATATTATTAGGATCAAAGTTTGAAATAAAAAGAAAGTCTTGACAAGTCCTGATTTCACTGGATGATCGTTTTTAGTCAAGTTTCTGTTATTATAAGTTATATCAATATTGTGCTGAACACTAATGGATTAGTATAAATTATAATCAACTAATACATTTTGGTTAGTGCTAGTCCGGCGGTCTTTTCCATTTCTGCGCCTCTAGCTAATGTATAATACCATACACCGGAACCTTTGTTTATTTGCAATACAATATTTACAAGAATTGTCTTTCAAGAGACGTTACTAACAATGCGAGTGGGATATATATTTAAGTGATGGTTAGGACAAACATACAGAAGATGTGATCTGTGAGCAGCCATGCATGTTGTCAACTAACCACTAAAATGGAATTCTCGTGCTCATCCACTCATGAATATTCATAATAAAATGAAATTGTTCTCTGCTACTATTAATGTGCACAGCTGTTGTCGGCCTTCGCTAAAGGACATGTTTAATTATTCACCTGATGCCCCTGGGGTCACAAAGGTCATGTGTTTGATAACGAGAATCCGCGGACGTCCGTATTAGTGTCGTCCGCCAGAACAATCCATTAGTGCGTAATACTGCGCTGCGTAACGCTGCTCTGGCAGAACAGTTAATTACGCCTGTAACTGAGTTACGCAACGCAACCTTCGAGAGTCATTAGTGTAGGAGATAGAAACACGACACACGTGACTGAAGTACAAGGCATGTTCAGGCCCGTAAGTAGCGTGGAAGATGGAATGGGCTGTTATTCACCCCCACGCCCGGGCAGATTAAATACAAAATGTTTACTTTAAATTTTTAGAATGCTAAATTGGGTTTTGTTTAACGAGACCGCTAGAGCACACTGATTTACTAATCATCAGCTGTTGGGTGTCAAACATTTGGTAATTTTGACAATATATTTTTAAAGCAAGAAAGAAATGTTTTATTTAACGACGCACTCAACACATTTTGTTTACGGTTATATGGCGTCAGACATATGGTTAAGGGCCACACAGATATTGAGAGAGAAACCCGCTGTCGCCACTTCATGGACTACTCTTTTCGATTAGCAGCAAGGGTTCTTTTGTATGCACCATCCCACAGTCTGGGTAGTACATACCACGGTCTTTGATATACCAGTCGTGGTGCACTGGCTGGAACGAGAAATAGCCCAATGGGCGCACCGACAGGGATCGATCCCAGACCGACCGCGCATCAAGCGAGCGCTTTACCACTGGGCTACGTCCCGCCCCTATTTGTAAAGAAACCATCTACATTTGTAAATGCACTTTCCAATATGAACCCGCTACATTCTTTCCATTACAAGCAAGCGATTTTTGGATATGCATTTCCTCACAGATATGAGAGCACGCATCATGACCTTTGATATACCAGTCGTGGGGCATCGCTGCTAATGGAGAAACAAATTTCATCGGGTTTCCTCTGAAGACTACGAGTGCACCGTCAGAATTAGCAAATATTTGATATACAGTACTGAGAAGCCTGTAGGTTAAAATCAATTTGCTCTAGTGGTGTCGTTAAACAAAACAAACTGCATATATTAACTTTGCTCTACAGCAGTATACATATACATATTTCACTTACCAAATGTGATTTCACATAACAAAAGTAGAAATGTTCGAGTAAACCTGCTTATTCAGGTGCTTTTAAATATTGAGGGGTGTTTTCCACTCAGTGTCCCCAAAGCCCTTTATAGAAAAAGCCTTCCAGCTGTTTATATGTAGCAGTTAAATATTTAAATATGTGTGTGCGTCAGTGCATACTTCTAAACACATATTGCGCGTTAGTGCCATTATTTTCAACCTTTGACAGTTTTCAGTGATTTGTTTTTTTAATGATGTCGTTTCCAAAATGTCATGACATTCGATGTCAGTTAGAAATTAATATTTAATTTCAAGGAAATTAGGTTACATTTTTCTTCTTCTTTTTAAAGATGTATTGTTCCCAGATCATAGGCAGTGCATAGGCTGAGAAGCCATATTCACTGCCTTACAATATATACAACTCACAGATCAATAATGTATAAGTAATTGTCATGTCATGTATAATATATGGTGGTGGTGATGATGAAGATGATGATGATGATGACGTAGTAGTATAACAAAGTAAATGTATATATGTGTGTCTGAGAGAAAACAGAAGGAAAAGAAAAAAGAGAGAACAAAGAGATAGGAACATGATTGGAATCTGTTGTCGGCCATTTTACACAAGTATGCATCAAAATACGATATCACCACCACTTAAACATATATCCACACTTAAGGGAATGTTTAAAAGAAAAAAACGAAAATAAAAAGGTCATACATTTTATGTTTATTAAAACAAAATTAGTGTCTGATTAGCTTCTACTTCCAGTTTGCACATGGTGTTCTAGTCTGTACGATGCGTTTGTGGGGATTCCGCGAGTTTTAAAAACTGTAAACCAGACAGAAGGAATACCGCACCGTCCCGCCCCTGACAGTCAATACTGACTGACCTGAGAGAACGAACCACGCTGAGCCACAGAGTAAGAAAGTCGTACCCATAGCAGTGGAGACATTAACAAAGAAATACTCACGCGAGTATAGACATTAAGAAAGTTCTCACATGAGTGTAAACATTAACAAAGAGGTACTCACGCGAATATACATATTAACAAAGAAGTTCTCGAATGAGAGTAAACATTAACAAAGGTACTCACGTGAGTATAGACATTAACAAAGAAGTTCTCATATTAAAAATGAGGTACTCACAGGCGTGAAGACCTCAAGAAATAATTACTCACAAGAGTACAGACATTAAGAAAGAGATATTCACACGGGTCCATACATTAAAAGAGGTACTCGCATGAGCACAGACATTACGAAACATGTACACACTCGAGTGTAGACATTAAGAAACATGTACTGACTCGAGTGCAGATATTAACAAAGATGTACTCAAACGAGTACGGACATTAATAAGTAATCACAGTGTAGACATTAAGAAAGAGGTACTCACATGAGTGCAAACATTTAGAAAGATCTACTTACACAAGTGAAGACATTAAGAAAGAGGTACTCACGCGAGTCTAGACATTAAGAGTATAGACATTATCAAAGAGGTACTTATAAGAGCACAGACATTAAGAAGGAGGTACTCACTCCAGTGTAGACATTATGAAAGGTGGTACTCACTCGAGCACAGGCATTAAGAAAGAGGTACTCACACGAGCACAGACATTAAGAAAGAGGTACTCACACAAGCACAGACATTTAAAAAGATGGTACTCACATGAGCAGAGACATTAAGCAGGGTGGTACTCACACGAGCACAGACATTAAGCAGGGTGGTACTCACACGAGCACAGATATTAAGCAGGGTGGTACTCAAACAAGCACAGACATTAAGAAAGGTGGTACTCATACGAGCACAGACATTAAGAAATGTGGTACTCACACGAGCACAGACATTAAGCAGGGTGGTACTCACACGAGCACTGACATTAAGAAAGGTGGTACTCATACGAGCACAGACATTAAGAAAGGTGGTACTCACACGAGCACAGACATTAAGCAGGGTGGTACTCACACGAGCACAGACATTAAGAAAGGTGGTACTTACACGAGTACAGACATTAAGCAAGGTGGTACTCACACGAGAACAGACATTAATAAAGAGGGTACTCACACGAGTGCAGACACTCGACGATGGTGGTGGCATCGATGAGGTAACCTCCACACAGCGCACACAGCAGGTGGGGGTTCACCTCTGTGATCCGCATCCGGGAGTGCTGGCAAGTCATTTTCTGAAAGACAAAATAAAATATACATATATATATTTGAAAACACTAATTAGTATTAGCTATTTTCCCCTACTATGCCCAGGTATAAACCCCTCAGAGACTACCGATTTCATGGTTACCTTCGGCGAAACAGCAAATTTCAAACAGATCAAGTCTAACTAGACAATATTCTGGTGTTAGGAATGTCAAGGGTTGTGATGTTGGTGGAAGTCGAGATAAGATGAACATCAATGTGAGACTATCAATCTGAGAATTCATATTAATGAAACATTAGCAAATATAATCAGGCACATGCCAGAAACAACCAATGTTAGCGAGATAAACAACCAAGTACATTGGTGTATTTCCTGAAGTTTCGAGTACTTCCAACAACAAAACATGTCTAACCAGAGTCGTCTATATCCTAAAATAACCTGGATTTCCACCACTGATCCTAGAGGCTCTAGTAGAGCTCCTGCTTATTATCTGCTGGAGGACGGATTCGACGAAATCGCTTGTAAGTGAACTGAATGCAGTTTATATAATGGCCTTCTAATTTTATCTTCACCAGTTGAATCACGAGACTGAAAGTGTTATAATTTATATGGAATCAGCACCGCCGCTAATAAACTGTTTAAAGCCAAGACTGAAGACTTCTGCTAAGTCTCCAGGCTGTACCTACATGTTATTTGTATGGTAGAGATTGTATGCTAGTTTTGAGTCTAGCAATCTGTTTTATATATATTGAAGGTGTATGTTTAGTGTGACACAGGTAAACACGACTCGCAGATAAGTACAGCATGATAGATATACTGTCCTGTAAAGGCAACAGGCAGCAAAATTGTGAATTAACGATAAACTTTTCGTGACTTTCGTCGTCGTTAAAAATATTTTAAGCAGCTGAATGATTTTGGTCCTCAAGGTTAGTGTTCGAGAAAAAATATTTCTCAGGTATCTGTATTTTATTTTGAGAGTTATTTTTAAATGCCACAACATACCTCAACGTTTAAAAGCAGCCATCACTCTCGCTTCCCATCATTACACTGAGTCCAGTTCAGGGAAATTGAAATTTTAGTTTCCGTTAGCTTGTGAATTAGTACGTTATCAGCATGGTAGTATCGTAAATGTCTCCCCATAATCTAATATAAGAGAGCAATCACTCAACACAGTTTTGTTTCACGTCGAATTCTGCTACAATCCATACTACACTGACCCATTTTGTGTCCGATTATCACTCACAGCCATTCCTGTTAGCCAGGCAGAATTCTGAATAGATGGAGGGAGTGAGCACAGTAGGGCGTAGATTACTTTGATATAATGGTAATTTGAGGATGATATCTAGACACAAGTAGGCCAATACTGACTGCAATCAATAATTTAAACACGGACATAGTAATATGAATGGAGGGTGAATTAAGACAAATAAGATAATAGCAGATATAGTGGTTCTGTGTATTGTAGAATCTAATACAAACCCAGTGGCGTAGGAAGATGCCAAAAAGTGTGGCGTGGGGGGGGGGGGGGGGGCACACATATTCATATTATACAAATATATATAAACCATGGCTTCTGCTACTGGATCAAGTAAAGTGGGGTCACATGCCAATGAAACCATATTAGTGATTACACACATAGTGGTTACACACACTTAAGAATCTAACAATACTAGTAACATAAATATAATATTTTACTAGTACTGTATACATTTATGCGACACGTCAAGTGGTTAATCTGTAGCACCTATCACACAAACTGTGAAGTCATGAAATGGGACTCGACACATAAGAGAGCAAACCTATTGTCTGCAGAGAGCATCAGCATACTCCAGAAAGTGTCAAACTTATTGTCTGCAGAGAGCATCGGCATATCCCAGAGAGTGTCATGTGGTCGTGTCGAGCCAGTTCAGCAGACGACGTGCATCAGATTCCTCGAGAACAGAGCAGCAATAAATCGCACCGACTTCCCGCCTGTTTGTTCAAGTGTGAAGCAAACGTCCAACGGGAAATGCATTCGTTCACGGGATCCAGTGCATAAAAATCCAAGCTTGCAGTTCACGAACTAGAACTGTCAGAGCGAATGGGAAACATCGCTCAAGCTTAGCGGAGGTTAAAATAATACAATCCTACGTTCACAGGAGGGAAAAAACACAGAACTGAAATATTGTTAGTAGAATGATTCTATGCACTCTCTAGTAACATGATCAGGACTGCTGGTGGTAGAATAATAGGCCTACTAAGGTATACAGACAGCTTGGAAAAGAAAGAAAACCCTCTTTTTTTCTCTCTCTCTCTCTCTCTCTCTCTCTCTCTCTCTCTCTCTCTCTCTCTCTCTCTCTCTCTCTCTCTCTCTCTCTCTCTCTCTCTCTCTCTCTCTCTGCAGGTTTAACTAGTACGTCCTTAAAGTAGCTGTAAATAGTCTCACATTATCACTGGAAAATATTTTTTTATAATACCTTTGACAAACCTGATTAATTAAAACTATACAGCTTGGAAATATGAAAATAAGACTTCTTCTTTGCCGGTTTTACTAGCATATCCTTAAAGAGCAGTGAATAGTTTCGCAAAACCATTGGTAACTAGTTTTATATTACCTCTGACAAACAGTCTTCTGGTACAACAACACTACGCAGCTTGGAAACATGAACAAACGTTCCTCGTTGCTGATGTTATGTTCCTGCGTTTCACAGTATCACTGGTAAATAGCCTCACAGTGTCTTTAATGACAGTTGTTTTCGGGTTGTTTTTTTTACTATTATAACATACACGTTGAAGACACAAATAATACGTTTTTTCTTCTTGTTAATTTTACATTCCAAAACGTGGCCGTAAACGGTCAAATACTACCACTAATAAATCGTCATGCACTGTCAATTGCGAACAGTCACGATATCAATGGTAAATAGTCACACATCAAAGGTAAATACTCACAGTATCACATGGAAACAGTCACATTACACCAATTACCACTGGTAAATAGTCACACACGATCAATGTTAGTCACGACATCACTGGTAAACAGTATCAGTAGTAAACAATCTCTCAGTATCAGTAGTAGTAAAACGTCACAGAGTATCCTCGACAAACAAGTCCCACGCTATCTATCTATCGCCTGTGTACTCGTTCGTGTTTCGCCTGTCGACCACCACTACTCTCGACCCTCACCTGACGAAGCCACTGCGGCGACTACTGGTTGTGTCGGCTGCTCGAGCAGACAGACGACCGACCTCCCGACACGGTTACGTCAACCTGGTTTCTCAGTCGACTATAAGCGAGGGTGGAGATGTGTGGCGCTTGACAGGCCAGTCTGACGAAATCAACGCCCCGACCAACATAATCCGTGTCCTCACGCTATCGATATGTGCACGGCGAGTGGAAGCCGTTATAGCCGAGATACTTGGCTGGCGGTCACAGAACGCTTGGCTTTCCTCGCAGTCTCTCGCTCTCGCTCTATCTCCCTCTATTACTTTTTCTCTGTTTCTCTCGTGCTTCACCTTCGACAGCCAATGGTGTTTGGGAGAACTCGATAACTCCGACTGCGAGGCCCGTTTTGTTTGATCGTGCACTGGGAGCTATTGTGGAGGATCGCGGAGAGGTGCAACATTCCTCTGCATACAACTCGTCGAGTATTCCGCTCTAATATGATAATGAGTGCAGCAGATTTATGGGTCGCTGAGAAACTTTGTGTTTTCAGCTCCTCGATTGTGGGGGTCTCGTCGTCTCATCGTGCCAGGTACAATAAGACCGAATGGTCGGGTAGTCGGTTCACACCATTAACAACCGTGGGGGTTTCTGACTGTGACTGGGGAATTAAAATATTTTTGGGAATGTTGTAAAGTACATTAAAAAAAACCCTCATTTTGCAGCTAATAAACCTATGTGACAGCAAGATTCTAAGTTCGATATTATATATGTCGTTCAACTGAATTTGCAAATTCAGTTTGGCATTACAACTGGAAAATTCAGTTTAACGGCAGGCATGTCGGACTACAACATTCTGCACTCGAACTACCTTTCAGAGTAGTGTTCAGAACGCCGTGCTAAACTCGACTAAAATATGAGTGTATAATCTATTACAGGTACCTTGGGTCAGGCGAAATGTAACCTTTACAACAGTTGCAAACTGTGATATTGCTATTGTGTGCCACAGATAACAGGGAATCGTCCTTTAAGTCATTCCTATTCCTATTAGTGCCCCACGAATGGTATATCAAAGGTCATGTTGTGTGATGGAAAGTGCATATAAATGATCCTTTGCTAATTGAAAATTGTGGAGGGTTTCCTCTGAAGACCACGTGTCAGAATTACACACTGTGTTTGACATCAACAGCTGATTACTACTTAATCAATATTCTGTAGTGATGTTGTTAAAAAAAACTAAAAAACATTGACCATCCAGTTATACATATCTCGACTGTCTCACCCCTGTATTAACTTGTTAAACCACCCCATTTCAGATACGTTTTTTTATAGCCATGATACCCACGAGTCGGTGTAATTGGTGAGGTCCCATCTCCCCTTTTCCTCCAAATCATATTCTTATCTTTCGTCCTATTCATAACTTTGTCTTTCTTTCCATTCTTATCTTTATCCACTGAGCACAACCAGTTTCAAAGTCTTGTTTCGTTACCTGGGTAGATGGAAGACACTGACCCTCAACGGAAGTCTTTGTAGAGAGGAGGAACTACCTTAATGGGCAACACTGGTGGCACTTAACAGGAGATTGGTGAAGAAATTAGCCCATTAACTGAGACTATTTGAGAAACTTAATAGCTAGTCCAGTTTATTTGGAGACGTCTTAATCTTATTTATTATTATTATTATTATTATTATTATTATTATTATTATTATTAATGTAATTAATTTATTATCTTTTATATCTTATTATTAAAATGATCTGACGTGATGCATATACTGCTACTACTGCTACTGCTGCTGCTAATACTGCTACTGCTGCTGCTAATACTGCTACTGCTGCTGCTAATACTGCTACTACTACTACTACTGCTGCTGCTGCTGCTGCTAATACTGCTACTGTTGATGCTAATATTGCTACTACTACTACTACTACTACTACTACTACTACTATTATTATTACTATTATTATTATTATTACTAGTAATAATAATAATAATAATTTACGTGACGGTTCAACTCTTATGTACCAGACCAGTTTTTATTCGCTATAAATAAGGTGAAAGATTTATTTTCTCTGCAGATATTTAAGAGAAAAGAGGAAATCTTGTAGCGGGTGTAACAGCCCATCGCCGTGAGTGGATACAACGACCGACAGGAACACTGAGAGTGATGACAAATCAGGCAGAGCGAGAGATACATAGCGCCCCCAGGGTTTGTTTTATTAACGGATATTAAACGACTTTTCTTGAAGTCATTGACCACGGGTCCACACATAATGTGCCTATTGAGTTTGACATAAAATGCTATTTGGGCTATCACAAACACGAGAACTACCTGAAAACACGTGGCGTTTGCCCAAAGTGATAAGTTATAGAAGTTGAAGTATTGCGGAAATTAACGGTAAAATAGATGTAACAGCCAGCAACTATTTTACTCTGCCTAATATCTGTTTCTTGTCTGGGTAGCCGAACCTAGCTTTTGATAATCGCGTACACCACCACCACCACCACACTACATATTTTTAGTGTTAACACAAACAGGAACATTCATAAGCGTACGAGACAGGAGGCGGGAGAGGGCAACTGCCTCCTAATGCTGGAGCAAAACCTCAGTTTCGGGGGGAAATTATTAGGGGTGACTATTGCGGACAGTTTTACTATTGCAATAGTATTGCGATAGTTAAAATACTATTGTGATAGTATTGCAATAGTCATTGTGAGTTCTTAAATCGCTTGATAACAATAATATGAATAGATATTTCGCAAAACTATTTACCTGTCTTCAAATGTGTGTGTGTGTGTGTGTGTGTGTGTGTGTGTGTGTGTGTGTGTGTGTGTGTTTGTCTGTATGTGTATGTTTGTCTGTGTGAATGTGCGTGCGTGTATGTGTATGTACGTATGTCTGTGTTTGTACTTACATTATTTGTAATAATGTCACTAGGTAGTGATATCATGCGTTGGTCGTAGACTATATTATTTGACTATGCATACCATCGAAACTATCGATTGTTGAGCAAACAATTGCGATAGTTATCGATAGTTGAATTAACTATCGATACATTGCTATCGAGGCATATATATATATATATATATATGTTCCTTTATATTATGTAGCCCTCCTATGCCGTTGCTGAACGGCCAGAGTGTAAATAAATTCTGTTCTGTTCTGTTCCCACAGGCAGGATAGCTATCGAGGCAATGACTATCGCAATATATAGATAGTTCGATGTATTGTTACACCACTAAATGTGCTTACCTGAGACCTTTTTACCATGTATTTCTATCATTCCACCCTACAAATTAGTTCTACTCCATGTAAAAATGCGTAGTGATTTGTAGTAATGCTATTATGAATAAATGTTATTATACAGATTCGGGCATTTTCGTTTAATTCGGGCATTTTCGTTTTAATTCAGGCTTTTTCGTTTAATTCGGGCAAAAGCCAGCCTGCACACCTAAAAAAGGGAGTCCGTACGCCAATACAGGAAACGATGCGCTACACATCGAAATAAAGCGAGAGTATGGGAAAGACTTTACGAACAAAGTGCGCTACTAGTAATAAACATATTACGAAGAAGTATGATATTAGTAATAAAGTACGCAGTACGTGTATAAATAATACACAGTGGTTTTACCGAATATCGCAATGTTATTACATAAACAAGTTAATACTAAGGCGAGATAACTGCAATAGTAATTAAACTATTTGTCTTGGACACATTTCTATAAGAACTCTGAGGATTTACCCACGAAAAACGTATTTCAACCTTCTGTGGATGTTTAAATGGTTAACTGATTAACATACGCAATAAATACGCAAAGGAAGGAAGGAAATGTTTTATTTAACGACGCACTCAACACATTTTATTTACGGTTATATGGCGTCGGACATATGATTAAGGACCACACAGATATTGAGAGAGGAAACCCGCTGTCGCCACTTCATGGGAGTGACGCAAAGAGCACGACAAAATTTCGAAATTATGCAAAATAAGAACCAAATTCGAGGGAGGTGCGAATTTAAATGGCACAAATGGGCTACCGTAAACAACTGACCATACATGCCTCCTGCAGATAGTAAAATAAATTGAATTTTCCGACAGCTGTTTTCGGTCATCTCGACAAGTCGCGAGAGATCGATCGATAGGATACTGGAGGAAAACCCCGCGAATCAATTCCGGCCATCTTGAGATAGGCACGATCGCTGCGAGCACGTGACTCTGCGCGTGGCCGGCGCGTGCGGGGAGCTCATTAAAAGTAATGCAAAAAAACAGTCGATAGTCTGCCAAAATGGTCTAAAAGCCATCGCCAACCCTCGTCGTTGATTCACGTCACTAAAGGAAAGAAAGTAGAGTGTTTTCGGAAGTTGTGGTTCCAGCGAGATATTGAGTAAAACTGGGAAGACACGAATTCGTTGAAGGCTTTTGTTACACACTGATCAATTGTTAATTCAACCCCCATTGAATTATATCCACCGAAGTAATATCAAAATCATTAAAGTCGCTTACTCTAATTTTCTAGGTACGGGTCTCTTTTGTGTTTTATATATAATTAATTTACAGCTAATACAAACACAAGAATTTCCAAAAACTCTTTAGATTCGACAAGAATTGTTAAGCTAAACAAGAAGTTGAAAAATGTTGTTTGGTATTTCGTGACCAATACATTAATTAATTCGCTTTTTAATTAATCTAGCAAACATATTTCAAAATTAATTGACTTATATTATAATGTTTCATAGGGTCCAATGAAATATTCAAAAATATGAATATGCATAAAATTTAATAATATTATTTATATAAATACACTGAAAATTAATAAAGCTCAAAATTATTCGAATTTTTCTTCTTGTTTATTTATTTATTTATTTACCAAAATCAATCAATTTATATGCATAAGATAGGCGTGTACATATTAGCTACAAATTATAACAATACGTAGAATAATACATCGTATATCAGCTGCAAATGTTTAGTTTACATTTATATAATTATAACAAATAGTACTGCAGCAAGAAAATGACATCATTGCCCGCCAACTGTGGTGGAGTCCTGATTGGCTGAGATCGAATGAGTATGCTTAATACATTACTTAGTATATTTGAAAATAATATCTTCTATACAAACATGAACAAAAGTAATATCTAAAAAAGTATCTTAATCAAGCAAAAAATGCAAACAATTTTATTTGTAATCAAACACGCTACAAGTTCATTTTGAAAAACAAACACAAAAAACCCCACATGCCATCTTGAAGGAAGGCGTTAAGACGATAAAACATCACTCCATGAAAGCAGCAAAATTATTAAAGATATTTCTACAACAAAATCACAAAGGAACTATCGATAATTTGTCCGACTTGAAATGACAATAAATGAATACATTCTTACGACAGTTGCTGTAAAACGTTTGGCATCAATTCTGATGATTTGTAAAGGTTACGGCTATAAAGTGTTTAACTAATAATTTACTTCCAGATAACCAATCTGTTTTTTAACGTGTTTTAATCCCAAAACATTCAAGCATGTTTGTTTGTTGTGTGAAACAATTTCCTTCACAGCAGGATATTATATCCAAGACATGATTATAAAATAGTTATTACCTTCGTTTCGTGTAAAACGCTTGTGCGTCAGAAATGTCATGTGTAATTCAGTAAAGGAAAAAAACTGCTCTATGGCCGTTCTCGTGTACTGGTTTTACATTTCTGTAAACTAGAGTGCATCATCTGACGTCACTTAATATCAGATATACGTTTATAGTTTCGTTAAAAAACCCCAAACACAATTAGAAATTAAAATGCGCACTAAACAGCAAACTCAATAGCGAGTCACTTATCGGTTTACAAATGGAAACAAATTATATGTTGAATGAGTTATGTGACTTGAATACATTGACGAAAAAAAAAAAGATAATAAAAATTACAAATACAACAAACACACACAAAAGGATTAAAATATGACTACCCCCCCAAAAAAAGCTTTAAAAATCTAATTATTTTTAAATTTTTCTCAATGGTTACGAATATTTGCTATTTAGAAAACAAATATAAATTCAACCATGCCTATGCAGATAGGATGAATTGTATATTGATTTTTTAAGTGTTTTCATTATTTATTTATTTTATTTAAATGGGCCACGAAAAGACCTCGTTTTTAATGTTTCCTTTTCGTCATAATCTAGAATTATAAACAAAAATCTTTACAAAACACAAAGAAACTGGCAAGAATTCCACAAAAAACCCAACATAAACAATAATACTATATCCTGAATCATTCTGAAATTCATAAACAAATCACAATCATTCAATATTAAAATGGACTTGTCTTGCCTTGCGGCTCTAGCTACTTACTGACGTTCAACATTTTACATTAGCAGCCCTTTTCATTACGCTTTTCTCGAGATTTCCTTTCTACGCTACTCGCGCTCTCTCCTAGTTACGTCACTGCGTTCTATACTGCACAACAAAAGAAACGTGGACATTAATGTAATTTGGTTTAATTTGTTTTCAAATTCACCAGTTCGAATCCCATTAGTTTTTGTGGTCATGAAAAGTATTAATGTCTTGCCTAGTTTAGGCCTATCGTGGTTATTCTATTTACATATTTCGTTGTATTATGAAACATATATATTATTAAAATATTAATTTGCTTGTTTGTTTGTTTTTGTTTTGTTTGTTCAGTATAGTTCCCCTTTCCTCCCGTTAATGAGTCATAGATTCGAGCATGATTGATATACATATTCTATCACAAATATTATTATTTTATTTATATATCAAAAGATTACAGTCTCTATGCATACAATGGGCACGATATATTATATACAAAGTATAATAATGGTCACAGTTGGCGAATGTTATGTTTAAGCAATACACAGAATGATACAGTAGTAAAACCAGAGGCGGATCTAAGGGGGGGGGGGGGCAAGGCCACCCCTCCAATGTTGCGATAGTTAATATTTATTATATATTAATTTTCATTTATTTATGATCCCCCTCCATACCTCCCCCAAAGTCCCCTTGGCATTCCACCTCATGTCACTGCACCCCCCACCCCACCCACCCTTCGGTAACTGGATTTTCTGGATCCGCAACTGAAAACTGTAATTATCCTAGAAGACCCAACTATCGTTGTCAACCCCCATAGCTATTGTATGTCAATACATTGAGAAATTGTGTTTAGATATTGTCGATTTATATAGCGACCTCTGGAAATAATTATAATAAATATAATAATTGTAAGTTTCATTCATTCAGTGTCGGGTCAAGCCGGGGTCAATCGGGTTTTCGGGGAATATAATTACGCTCTATTTGACAAAAGCTGTGGCCGGTAATCATAATACATTTATAACGAAACGAACATGACACAGACTGAAAAAAAGAAGACATCACTGCGTGTGGGATTTCTACTTTTATTAATTTCAGGCTACTTTAGCTAAAATCATTTGTGAAAACAAGTAATAAAGCAGGCATACACTATGCCATTTCAGTGACAAATTTGCTGAAGAATAAATTATTCTAATATAATTCTGGTGGGCCCCTTCTTTACAATGAAGTCCCTTAGTTATGGATAATTGTAATTATATGGGTAGATAATTATATAAGCAAACACTTTTGATAAATAATGTTTTAATTTCCTTGATTGTTTGATTGTGTAAGTGTGTGAGGGTTTTAAATAATATATATTATTGATATACGCTTATCAAGTTGAAATATACAGGTAACAATGTAAGCATAAATGTGTGCCAAATACGCTGAATTAGCATTGTGGGCATTTTGACAGCAATTCAAGAAGAACTGTTACCGACATCTACACCCATTACCGTGCAATATTAGGCTATTCACATGTGTCTCCAAAGAAAATGTACACACAAGGGTCCGTTAGGTTCATATTCGACCCCCTCCTTCCCTCCCACCCAAGGACCAAACCACGCTACGCCCATGCAATTACTACTGTTTCTTCTGTAAGTTCGCTCCCTCAAAAATCGACTACCCACTAGAATTAATTTCAACCTCCACTAACTCTATGCCTGTTTTTATGTATTAATGGGAAGCCACAAATCGCGATATTCTTCCCACCATAATCTCAACAATATTCTCTTTGTGGATTCAGTATTAAGCAAATAATTTCGGCCTGCCCGCACGCAATTCGTATAATAAATACTGTATTCTAATGTCCATATCTCCGTGACGGATCTACCAGTCTTTATAGAAAAAAGAAAGAAAAAAAAAAAGAAAAAAAAAAAGAAATCGGCGATGGGAAATTCTAATAACGTCTTTGCGTCCATCCCCGCGGGCGGGAAATTAACATTTTGACGTCGCCGCTCGTGACTGTCCATACATAAAGGGCACGCATGGCCGCACGCTCTAACCCCCGAGGTATTCTTGTGATAGGCCGTAACCTTCGAGAGGCTGGTTGCAGCTTTGATTGCGGTAGTGATTGGCAGGTCTCGATTGCGGTTCTCATATTTCTATTGATCCGATCGTGCAAACGGTCGTAACACAGCGATAAAGCGAAATAGCCTAAGCTTTTGTGACTTCTTTAGCGTCGATGCAAATGAGATTGTTAATAGTTAGTAGTAATGAGGTGTCACGGTTATTCTAAACGCGGTTTTTTAGGTATACAATTTCTGTAATTAATCTTATTGTGTTCTATTATTTGCCTGGATTATTATCATTCTAATTTCCATAATAAAATTAGTATTTTTATAAACTTTAAAAAATTATATATATATATATACGTGTGTGTGTGTGTATATATATATATATATATATATATATATATATATATATATATATATATATATATATATATATATATATATATATATATATATATATACATGTATATATATATATATATATATGTATATATATATATATATATATATATATATATATATATATATATATACATACATATACATATACATATACATATATAGACACACACTCACACGTGTATGTATATTCAACATAAGAAGCTTTAGAATTATCATATGAATTATAATATTTAACCATAATATCATTTATCATAATATTTATTATTATTAACAAGTAGACTAGTTGGGGTTTTTTTTTAGCAGTTTTGGTGGCTACCTTTATTAAACATTTAACTATTGTTGGAGGAAATAGATGTTCAAGTTAATTATTTAGCACCTACAATAATTCGATTGGAATTTCGAATTATTCTAAATGACCAAGCAATCTTCTTTTAAAGTTTTTCTTCGTTTTTTTCTTGATGCTATGTATCTATTTTATTGTTGTTAAATTATATACATGTAGTGGTTATATTGTTGTTATTGTTGTTTGAGTTGTTTTCTGTATTTGGCGGGGGGGAGGGTTGTTTTTTTGGGGTTTTTTTTTTTAGATTTTAAAATTGTTATATGCAGTGTATCTCTATGTACAGCACAGAACAGAACAGAACAACACATCAATAAAATGCAATGTAATATATAGAAACTGTCCAACATAAAAATCCATTTATTAATATGTAGTATGTTTATTCGGTCATGTAGTTATTTTTGCTTTTGTGGAGTCTTGTTTATGAAAACCACTGAAGCATCATATTAATCTACTTTTCGCCCGCCCGCCGCCCCCGCTATAAAATCATGGATAAGTTCAAGTTTATTTTGTTTAACTGCAACCGGCTTCGGTGAGGTGTAGTTAAACATCGGACATAAGGCTTGTAGGTAGAGGGTTCGCAGCCCGACGGGTAGCTGTAAGACCACTACACCCTCTTCTCTCTCAGTAACCACTAACCACAGACAGACAGCCCAGACAGCTGAGGTGTGTGCCCAGAACAGCGTCCTTGATACTTAATTGGATATAAGCAACAAAAAAATAAAAAATTGAAATGAATGAATGAATGTTTAACGACACCACCAGAGCACACTGATTAGCTGTTCCAAACTCATGGATGCGCGCTTGTGAACTACTATATGTACTAAATAATGTGATCTTCCGTCTGTTTAGTTTTTGTATATCAGTGACGAAATCTCGCACGAGGTGCTTTGATTGCATTAACTGATTATCTTTTCCCCGTCCCAGCTAGTGCCAAACGACTGGTATATCAAAGGCCATGGTATGTGCTGTCCTGCCCATGGGAAAGTACGCAAAATATCTGGAAATTGAAAAACATAGCGGGTTTTCTCTACTACGTGTCAGAATTGTTTGACATCCAATAGCCGTTGATTAATAAATTAATGTGCTCTAGTAGTGTCGTTAAACAAAGAAAACATTAACTTTAGTTTCGTATATCACCGACATGCTTCAGTGGATATTATTTTCAAATGATGAAAGCCAAAACTCAACCACTCATTGTGTGTAGCTCATTATTGAATACAACGCTGAACTCAATACGCGTTAATGATGTTCTCAAATTAACTGTCATTGTTCATCATTTATGTCGATTGGTTTTTCTGCGGCGGGCACTACAGGGCACGCAATGGGTCACGGAGAATCGAACCTTTGTACGACTGTCATACTAATACTGTACGACAACTTAACGACGAGCTCCGAGATACACGATTGGTAATATTTATCAGATAATTTATTCTCGTTCAAATTAAAAAACTTTTTATTCAATCCATCCATCCATTCATCCATCCATCCGTCCATCCATCCATCCACCCACACTCACAAAATCCATCCATCTCTCCATCCATCCATCCACCCATGCACCATCTATTCATCAGTTTATTCATCCATCGATCCATCCATCAATCCACCCACTCATCCATCCATTCCTCAATCCTTCCATACATTTCATTTAGCAACACATACGTACATCACAAAACAGCACATTTTAAACACGTTTTGACCATCATGTAAACAATACTAGTACATGTAACAAACAATGGAATTGAATCCCCTCGGTGGACCCATTCTCTGAGTGGGGTTTTCCCGACCCAACCAGTGCCCCAGGACTGGTATATCAAAGGTCGTGGTGTGTGTTGTAGGAAAGTGCTTACAAAAGATAACTTGGTGCGACTAGTAAAATGTAGCGGGTAGTAGTATAGGGGCCCCTATACTACTGCGGGTTTCCTCAATGACTATGTCAGAATCACCAAATGTTTGACATCCAATATCAGATGATTGTATAAATCAATGTGCTCTAGTGGTGTTGTTAAACAAAACTAACCTTTCTTGTGTGGCCGTAAATTACTAGTATATCTGTTTATTTTCCTTTCCTTTACATTGCTTTGCAAACTGATCAAAACGGTTAAAGTTAAAGTTCGTTTTGTTTAACGACGCCACTAGAGCACATTGATTAATTAATCATCGCCTAAAGAGGAAACCCGCTACATTTTTCCAATACGGATCTTTTATATGCACTTTCCCTCAGACAGGATAGCACATAGCACGGCCTCTGATAAACTGGTTGGAACGAGAGAAAATCCAATAAGCTGAATGGATACACCGAGGTGGTTCGATCCTGCAATCCAAGCACCTCAGGTGATTATTCAACCGACTGAGTTAAATCCCGCCCAAAACGACTTACAAAGACACTGCACATATAGTAGTAACTTGATACTCTCAGGATACCAATACACGTTGTTGTGATCAAACAAAGGCTTTACATATAATTGACATAAATTGTAAATGTGAACTTGTACAATTCCCACATATGGTGAAGTACAAGCTGTTGGAAATGTTACAGTAATGGAGATATGCTAACGGATTTCCAGTAATAGACACCATTGTTCGTCAATAATAGATGACGTTTTATTTATTTTTAAAATACAATTTACCTTGGGATTTCACATTAAAGTCAGTTAACCAAATACAGGAATCGATTTCTGCTACAATTAATGTCAGAGTAGTTTGATGATAAATTAATGTAGCCAGGATTTTATGTATGGACTCGACTACATTTATTGTTCAACATCTTCCCGTTGCAAATATTCACAAAAAAAAAAAAAATGAAACTAAAACTTGTTGAATTCAGTGAATTGAGTTGCAACTGTATTTACTTGATTTAAAACAACCACAACAAAATCATAAGATGCCAATTTACATTTTTAACCATTTACGTTTTTAGATGCTCAGTACAAACGAAATAGAGAGAGAGAGAGAGAGAGAGAGAGAGAGAGAGAGAGAGAGAGAGAGAGAGAGAGAGAGAGAGAGAGAGAGAGAGAGAGAGAGAGAGAGAGAGAGAGAGAGAGAGAGAGAGAGAGAGACAGACATAGAGAGAGACAGGCAGACATAGAGAGAGACAGGCAGACAGACAGAGAAAAAGACAGATATAGTTAAAAGTTAAAGTTTCATTTAAAGACACCACTAGAGCACATTGATTTATTCATCGTAGGTTACTGGATGTCAAACATGTAGTAATTTTGACATATAGTCTTAGATAGGAAACCCGCTACGTTTTTCCTTTAGTAGCAATGGATCTTTAATAATCTTACCGGCCTCGGTGGCGTCGTGGCAGGCCATCGGTCTACAGGCTGGTAGGTACTGGGTTCGGATCCCAGTCGAGGCATGGGATTTTTAATCCAGATACCGACTCCAAACCCTGAGTGAGTGCTCCGCAAGGCTCAATGGGTAGGTGTAAACCACTTGTACCGACCAGTGATCCATAACTGGTTCAACAAAGGCCATGGTTTGTGCTATCCTGCCTGTGGGAAGCGCAAATAAAAGATCCCTTGCCGCCTGTCGTAAAAAGAGTAGCCTATGTGGCGACAGCGGGTTTCCTCTAAAAACAGTGTCAGAATGACCATATGTTTGACGTCCAATAGCCGATGATAAGATAAAAAAAAAATCAATGTGCTCTAGTGGCGTCGTTAAATAAAACAAACTTTACTTTAATAATCTTATTCGTGGAATACCTGACTTCTGCGATTTATCTCAATTTAGGTTGAAGCTCCAGCGAGCTACATGCACCTACCCAAATTATAGAAACGATTGCACTTTAGAAATGATTTTGGCTTTTGGCTGTAATTTTAATTTTATGGAATCAATATTTTTCTCTCACTCTCTATCTATTTTCCTCGCATTCTATGCTGTTAATGCTTTGCTGGGAAAGCGAATTGAGAATTTTTTTTTCCAAACAATATTATGGCTTAACAAGGCCAGTACAAGTCAACAAACATTGTTATTTGGTTTGGATTTTCTCGACACACAAAAGGTTATCTATGGAATTTCGACACAAACAAATTTAGGGTTCAACCGAGTACAACAACTTGGAACTGAATGGTCTGGTAATGGCGGAATTTGCGATCGGCTTCTTGTAAAACAGACGTACGGAGAGCTATCCACGTCTTCTAAGATACACACACACTCGTGGTGTACGGTTCTCAGCGGGGGACAAGCCATGGATTACAGTGGCCGATCCAGCAAATCCATAGGGGGGGGGGGCAGTGAAATGAGGTGGAATGCCAAGGGAATTTGGGGGGAGGTTTGGAGGGGGATCGTAAAAAAAATAAAGAAGAAAATTAATATATAATAAAATTATAACTATCGCCTCTGCCCCCCCCCCCCCCCCCCCCCTAAATCCGTCTCTGGGTTACCGTTATTAAAATAAAATACAGTATTAGTACTGTTGAAATTTTAGGGCTTTCTTAAACACTACATAAGGCGATGGGTATATGATATATCCGGCTTTTCTTCTTTTTTTTCTTTCTTTTTTTTTTCTTCTTTTTTTTATGTGTGGGGAATAGCAAGTGGTAAAACACTCACTTGATGCGCGGTCGGTTTAGGATCGATCCCCGTAAGTGGGCCCATTTAGTCATTTCTCTTTCTAGCCAGTGCACCAGTACTGGTATATCAAAGGCCATGGTATGTGCTATACTGTTTACGGGATGGTGCATATAAAAAATCCCTTGCTATAAATTGAAAACAAAAAATGTAGCGGGTTTCCTCTCTAAGACTATATGTCAGAATTACCAAATGTTTCACATCCAATAACTGATGATTATTAAATTAATGTGTTCTAGTGGTGTCGTTAAACAAAAAACAAACTTTAAATTTATTTATTTTACTTTTAAAAACTGACTACCTGCAAGTATGTGTTTTGGACTAATAGTCAATGTGTAATAGAAATTGTTCGGATGTCGTTGAACAACCATTCATGCCGCTTTTAGCAATAAGGAACAGAGTGCCAGCAACGTAAGATATTTATTATTTTGTCTCGTCTTGTTGGTATACTTAAACAGGTAAAGATAAAGTCAAGAAGACAAAATGCTATACGTATGCAACAAACATTAGATTGAAAAACAGGTTTTTTTGTTTGCAATCTATATTATTTGGTATACAACTTTCCTTTCGTTAAAAATACGTTTTAATTTTAAAAATGGAAAAAGCGATGGAAAGAAACAAAAAGTGTATACATTTGTACGAATTAAGTATAATTAGTTACTTGAAACATAGAGTATTTAAGCCGTTTACCAAAGTGAAAGCTGGAGTGTTGCCAAGATTCTGACGGTACCACATTCCGAGCTTTCTTCTACAGCTATTGGTATTGATATTGGTATCTCTCTTGGAGCCTTCTTAAATTAAATGGTATCTGTACCACGATCCGAATGCCCGGAAAACCAACGTCGATAGTTATTCTACATCAACACCACGGCAGTCGTAGTCCGATTTTGTAATTGAAAACAGTCGTGTTTCTGAAAATACCAGCGACATACCTGGCACATCAAAGACCGTGGTATGTTTTTGTCCTGTCTGGGAAAACGCATATCAAAAATCCATTCAACTAGAGGAAAAATGTAACCAGTTTTCTTGGAAGACATGTGTTGGAATTACCAAATGTCTGACATCCAATAGCCGGCCTCGGTGGTGTCGTGGTTCAGCTATCGGACATAAGGATGGTAAGTACTGGGTTCGCAGCCCGGTACCGGCTCCCACCCCAGAACTAGCTTTATCGACTCAATGGGTTGCTGCAAAACCACTATATATATAGACAGCCCAGGGAACGTTTTGTTTTCAAAATGTTGATTTAGCATGTTTTAAAATTGTGTTCACTGCAGTCGAGATAGTTGAGGTATGTATCCATGACAGCATGCTTGAACCTTAATTGGATATAAGCACGAAAATAAATTGAAATGAATGACTAGCCGATGGTTAATTAATCCATGTCCCGAGTCACAAAACAAAACAAACTTACTCTATATCATTAAAATGTTTTATTATGAACAATCAGGACCCAGCCAACATAGGTGTTATTTGCAAGTTGGTTTTCCAATATAATGAATAGACAATGTATATACATCTATAGTTTGTTGATATTGCTACTTTTTGATGTTATTTTGTGGACTTTGTTCCCATGTGGAATGTTTAAATGCAATACAAGTAGTAATACCCTCACTATAGGGCATATCGATTTCACTGGGTATTACTACTAATACATTTTATCTTATCTTATCTTTGAAAGTTAGTCAATGTTAATTTTGTTAATTCCCCACCTCCAAATCGACATTTCAAACAACTGACGTGTACCGTGACGGAACAACATCTTTAAGAGCATGCAGAACGATTTCCTGATGAATTCTTGGAAGCGAAGCCGTGACGTCTGCACCGAGATGTAGGGGGCGCTGTTTAACACGAACTGGTTTGCCTCTTTCGAGACTGGAAGCGTCTGGACATCAATCATCCTTATCACACGGACGTAAATCTACCTTGTTGCCGGATCGCGTTTCACCGCCGGTTTTTTTAGCCTTGGCACTCCAACAGACAATGTGCAACATCATTACAAGGTAAGTCTCCTTCAAACAAGGTGGAGGTTAAAAAAACAATATTTGTTGTTGAACATAATAAATGTTTATACATGTATATCATTGTAAAGAAATGCATTTTAAGAAATAGTAGTCAAAAAAAATTAATAATAATCAGGTGAATGGGTCCATCGAGGGGGTTCGATCCTGCGACGCATGGCACCTCAGGAGAGAGCCGTACCGACTGAGCTAGATCCCGCCCAAGAATGTAAAGTGGAAATGCCTAGATGTTGCAGATTATGAAGGAAGAAAAAAAATTCATTGTGGACCGTAGCTAATTATTTGGGGTTTTTTCTTGTAAAGAAAGTTTTACAATGTTCAATAGCAAAACGAAGAATATTAACCAAGGAAAAACGTAAGTAACAATAACGATGAAGCTGCAAGTGTTTCCACTCTGAGTAGTCACATTTCCCCTCGCCTCTTTTATAGTTAGGACTGTTCCAAAACCGATCATGGGGGAGGTGGGAGACACCACCATAATTATTATGATTAGTAGCGTAGTCGGTGGGCGGGGTGAGCGGGGGGGGGGGGGGGCATGTAGTCCATTCGCCCCTATAACACCTCTTTTCTCAATACCTTTTATATTTGTTTGCCTGACTAGCCAATACACTATTCATAGACAGTGTGCACCCCCCCCCCCCCCCCCCCCCCCCGTGTTGATCCCTCAGTATGAAACCCTGGCTACACAAGTGTGCCTGCTGGGACTGCTAAATCTGTTTTCTCTATGGCTAATTTGTTTACATAAAACGTTATTTTATAGGTTGAAGGATATACAGAAAACTTACCCCTCTACCACCCCTCAATGCTAGAACAGCCCTGGCAGTACTACCATGGATTAAACAATAAACGCCGCAGTGACATACTGGCATAAAACCGTCACGTGGACTTGGATAACAACACTGCCAAGTTTTCCGCGCTGTTGAAGTCAAATGGATATTTAATAGGTTCACAAAGGAATTACTATTGAATCACGTTGCACGTCATTCGCGGATTATTGGCCGTGTGTGTGGACACGTGGGCAGAATTAGCGCCGTGCAGGGGGGATAATGGGCTACACTTGTCAGCTAGTATTTCTCGCAGTATGTCACTCTCGGTACGTAATGCGGTGTAGGCGCAATAAATCAACGACTTCTTTATTTACCATATGCAATACCAAACCGATGTATGTGTGACCGTTTCATAACAACACGAAATAATAAGATATCGCAAACTATCCGTATAAAACTATAATATGTATGTTATGAATGAAAATTTGATATCAAACTTTAATGTAGGCTAAATATAAACATAATATAATTATGTACTATGTATAAATAAATAAATAAATAAATAAATAAATACTGATAACATATAATTAAATACTACTACTACTACTACTACTACTACTACTACTACTACTACTACTGCTGCTGCTGCTGCTGCCGCTGCTGCTACTGCTACTACTATCACTACTACTACAACTGGTAGTAGTAGTAGTAACATTAATAGTAGTAGTAACTTTGTAGTAGTAGTAGTAGTAGTAGTAGTAGTAGTAAATCTATATTTGTATTTGTATTGTATTTGTATTGCATTGTTTTTATTAGAGCAAACTATGATTTACAAGTATTTAAAAAAAATTAAGTTCGCATAAAAAATACCCAGCAAGTTTAATAAAGATCATGCCAAAATATCAAATTAATTCAACGAAAATATTCACAGTTCTTCCTAAAATGATTATTGTTCTTTTTTCTGTTTTAACATATTTTGTATAGTCAACTCTAAAAATAAAAATATGTTTCATTCGTTACTGACAAAATGCCTTGTCACTATTTTTGTTTTCATAAATATTCTATGTTTTCCTGCATAAGACTGATTATGTTTCATAAATATTTGTTGCTTTTTCCCCTCTAATTTTCCGTTCTCACATAAACTTAAAGGAAACATCTGTCTGTATGTCAAAATGTTTGCTTGCGCTAACAACTGAAAATAAAACTGTTATTAATATTCATGTGATCAACCGGAAACGTATTCTGCACACGATCGAGAGCTTATCTGGATTAATAATAAATGGTAAACAACTTCATGAATATTCATACATACTTTATTAATCGCTGACAGCTTTGTTTCTGGAAGGCTGCGCAGGCGCAAACGTTCTGTTATTTAATGAGATAGATTAGCCGAGATGTTTGATGAATAACCCGAGGCAATTATCAATACTAAAAAAAGTATTTGCAGAGAAACAATTTTGAAACAGTTTTTATTTTTTATTATCCCATACATCTTTTATGATCGCTTGTTTTGTAGAGTGCAAATCAGATTTTACGGTATCTGTGTTTTCTTTCAATCTGGTTTCTTATTCGTAAAGTTTACACAGCATTGCAAACCCCATGACTATAGTTTTGTTAGATTTTCTCAATGAGATGTACTAATAATTTTAAAGGGATTAAAACATTATTTTTTTTTAATAAATTTTAGAAATGTACTAGTATTAACTGTAAACTTAGCTAACGTATGTTTGTGCTATATGTTTCGTCGTGTGTTTAAAACATATACATTAAAAAAAACCTCTAATATAAATGATTCTCTAGTTGGGTATAATATTTTACGTGCACGTTAAGAACAAGCTGTTGCAGCACACACCTTGAATCTCTTATTTTTGAGAAGTCATATATGCATATGCATACATTTAACATTTATTAAAACAAAGAGTTCGTTTTGTTTAACAACAAGTCTTAATTAATCATCGGCTATTGGATGTCAGATATTTGGTAATTCTGACACGTAGTCATTAGAGGGAACCCGCTTCATTTTTTCTAATGGAACAAGGGATATTTTATATGCATTTTCCTACAGACAGGCAAACACATACCACGGCTTTTGACCAGATGTGATGCATTGGTAGGAACGAGAGAAAACCCCAATCAGTTGAATGGATCCACTGAGTAAAACAAAGAAGGCAACAATGCATCTGTTCACTGTAATGTAATACAAATAATTTCATCGTACAACTGATTACGGTATATATACATTTATGAATGGACTGATAATAGAAGAGAACAGGATATTTGTAGCTTATTGAAAAGCCAAACCTGTATAACATAGTCTAATATGAAATAAAGGTGCAAAAAAGAAGAAGAAAAGACCCCCACCCTTTTTAATAACGTATTTGAAAAGTTAACGTTTTTTTACACAATGACGTACGGTAAATAGGTGGGGTTTTTTTTATGAAAACAGTTGGAGAAAAGAGTATTTTCGGGGAAACGTGATAAATAAATAAATAAATAAATAAATAATTAAATAAATAGTTTTTAAAATTTAAATAAAAGTTGAAAAGATATCTATAGTACTGAACTAATACTGCTAACAGAGAATATAAAATGTCTCGTTATACATTAAATTCGGATAACTGTATGTTATTTCGTTTTATGGTCGTCAGAAGATCAGAGAATAAGGCTGACATGCCAACATGTATTTCACTTTAAACGCAACTACGTTAGCTTCTGATGACTTAACCGACTGCGATAAAGGTCAAAGGTCAAGGTTACATGCCAACATATATTTTACTTTCTACATTACATATATACTTTGACTTCACCGATTGAGACTGAAGGTCACATATCAAGAATATCTGCCAACATGCATTTTAATTTCCGCATTAATACGTCGGTTTCAGTTGACGTGTCTGATTATATATAAATTCATTTTGATTATTTTGTGGACTACTAATCCAGTGATGGACTTTTTCTCATTACAGAGTTCGTCGGATAGTTCCCGAGAGAGAAAGGATGAGTTCAGAGGCCAAGCTTCGTTCGCTTTACTAGCGGGTTTCTGTGTGCGACTGTTGTGTTATCACGTTTATGTGCCCCTGCTGGGCTCTTTCAGGAACGAACGAACGAACAAATGAAAGAAGGAATATTTCCTTAAAGGGACAAACCTTAGTTTTTAAACACTAAGGGATAGTTTTGACTATTATAACCGTTTCTGATAACTGAAATCATACTTTGCTTAGATTTTATGGTTTAGAGTATCAATTTCCGAACATTTGTAGTGCTTTTGGTCATCCTGGTGTTTTTAATATCACAAAATGCAATTCATATATTTTTTAAAACGCACCTGCGGCTGAGAAGTAACAGTTATGGAGTCGAGTTTAGTCTATTTTAGAGGGTATTTCATCATTTCAAAGTTACAGACTCATGTTTCTCTCAATTGTAACTTTATCCAAATGTGTTACAGGTTTGTAGATTCACTAAACTTAGTGTTAATTTTCACGGATTGAAACTAGGATCTGTTCCTTTAACGACAAACGCAGCACAGTTTAAGCTACGGCTACCGAGACAAAGAGAAAACCTGGGTACCTGCTTCCGCCTTATAGGCTACCGAAAAAGGGACCGTGTATAGGCATTTTTTGAAGATATGACAGTACATATCACAACTTTAATGTACCAGTCCATAGAACGTAAGGCGAGCTACATCCATTCCTTGGTTGTTTTAGTAAGACCAAACCAGATACTTCACGACAATCCATATACTCAACAAAATTAATTAAATAAGTGAAGATTTTGGTCATTTGTTTTGTTACTGTCATATTATTTTAGCAATTTTATATCACAGACAACTTCTGGACATTAATTCAATAAAATCAAAAACGTTTGCTCGCAGTGGGTTTTCATATAATGTTCGTTGTTTTTTGTTTTTTTTAAAACACCGAAATACGTATTCGGCTAAGATTCGTTATACGTTAGTTTGTTACAACACTTGTTATTCCATTTGCTCGAAATTGTTGTTTACATCATTACCACAACGTCGACATCTTACAACGGAAGAAATTGTTTTTGTTGTATATCATATTTAAAGGAAAATGCCGAAAATATCTTTTGGTCCTTTACTAATTTTGCTGAGTATATGTGTGACATTCCATAAATGTTAATGTGCACGCTGTGTAAGAGTAAATGTATTGAACCAACCATAAAACTAGATTTTATTTAAACACTTGATGCATGGAGAAAAACATTTATCAGATCCAGCTGCGTAAAATAGTAGTTACGGCGCATCATCAGGTCGTCGTCATTATCTGATCAATTCCGTAACAGCGCTCACGACTGAGTTATAGCCAGCCACTACAGAGACTCGAACACAAAGCCTTCTAGACGTCAACCACCGATCATGACCACATCTTGCGTGTTTGGTATCGCTCGACTTAATACACGTATTTAGTATCTGCGGCCAGTAATTGGAAAAAAACAAAACCTTTGTTTAGGATACGCAAAGCAAACATTCTTAGGAAGCCATAATTATCCTGTCAACGGCGTGATAAAACAAGACTCTTCACGGTTTTTGGTCGGTCCTCGGCCGCAGGAATCAATATGAACAGCGGCAAATTTATACATCTTACTAGTTATGTGTCTCTTCTTAATCGATACTAATGTTCGCTACCTTTGAACAGAGCACATCAGTTGAAAGAGTGATAGGTCGTTTTTCTTCCCCATTATTGATCGTAAAGAACGTTATACACTGCGTGGAACACAGTTCTTCTCGAGGAAGGAAATGTTTTATTTAACGACGCACTCAACACATTTTATTTACGGTTATATGGCGTCGGTTCTTCTTGAGAGACAAGGAAAGAAAGAAAGAAAGAAAGAAATGGTTTATTTAACGACGCACTCAACACATTTTATTTACGGTTATATGGCGTCAGATATATGGTTAAGGACGACACAGATTTTGAGAGGAAACCCGCTGTCGCCAATCCATGGGCTACTCTTTCCGATTAGCAGCAAGGGATCTTTTATTTGCGCTTCCCACAGGCAGGATAGCACAAACCATGGCCTTTGTTGAACCAGTTATGGATCAATGGTCGGTGCAAGTGGTTTATACCTACCAATTGAGCCTTGCGGAGCACTCACTCAGGGTTTGGAGTCGGTATCTGGATTAAAAATTCCATGCCTCGACTGGGATCTGAACCCAGTACCTACCAGCCTGCAGACCGATGCCTTAACCACGACGCCACCGAGGCCGGTGAAAGACAAGGATTACGAAGGGGTGTGCGAGTAGGGATAGTTTAACTGTTATGGAACCCGTAAGAAGAATACTTGAAGAAAAAAAGGATGAAATGTTTTATGTAACAACGCTCTCTACACATTTTATTTACAGTTATGTGCACAGATAATGAGAGAGAAAACCCGCTGTCGCCATGCGTTACTCTTTTCGATTAGCAGTAAGAGATCTTTTACTTGCACCATCTCACTGCCAGGATATGTACTGTACATACCACGATCTTTGTTACACCAGCTGTGGAACACCGGTTACAAAAATAGCGTGGTGGGGTGAAGGGGGACATGCTTCCGTCACGAAATTACTGGGATACAACATTTGGGTATTACAATTTATACCCCAAAACAGCTTTAATGCATTGATTTTGGGGGTTCCTTCGAAGAGTATGTTTTAATATTGTAATATATTTTAGTTAACGTGTTTTAAATAACATATAATATAATGTCTAACACATTTGATTCGTGAAATAAAAAAAAGTTCATATAAGAATAAATTTATTCTTTAACTGTTGATTATTTTTTATATTATTTAATATATTTGGTTCCGTTTGTTTTTGGGTCATGGATTTTGTTGGTGGTGGGGTTTTTTAATATATATATATATATATATATATATATATATTTAATAAAGAGAATATCGTAGACTCATAAATAACGAGAACGAAATGTGAGATATATTTAAATTTCTACTTTACATATAATTTTTAATACCTCTTTATATTTGGACTCTTTCCTTCTATTTCCATTAATAATATACAGGTCAATATTCGCTCGCCCGTTGTCAGGTCATCACCACGTCACGTGATAATCACGCGGTCAGTGTTTAATCTATTATATTTGTAGGGGACGATGGTTAGTGGTGACGTGCGGAAGCAACCTGCTGCCCACCATTTTGTCTCCGCCGGTGAATGTGATTAGCACGGGTCGAACACTATCGATTTTACTCTCCTCGGAGGAACTGGGTTTCTGGGCAAGTGTGTAAATGTGTTTCTGTGTTGACAAGTCACCGATCTAAGGAGAATTGGGGAAAATCCTAGTCATGTCCTTCTCTAATAAGAACTGAAGTCCACTTTGTTAACCCTAGATCAGGGCCGTACCCTCCGGGGCAGGGAGGGGTACAGGGAGGGGGCAGGAGGGGGCAGGAGGGGGCAGGCTGATATTTTTTTTTTACCACAGACAATGGCATACACATCTCAAGGTTTAATATATATTGTGTTTCATTTATTTATAAAAAGTAGTGCCCCCCCCCCCCCACCCATGAGATTGATCAGGGTACGGCCCTGTATATACTAAGACAAAAGACGTAAATGTGCTTATAATTTTTTTTTTTATATTTATTTCATTTCAATTTATTTTCGTGCTTATATCCAAGCGCGCTGTCCTAGGCACACAACTCAGCTATCTGGGCTGTCTGTCCAGGACAGTGTGTTAGTTGGTTAATGGTTAGTGAGAGAGAAGAGGGTGTAGTTGCCTTACACGTACCCACTGAGCCCTTAAGAATTCGCTCTGCATGTAGTCCGATGGCTTAACCACTGCGTCACCGAGGCCGGTATAAAGAAAAATGAATGAATGAATGTTTAACGACACCCTATTACAAAATATATCGACTACTGGGTGTCACACGATGTTACAATAAACAAAATCGTGACTTTCAAAGTGAAATCGAACACTGGATTTCATTGATGCATCATTCGTCAGTATAAGTAACAGGTCATTTCCAATACAAAATGGAATGTGTAACTATGACGTCATTGAACGTAGCTTTCTTTGAAAGTACAATGCAATACTCGCAAATAGCTAAAGTTGTTTGTGTTAATATATTGGCATAAACCTACAAACTATTAATTAGAAAGAAAACTTTAGTCATGAAGGAAGGAAAGAAATGTTTTATTTAACGACGCACTCAGCACATTTTTATTTACGGTTATATGGCGTCAGACATAGGATTAAGGACCACACAGATATAGAGAGAGGAAACCCGTTGTTGCCACTTCATGGGTCACTCTTTTCGATTAGCAGCAAGGGATCTTTTATATGCACCATCCCACAGACAGGATAGTACATGCCACGGCTGTTGTTACACCAGTTGTGGAGCACTGGCTGGAACGAAAAATAGCCCAATGGAGACACTGACGGGGATCGATCCTAAGCAGACCGCGCATCAAGCGAGCGCTTTACCACTGGGCTACTGGCCTAAAGTTAAAAAAGTAAGTTATCCTATAAGCATGCCTAATCGGTATAGTTTGAAGATTAAAACAGAAATTAATTTAATGTGTGGTTATATTTGTTTTTAGTTTTATTTTGTATTGTGTTGTACCAATATTATATACATCAGGCATATGGTTAATAAAATATTAAAGAATTAAATCTTAATTAATTAAAAATAATTTAACATTTATATTTCAAATTACTATTATTTAATATTAGGCAGTATGAACTAAAAAGAGGAAGAAACAATATTTTCAATACTCTTCCTAAAACGTCGTCCAATTCAATTAAATGGGTATCATAATTCTTCCGTCTTCATTTTTTAGAATTTGTAATACGACGCCAAACAGGCGCCAAACGTGTTTAGAAATTTGCGAATTTGCCGTTTCCATTTTTACAAATATCAAGTTTCAAGAGTAATATTCAATTACGGCGTTGGCGTGGCGTCACGATGTTCGAGTCGGTGTCGTTGTTATCACGTCAGGTCAGACCGGCACGCGGCACGTTCATATTCATGTCGATGTCGGCGCTAATGGCACGCAGGACAAATTTGTTTAGCACTTTCTGTTTCTTCCTTTCACTTAACACGAGTGTAGTTCTATTTTACATTAACGCACACATTGCCAAGTTTTTGTTTTGTTTTGTTTTGTTTGTTTTGTGTTTTTTTAGATTTATATTTATACTGATTATTTTACTAACACTGATTCTAGCTGTTACAGTTTGTAACCAATACATGAAACTTTATGTTGTAGTGTTTGCTTTTCATGATTATACATAAACCACACCCAGCTAGTGCTCCACGACTGGTGTGACACAGGCCGTGGTATGTACTATCCTGTCTGTGGGATGGTGCATATAAAATATCCCTTGCTGCCAATCGAAAAGAGTAGCCTGCGAAGTGGCGACAGCGGGTTTCCTCTCTCAATATATGTGTCGTCCTTAACCATATGTCCGACGCCATATAACCGTAAATAAAATGTGTTGAGTACGTCGTTAAATAAAATATTTCCTTCCTTTTCTAAAGCACACCCACGTGTGCTTTTTAAATAACTTTTTCGTAATAGTTTATACTATATATTCAGGTGATGAGTTGTAAAGAATTTGCTTTCCTTGAAAAGGCGAAGATCTAAATGGTATTGTGTGTGGTGTGTTGTGTATTTCGACTTTTTGTTTGTAGGAAATATTGTCTATAGGTATTGGAAATTAGTATATTATGGAGGTACTGTAGGTAGCATTTTAAAGTTGCATCCTCTATCTAGAAAACTCGGAATTCGCCGCTGTTACATTGGCTATAAACTTTAAAGTATGTGCTAGTTAACATACTAATACTTTGTCCAATTTGGGTGGGACGTAGCTCAGTGGTAAAGCGTTCGCTTGATGCGCGGTCGGTCCGGGATCGATCCCCGTCGGTAGGCCCATTGGACTATTTCTCGCTCCAGCCAGTGCACCACGACTGGTATATCAAAGGCCGTGGTATGTGTTATCCTCTCTGTGGAATGTTGCATATAAAAGATCCATTGCTGCTAATCGAAAAGAGTAGCCCAAGGGGTGGCGACAGCGGGTTTCCTCTCTTAGTATCTGTGTGGTCCTTAACCATATGTCCGACGCCATATAACCGTAAATAAAATGTGTTGAGTGCGTCGTTAAATAAAAACATTTCCGTTGAACTTATTTCTTATTGTCAGCAATTTGGTTTTAAGAATTATGAGCATTCAGTTTTTCCTGTGTTAATAAAAAGTGATGCGTTCCAGCCCAGATAACGCCACCATCGTCGTCCTGCTGTGCACGTGGCACGAGATAGAGCCACACGTAAATAACGGAGATTAAGTCAAATTTCCAACAGCTATTGGACGGTTAATTTAATCACGTGTGTCGGATATTAATTTACATCAAGCGGAACAAAACCGCTGTCGCCCGATTATCTCCCTTCCCGATTTATCATTAGATTTAATCAGCAATCGATAAAGGAGTGTCTTTGTGATATTTTTCTCGGCGAATCTTTACATGCGTATTCTTGTCAGACGAATGAAAAACAATATATTTGTAAATTTATGAGATATTTCCCCCAATATTAAAATTTAAAAATCGAAAAAAAGTTAAAGGCAAACGTATGTTGTCCGAAGATTCCAGTGATAAGGCGTGATTATAATTCCATATTATATCAATGGTTCAAAAGGTTTTTGGGGGTTTTCTTAATTTTCACGAATCTTCAAATCCATGTTTCCAAAAGATTAAATGATGTGTTTTGTTACATGGTTCTTTGAAAATACACGTATGAAAGGAAGGAAATGTGTTATTTAACGACGCATTCAGCACATTTTATTTACGGTTATATGGTGTCAGACATATGGTTAAGGACCACACAGATATTTAGAGAGGAAATCCGCTGTCGCCACTTCATGGGCTACTCTTTTCGATTAGCAGCAAGGGATCGTTTATATGCACCATCCCACAGACAGGATAGTACATACCACGGCCTTTGATACACCAGTTGTGGAGCACTGGCTGGAACGAGAAACAGCCCAATGGGTCCACCGACGGGGATCGATCCTAGACCGACCGCGCATCAAGCGAACGCTTTACCACTGGACTACGTCTCGCCTCTATACACGTATGATGTCGTATGAGTTATATTCCCAAGAAACAGTTTGCTTTTATGTATAGTCACACCTTTAGCAACTGTGTAGAAATAAAGCTTCTGTGGAAATGTTCTAGGTTACAAAAAGTACTTAAACACAGATACTCGAGAGGGCAATGATATAGTTAATTAACATTCTAATGTGAACAAAAAATCTTCAACAGGAATACTATATGTAACACTGTTAGACCGAATTTTAAGCAAACTCGTTTATGAATGTTGGAATATGAAAACTACGAATTTCCGGAACATAAAACAATAAGAATGTGGGCATTTGGTAACGTTAGAAAGTGTTGCTAGACATCCAAACTGTTTTGGGGTTTTTAGCGATATTTTAACTGTATAAACAACACATATTGGTATATGGTGTTTGACAATTTCTACACATAGGACATAAATAACATTTATTTACGTCTTTACGAGAACTTTTTTAACGACACCACTAGAGCACATTGATGTATTAATCCTAAGCTATTGGAAAAAGATCGAAAGAAAGAAATGTTTTATTTAACGACGCACTCAACACATTTTATTTACGGTTATATGGCGTCAGACATATGGTTAAGGATCACACAGATTTTGAGAGGAAACCCGCTGTCGCCACTACATGGGCTACTCTTCCGATTAGCAGCAAGGGATCTTTTATTTGCGCTTCCCACAGACAGGATAGCACAAACCATGGCCTTTGTTGAACCAGTTATGGATCACTGGTCGGTGCAAGTGGTTTACACCTACCCATTGAGCCTAGCGGAGCACTCACTCAGGGTTTGGAGTCGGTATCTGGATTAAAAATCCCCATGCCTCGACTGAGATCCGAACCCAGTACCTACCAGTCTGTACACCGATGGCCTCCTAAGCTATTGGATGTCAAACATCTGGTAATGTTGACATATAGCCTTATAGAGGAAATCCGCTACATTTGTCCATTAGTAGCAAGGGATCTTTTATATGCACCATGCCATAGGCAAGATTCACAGGATAGCACATACTTTACAAGAAGAAGATAATATTAATAAACCCATTGTAGTGCCGTTCACGAATATCATTATTTCCAGAAGCCTACAAAACGATCGTTTATAGGCCACCTTCCTAAAAAAAAAAAAAAACCATAATTTTTTTTATTTTGAAAGGAATTTTAAAAAAAAAAATTCAATGGCGTCCACTAACATCCCCACCCCACCCCACATCATACACCTTTACCGTTCATAAAACATTTGATAATTTTATAACCGGCCCTTAGTTTTATGTTCCTCGTGAAATAAGTTCCATTTGTCATGGTCATTTAGAACTTGTATCAATTGATAATGATCTCACTCCAGACATAAACCCGATAATAACGAATAACCTGTCTATTAACGTTCCTGCAATACGTCCATCAACACCGCCAGGTAAGTAATGCCCTGACGTACGTCTGTCTAGCTATTCCCCCGAGACGAGAAGTCGGCCTGTTATGACAACTGCCAGGTGCCAGCGAAAACGGCCGGCCGTCAATTTGCCGTTTCACAGACGATGGAATTCGTATGCATTTTTCAGATGGAAAAATAGCTATTGACAGCTTTTGCGCGTGTCACAGATGTTATGCACGTGTCTGGGGTTGGATGCCACTTGGAGCGGCGAGCGGGTGTAAGGCAATATCTGTGTTGTGGTAATTGACGCGCAAATAACGCACATCTGGGCAGAGCAGACGAACAAAGCTTATGAATATTAATTACTCGCTTACTGGTCTAAACTCCTCAGTTATTTATGTATATATATATATTGCGATTTTAATTATGAAAATAAAGAGCATTTAGCGAAATAATGTTTACATATGCAAATAATTATAATATTTATTTTAAATCATATATATAATTATGTACTTAGCAGTATTTTTTTTTTTTTTAATTTTAATTTTAATTTTTATTATTATTTTGTTTTTATTTATTTAACGTTTCGTTTATTTATTTATTTTATTTGCGTATCTAGTTTAACTTTTTATTCGTGTCATTTTGTTAATATCTAAATAATTTATAACATACATGTACATGTATATACCAGTATATATATTTTTTTTTTTTTGTATTGCCAAATTTGTCCTGAACTCAAAGTTGTAGTGGTTTTAAGCAGAATAAAACCACGATATTTTTCATTAGAGCACAGATAACGTTGATTTTTTATGTCAATACTCCATTAAACGGTATATCGATATTCCATTAAACGGTATATCGATATTCCATTAAACGGTATATCGATATTCCATTAAAACTGACATTAGCTGTTATTTAGTATTTTTGTATACTCATACTGCATTTCATTTTATTGTTAACTTTGAAATCAAAGGGTTCGTGAAAATATCTTTAAAACATTCTCGAATAGCTGGCGCCGTTTTATATATTCGTAAAAGGCCTTTTGTGTTATATTAAAACAAATCATTTTAGGCTTACTTCTAATATTCAAACAAAAATTGGGCGGAATTAAATGTTTGCTTTAGCATGAACTGATTTGGTGTCAACGAAATTTGATTTTCTTTTTTTTTCTTTTTTTCTTTGTTGCTTTCCTACCGTGGGATAAACACTTCATGATTAATCTAATCTACTTCTGTTTAATAAATTAAGAATAAATATTTGATTCATTTATATTAATTATTTTATAACGTGCATTGAATTGAGGAAACAGAATAATACATACAGAGCTAAAAGTACATGTTGACGCTTTCGCCATCAACAAAAGAATAAGAAATAGCAATGGATTGTCTTTTAACTGTGTCAAGGTCAATTTATTTTAATATACATATTAAAATAATAGTTTAAAAAACACACCCAGAAAACGCTGCACATAAAAAGTCTACATTCAGTTTTATACTTAATATTTCATTAACTTTTTTTTCACCCAAAAGCTACGAACTCTGATATCTCGATTAGCAAAGATTACGATACAATGATCTAATCTATAGCCAGTTTCGACGTATGTGCGTATTTTGATCACGTTTGTAACTGTCATCACGTGATTCACCGTGTCTGAACATTTCATAACGTTATGTATATTTCATCATGTTTATGTCCTTTAATCATGCTTGTATATTTCATTGTCTTGTTTCATAAAGTTTGTTTCACCAAGTACACATATAAAAGAATGCTACACTGTTTGACATTCTAATTTATATATCTCCCTTCACCCCCTTTTTTCTACTGTTTTTCTCTTTTGCTCAGTCATATCTCTCCCCCTCTATTTCTTTCTCTCTCTCTGTGTCTTCTGTGTGTGTCTCCTCTCCTCTCTCTTCTCTCTCTCTCTCTCTCTCTCTCTCTCTCTCTCTCTCTCTCTCTCTCTCTCCTCTCTCTCCTCTCCCTCTCTCTCTCTCTCTCTCTCTCTCTCTCTTTTCTCTCTCTCTCTCTCTCTCCTCCTCTCTCTCTACTCCGTCTACCTCTCTCTCTCTCTTGTTTTCTCTTCTCTTCCCCCTCCCTCCCTCCTCTCTCTCTCCCTCCCCCTCCCCCCCCTGTATCTCTGTCTCTGTCTCTCTCTTTCTTTCCTCTCCCCCTTCTCTCTCTCCTTTCCCTCTCCTCTCTCTCCCTCCCCCCTCCTCTCTCTCTCTCTCTCTCTCTCTCTCTCTCTCTAAAAATAAATCTAATCTAAATGATTAACTTGTATTTGTCGTTGATGGCTATAATTGTAAGCAATTACAAGCAACTCCAGCCTCATTATGTCATTACTTGTGACACATCCTGAAATACAATATCTGTAAACGTGACATATCATCCAGACAAAATACGTGTATTACGGATTTTTCAATTGTTGGAACGGGGATACTATATGACATTAATAAACAAACGATATTATAACCCGGAACTCCAACTTACTACGGCAATTTTCATCTGGCAATAAATGTTACGTTAGTAACACATATTTGTTATTTTATGATCTCACATTTTTACCAATGAAAGCACAAATAAAATATGTCGCAGTACGTTACATAATATTAAATATTTCAGCCCAAATTTGTTATATACATGATTCAAAGTAAGTTGAATGGCTGGACATCTATCCGTTGTTTATGTAGAAACAGAATATCGTAATATATATAATCCGTTTGTAGTAAATTGGCAAGTTTTTCGTCGTAATAAGAATAAATTATTTATATACTGATGGAAAAAAATAAAGGATCACACAGATAGCAACAAGAAATAATGACTGCAACAAAAATCAATTCATATTGTCAGAAGTTGACTGGGAACATATTGGCAGCACATTCAACACTACAGACATTCAATCCCACATTACAACTTGGTATGAAATACATACATTACTACGCTAGTAATGAATTAAATTTCATCTACAATTCGATGTGTTCCCTTATTTCTTTCCATCAGTAAATGTTTGCTAAATTTTGAAAGTCCAAGATAACATCCATTCAAGACTAACATATTTGAAAGCCGCAGACCCTAGATTCCACGAACGTTTGTGTTTCGCATCACATTAATTCTCAGCTCTACAAATACCTGGGGCAAGTTGTTCAAACGTTAGTTAGCTTAACGAGCCGACATTTCCAAAACCAAGGACTGAATCAATACAAATAATAATCAAAACCAATGTGGAAACATGACTTAGAACAACCAAAGGGATCCATACATAATGAAATATAACGTTTCTAAATCTAAAATAACTAAAAGGCAAGTATAGGACTAACCCATGGTTAATTGAGCTATGCTTTGTACAACCGGGCCCTAGTCATTCAGAACAAAATAGAACTGTATTCACTTAGAACACCATCGGCGTTACATTTGAGATGGTTTACAATCATTTCGACAGCAAGTATACTGCTTACAAAATCTAAATAAATAAATCCACAACACATAGTTAATCACTTTCAGACATGTACACAATAATATACATGTAATATAATGAAACTTACAAATAACTAGCTTACGAAAGATAAATATTTTATTCAGAAACACGTTGGGTTTTCTAAAATGAATAAATAAAGAAGTTGTAATTAATGTGTAACATAACGGTAAAAATATGTACCATCAAAACCTATTTCATACTATCTAGGGTACCTACCTAATAACTAGGGTAAGTGGCTTCAATGTTTTTATTTAAATATGAAATGATAATAAATTAAATGTAATTAACAATCGTGAAATTAATCTGTCTGAAGGCGTTAACGTATTAATCCAAGAAATAAAGTACAAATAAAGAAAAAATAGCCACTTAACAAAATGACTTTGATGCCCAAAGCTTGCAACAATGGGCAATTTTCGTTTCCTTTCAAAATAATTTGATTAATGCCATTAATTTGGATTTAATTTGAGACACTTCCATTTCGTTTTATTTGGTTTGATTTATGTTGCAATAATTTATTTGTCTCATATTGGCTTTCAATACTGTGGTCACGAGACATGCACGCGATATTTTTGTTTTAATTGCAGAGATGGAATGTGAATTATATTTTCGGTAGTTGCAACTTCGAGCTTAAAATATTAATTATCTCTTCTGTATTTGTTAGTTATATGTAGAAATATTAAAACAAATAGAGAAAGATTCAGTATGGATATTATAATTTGAAGAGAAAAGATATAACAGGGTTACAATATGTCAATAGATATTTTTAGAGATTGCGTCAACGCAACAGCAACAAAATAGGGTAATGAAAAAATGTGCCTTCTTTAATACAGGTGCCTGCTTAATGGAGGTCAAGGTATACACCAAGTAAGACGATTTGAGAAAACATGAAACCAGCTCCGTTTTATGCAGCCGGCAAAGCTACAATGTTTATAATCGATTAAATAATCTTCACGTAAGAGTACATGTAAGTATTAATGTATTTACTAGCCTACTGAATGAAAGCTAACGGTAACTACACTCGTTCAGCAGTTGGCTAACGCAGCCCGGTAAAGTCAAGCTGTTAGCGGGCACGGCGATCAATAGAGCTTAGACTTTCCCGGGCTGCGAAACGCTTGCCGGCCATGTTGGTGAATAAATATATCGCTAACTCCCTGCGAGAAACGAAGCCGCCTGAAATTAACGCTGCAATCGACAAGAGAGAAATGAACACAGGAAAAGCTAGATTACATATGACTTGATCGTACTTACGATTTACGTCCAACAGATGTAGACTTGGCGCTCAGAACACAGCCAAATGCTGCATATTTCTCTGCTGGGCAATATTGCAATTTGACGTTTCAGTGTGGATAATGCACAAGTGAGTCACGTGACGTGAAATTGACACTGGCTTCGATCGGCATTCCTTCAATATGCGGAGGGCGAGCGATTTGTTGAAATGAGAGCACGCTGCATTTGCTGTTCCATTTGGGATACAAAAAGACTTCATTGTTTCCCCCCGAGTGTTCCGACTGTGTGTTGGCATTCGTCACAAAACTGTGCAGTTAGTCGTACGTGAAGGTGCAACGGTTATCGATTCAGAACATTCTCACACACACAGCAGGGTCTCTCTCTCTCTCTCTCTCTCTCTCTCTCTCTCTCTCTCTCTCTCTCTCTCTCTCTCTCTCTCTATGTTAGTAATGTGGTTTTTTGGTGTATTTATCTCCTCATTTTTCTCTTTCTTTGTCTCCGTCTCTCTCTCTCTCCTCTTCTCTCTCTCTCTCTCTCTCTCTCTCTCTCTCTCTCCTCTCTCTCTCTCTCTCTCTGTTAGTATGTGTGTTTGTGTATTTATCTCTCATTTTTCTCTTTCTGTCTCCGTCTCTCTCTCTCTCTCTCTCTCTCTCTCTCTCTCTCTCTCTCTCTCTCTCTCTCTCTCTCTCTCTCTCTCTCTGTCTCTCTCTCCCTCTCTCTCTGCTCTCCTCTCTCCTCTCTCTCTCTCTCTCTCTCTCTCTCTCTCTCTCTCTCTCTCTCTCTCTCTCTCTCTCTCTCTCTCTCTCTCTCTCTCTCTCTCTCTCTCTATGTGTGTGCCTCTCTGCCCTCTTCTCTCTCATTCCCTTTCTTCCCATATCCACATGAACTTTCAAACAGGAGAGCGCATACCACAGCATTTGTTATACCATCTGTTGGGCACTGGCTGGGATGGGAAAAAAACAATTGATACACTGAGAAGATTCGCCCCTACGACCCGAGCAATTCAGGATAGCACTATATCGACGGACCGAATTCCACCCGCATGCACATGGAGTAAATATTTTAATAAATAAAAGTTTTTAGTGAAAAAATAAATAAATGCAGAAAACAAATGCATACAAAGCACAAAAGAAATTACAAGTTTATAACTGATTTGTAACTGCCCCATTTCAACAGCAAAATAACAATTTTCAAAATCTGCAAATTATACTTGTAGTTATAAATAAATAAATAAAATAAAATAAATTATGAAGCGTTTTTCTTTTCTGTTGTAAATCAACCAGCAATTACTGTCCTTAATTTTCAAGCTGTTATTCAATACCAGACCGAACACCATACGCCAAAGAAAAGATATGAAAGGTACTTCAGCGGGTTTGACAATAATAAAACATAACAGTCCTTTCTCTGACAATGCCACCATTTCTTAATCAACTGATATTACATTTTCTTTTGTGTGATGAACAAATGCGCAACAAACCAGCTGATATTTATCCGACATTGTGGGAACAGGTCGATACACGCGCCGTGACACGGGGGTTGTTAGTTCACGGGTAATTAACGTTGTCATATTTCCAGAAAGGGAGACGGGGGTGGGGGGATGGGGGAATCATTGATGTATGGAACACAATTCTCTTAATTTAACAGCTTTAGTCTCTTAATAACAGTGCCACCTAAAGATAATATGCACAACGTCAACACAACAGGTGTTTGTTTAGTTTTTTTGTTTGTTTTGTTTTGTTGTTTTTTGTGTGTGTTTTTTTAGGTGGGCGGTTCAGTGTATAAAAGAATACATTTAAATATAATGTGATGACAAATGTTTATTGCAAACCATACGTTTCTACCAATCATTGACAGAAATGTAGAGAAAAAAACATTACAGTTGTTTATGTACATTAATCATTATCATCATCATCATCATCATCATTATCATTTTCATCTTCATCTTCATCTTCATCTTCATCTTCATCTTCATCTTCATCTTCATAAACTTCGTTGTCGCCTTCATCATAACATAAATATTGCCGTCGTCTTGACTCTTGTCCACGCTGCAAACCAATAGCAATAATTGTAAACATAATCAAGAAATATGAATTATGCATAATTCCTGAATATATCAGGAATATAGGCCTAATGTCTGATTAACTCAGGAATTAACCACGATTACTAAAACAACGAGGAATTGAATATATACTAAAACAAACGAGAAACGCGAATATTTTAATATACATGTGTACATGTTTTCGTTTGTTGTTGTTTTGGTTTTGGTTTGACTTTAGGGTATGTTGTTGTGGTTTTGTGGGGGGTTGCAGGTTGTTGGGTTGGGTTTTGTTTCATTTTGTTTCGTTTTGCTTTGCTTTGTTTTGCTTTGCTTTGCTTTGTTTTGTTTTGTTTTGTTCGTTTGTTTGGTTGTTGTGGTTTAGTGGTGTTTTTCGCAGGTTGTTGGGTTTTGTTTTGTTTTGGTTGTTTGTTTGTTTGTTTGTTTGTTTGCTGGTTGTCGTTTCTTTTTTCTTTTCTTTTTTTCTTTTTTTGGGGGGGAGGAAAGTTGTTGGAGGTTTTTTGAGGGGGTTGTTGTTGTTGCTTTTTGTTGTTTTTGTTGCTGTTTTTTATTGGGTTTTTGTTTTGTTGTTTTTTGTTTGTTTGTTTGTTTGGTTGGTTGGTTGTTTGGCTTTTTGGGGCTTTTTTTCGGGGGGGGAGGGGGGGGGGTGTCATGATACAACTAATCCGGTAAACGGATTATCAATATGAGCCTAAAATGTTCACAAGACATTGATTTAATAATTTTAAATAAATAAAGGAAAACTAAATTATTATCCGCGGTTTTTTTTTTCTTGTTCAATATACAAGTAATTACTAGATGTTAAGGGATGGAATTATACATTTCTCCTGAAATCATTCTGATGGGTATAATTCGAATATTTGTTTTTTAATCAGTCTCCATAAACACTTTCGGGTAATCAATGCGATATTAGGAAGCGAGTGACAACAGCCAATAACGGATATTATATATAATTCTTAGACCTGTCAAAAAAGCAGCAAGGGATCTTTATATGTACCTTCCCATAGACAGGACAGTGCATACCAAGGCCTTTTATGTACTGGATCTCGGGGCACTAATTGGCACTGAAAATAAGTCCAGCCATCTATGGTTATTGCAAGCGTTCGACAACTAAGCTATATTTCAAACCAAAAAAGTCGAAGGAGTGACAATGAATTTACTTTCTGTTTTTACTGTGCGAATAACTTGATAAATTGGCTATTACATAATTCCTGATATTTTCAGGAATTGTACAGAACTCTTGATTAGACATTCCAATAGCCGATATATAGTTTGTGTGTGCTGAAGTGTCGTTAAACATTCATTGATTAGAAATAGTTCCTGTAACATATACGTAAACAAACAAACCTTAATATTAATTATACCCATAATTACCAATCTAGTAATCGTAGTCAAAATTTGTTTTCAATTAATATGGAAACCGCAAAGTAATACTAAAAGAGTTGTGCCACATATTTTGACATCTTCTTTTTTCTTGACTTGAAATGTTTGATTGTTATATCATCCCTTTTAATGTTCATGAAATAAGAAATAATTTCATGAAATACAAATATATAATGTTCTGTGATATACATTTTTACGGAGCTTGGCAGGCCACAGTACATTTTTATTATTTCTCGAAAAACATATACTATATTATATAATATTATTTTTGTTACCAAAAAGTAATTTTAAATTATCTGATTGCGTATTAATCTCTATTACATGTTTTATTTAGATTCTGATGGTTAAAGTTCGGTCCTATATCATGTTATAGATGGAAATTGAGTAAATGTTCAGAATAGCGATTTTGTTTCAGTAGAATCGGTTTCAGGCGTCAACACCACCACACCCACCCCCACCCTCCCCCACCCCTGCCCCCTTCCGCACTAACACATTTTCTTCTTTTTTTCAATGTATTTTCTGAGTGGGGTCATGACTCGACTCCCTGTAAACTTCGCTTGCCACAGTCTGGGCCCCCTGTATAAATTCCTACACACTCGCCAGGGTTTAGCAGCAAAGCAAGGGCGGATCCAAGGGAGGGGACCAGGAGGACCTGTCCCTCTCCCTAAAACATTAAAATGTCCCTGTGCCCTTTTCAGGGAGTTGCTCCATGTGCTCTTTTGCCCTTGGTCCCCTCCCTAAAATGTTTCCTGGGTATATGAAATTGACACGTAGTTGTTCCAGTCCAGAAATGACAGTCGGAAGTACACTCTTATTTTCTGTGTGTTATCCATCCTAACACGAGCTTTGTTTTGCTACAAACGATGTTATGGTGTAACATTTCATAGAAAAACAATGGGACACAAAGGCACGATATACGTTTTGTCATTATATTTTTTTCACTTTTTGTTTCACTTATTTTTGATTTTACAATCTCAGTATTAAAACACAGAAAAGAAGGTTTTAGAGAGAACTAAATACTATCTATATTTATACAAATAACTGTATACTATCTGCATCTATACAGATAACTTTATACTGTCTGCATCTATACAGATAACTTTATACTGTCTGCATATATACAGACAACTTTATACTGCCTGCATCTATACAGATAACTTTATACTGTCTGCATCTACACAGGTAACTTTATACTGCCTGCATCTATACAGATAACTTTATATTGCCTGCATCTAAACAGATAACTTTATACTGCCTGCATCTATACAGATTTACCACATATCACCAAGTGTATCTTAAGCGTCAAATGTTGATTATGTTGGTTTGTGAATGGCATATGTTATCTACTAACGGTGGTAATTATTAAAACAATTTGATACTTGAACTCGATTTGTATGTGTTTTATCACCCACATCGTTTACGGTAACATAATTATCGTATTAATGCATTGTATCTTTATGGGATGTGTCATGGCAATAGTGTTATAGCACACTAGTGACGTCACAAGCCTTTACAGTCACCAAGCTTGTAGCATCTGCAGTTTGTGAAATTGACATTGATATAGTGTAATCGTTTACTGTATCAAAAATAGAAACACGGCTGTCCGATTTATAATCGCTTACCAGAATCCCTCAACTCTCTCCGCCTATTAGTGTAATAGAGTTGTGATATATAACAGTAAAATAGTGCAAAAATGTGGTACTAACATGCCACTTTGCCTGCAGTTAGCATAATAGCATGTGCAGATACCATTTTATAATGTAGATACCATGTATAATGTAGTTCCAATACCGCATTCAGTAAAGAGAAAACACAATTTAATCAAGAAAGAAAGAAAGAAAGATAGAAAGAAAAAGAAAGAAAGAAAGAAGTGAAAGACATAAAGAAAATAAATAAACAATTAAATAATAAGTAAATAAATGGTAGCTAGATTTAAATTGCTCTATTCTTATTTTATATTACATATGCAGTTAAACTCGTATAGTTTAAATGTTTTGAAGGGAAGAAAGAAATAACAGTTTCGTGGTCAGACATAAACATTATTTTTTGATGCGTTCGTATCGACATTGTTACTTTTTCGATTGTTTTATGGGTAAGAGGATTACACACCTCTTATATCTTCAACGTTTAATCATTAAATACTCCCACACACACCAGCTATTATGTCTCCATGGCATGCGTGACCTCGATCTTTGACGTACGTACGTGACCACTGGTGTTGCTGAGTACAGAAATTAAACGGACGTTTACACCAACGTTGACGTCATCGTAAATGTAATAACTTTCATTAAAAACCTTTGGCCTTATTCACTTTCGCTTAGAAAGGAAATGTTTTATTTAACGACGCACTCAACACATTTTATTTACGGTTATATGGCGTCGGACATATGGTTAAGGTCCACACAGATATTAAGATAGGAAACCCGCTGTCGCCACTTCTTGGGCTACTCTTTTCGATTAGCAGCAAGGGATCTTTTAAATGCACCATCCCATAGACAGGATAGCACATATCACGGCCTTTGATGTACCAGTCGTGGTGCACTGGCTGGAGCGAGAAATAACCCAATGGGCCCACCGACGGAGTTCCACCCCAGTCCGACCGCGCATCAAGCAAACGCTGTACCACTGGGCTACGTCAGGCCCGCTTTCACCTAGAAGGAAAATAAAATGATAAATATCTTGTTCATTATTTTAAGTTGTTGATTAAACACATTTCAAATAATAACTTGGAATCAGTATCTGCTATTGCTAAGACATGAATATTGTAGATTTTACTTTGAGATGATTAATTATTTTAAACTACACTTGGCAAACATTTAATCATACAGTTTGCAATTAAATATCCATTAAGATTTCCACATGTTTAGAGTTAGAGATTTGAAATAAGCTTAACCACACATAATATAACAATACTTATTTTTATGTTTGTACATGTATTTAAATACTCATCTAGCGTGCAAATGCAAGAAAATGCAAATTAGAATTTAATAATGAAACTTACAAATTGTTTGTTTTGTTTTGTTAACATTTGTGCGGAAATTAATCAATAAAATCTCGAAATGTCAGACTATTTTGCAGGAAATTCTGATAAGACTTAAGATGGTCTCAATTGCACGCAATCTGAGATGGAAACAGGAAATGATAATGATTGCACGATATGGAAATTGATTCATACAAACGGACAGCACGAGAGAATATTTCTTCGTCGGCGTCTTCACAAAATTATAAATAAATTTAGCGCGCAGTGCTAGTCAGAATCCATCCGTTATATTAAATCTTAAATGAGCTAAATGGATTAATTCAGACGGAGATTTGCGTGGTCAATCGCGGAGAGATCTCGGATGAGTCACCGCGCGGAAGCGAAGGCTCCGGAACACGCGCAGAAATACACGCCTAATCAATTTCGAGTTCAACTCCCGTGACATCTCGCGTCCAATGGGAACAGAGCACGTGCGCTGATGACATGGCAAATACTTCGAAAATAGGATCGATATATCGCCAACAGGTAAACTGCAGGCGATTGATTCCAATTTCACGCCATTCTGACGAAATGGCTGACGAAATAATAACATTTGACTACCAGTGGCGGCTCCAAAGGATTATCTGAATTCAAAATGCAGAAAGTGCTTTTGCAAAGATCAATGAATGAATGAATGAATATTTAATGACACCCCAGCACGAAAAATACGCCGGCTATTGGGTGTCATACTAAGGTAATTGCAAAGATCAAAGGCACATAGATTATAAGATACATCGCCACTCAACTTACCAGGGAATTCGTAATTTCGACACGACATCGTCACCGCCATCTTGAAAGGATATTTGGAAGTCTAATTTAATATTATTAAGGGTCGGCTGCTGGTTTGAATGATCCCTTCGTGACAGAAAAATGGACCATCATCGCTGTAAAATGTAGCCAAAGAAAGCTCTGGAAAATATCAGAGTAGTGTAAAGATGCAGAGATGGGAAGAATTGTTTTTAATGCTGAGATATATAGAAACACGATTATCCATTTTGTTTTGTATTTATACTTTTGAATTTATTTTTCAGGTTGTGGGGAGTCTGTGGGCAGTGACACACCATGCAAGTCATATGAAACTGTAGAACTCTACTAAGTTACAATTCTGTTTAAGTGAATGCATGAATGAATGGGTGGATGGATGGATGGATGAATGAACGAATGAATGAATGGATGGATGAATGAATGAATGAATTGAATGAATGAATGAATGGGTGAATGAATGATTGCTTGAACGCATGGATGCATGAATGAATGTATGGATGAATGAATGAATGCATGAATGAATGAATGCATGAATGAATGAATGAAATGAATGAATTGAATGAATTGAATGAATGAATGTTTAACGACACCACAGCGCGAAAAATGATAGCAAGAAATCCATTCTAATATACTCTGAATTCGAGGCGTCTTTCTTTTTCCTCTGTATAGTTTGTGGACCAGCAAGTAATAGAAATTATATTTCAAAATGGCGAAGATTAATTTTATAGCATTGTAGTTGTTTCAGTCAGGTTGAATTGATGAATATTAGACACACAGTCCCTTCTTTTAATTAAAATGACGTCACGTATTTGTTTTCGGATAAGGTTTGGAACGTTTGGCAGAGGTGTTTTATAAGACGCTTTACAACGCTTACGTGAAAGCAACAGTGGGAATAACACGTTTTACTTGTTATGGGTAATACAAAGTAAAATAGATTTAAATCGTACAGATCATAAATCTTAATTTTATCAGAAAGTTAACCTTTAAAGATACCCTACATGCAGAGATAATCCCGAGGTCTCGACATCGTCTCGATAGAACTGATTCATTTTAACCTCTCCCAATTATTTGTGGCTAGGGCCCGCCCTTATTTGTGCCATTACTTTTCGCATATAAAGCGACCCTTATTCAGTATGGCGAGAACAAGACAAGACAAGAATGTATTACACCCAGGCCGTATTCTACGGCATATGAGGACATGTGTTCAATGGTAGGACATAGTATAATTATAATATTGGTAGTAGTACAGATATAATACAATTGCGAAAATTAGTAAATATGATATTTTCTCAACGGTATATAAATATACTTGTGATGTAGTATAACAAAGCTTAGGCTATCTTCACGTAGTTTAGCAATTGAGGTTGGACGCCATTACAACATCGATAGGTCTAAAAGAATATGCATGTTGTGTTAAATGGGTGAAGTAGAAGATGAGTTTCATTTTATTTTATGCTGCCCCTTCTCTAATGATTTAAGAGCTTTGTATATAAAAATATATTATAGGGTTCACCCAAATAATTTATTATGGTAAAATTACTACAGCTGCTAGACAGCAATAATACTAAAGAATTATGTAATTTGGGGAAATATTTGTGCAAAGTATTTCTTTAAAAAACGTGATGCCATTATAAATAGCACATAGGGACGAGTCCTTTAATGTATTTTGTGAATAAATTTTTGTATTTGTTACATTCTCCGCTGTTGGAATAATGTTGTTACACCTTCCACTTGATATGTACATATATGTTGTATTTTACTTGTGCAACTGATGAGCTGTAACAGCTCAAAGTTAAATAAAGAATCGAATTGAAATAGTAAAACATATGTTATATGTTTGCTACATATAGAGTTTGGAGTGCGACACATAACATCCATGAAACCATTTCGATATCTTCATTATACAAGGCAATGGAAGTGAGAAACATATACTGCTCAAAACAATGCACGTTATTCCTGTAATTTTGTGTTGATGATATTTGGCTATGCACGACTTTAATCATTGGAGTGGCACTGCATGCATATGTTTGTGTTTAAAACATGCCAGCAAGTTGGATGTAGTATTGCTTGTCATTTTAACAGGTTGCCCAGACTGTATATTGTAGTATTAGTACTGTTTGTAGGGACTTACGGCTTCTTAAATTTATTCATGATTTTTTTTATTAGTTTGCATGTGGGGGTTTTTTTAAATAACTAATTCTGTGGGTGTTCATTAGTTCCTTATACTTTAATGTACTTGGTTTAACATAGAAATATGTTTTCAAAAGTAGTTTGCTGTTATCTGTGAAAAAGTTACATATAAACAGATAATGATATTCGTCACCTATGTCGTTCATTTTACAATATTCTAGATCACTAACTGAAAATAATACTGAACTGATTAATGAGTATTAACTATACATTAAACTATCTCGTGAACGTTATGTACAATACACATGTAACCGGGACACAAAACGGTTTTAATTCTATTTTGTTTTAATAAAAGGGAAAAGAAAAAACGTATAAAAATAAAACAAAACGAAACAAAACATAAATAATAAAACAAACCCTCTGCCAAACATATAATAACAAAACCAATTTATGTTTTAATTTTAATTTTTAGTAAAGTCTTTAATAACACCGTGAAAGTTTATGTTGCATTTCATTATCACACTAGCCGATTTTTTTCATATTTTAAGCATTTCTTTCATAATGGAAAGTTGTTTTTAAATTTAGTTATTTAGTTAATTGTTGCAAGGAAAATGCTTAATACACTGAATAGTCGTTTATCAGTTACACCATTATAAAACAATTAAACTGTACATTTTTAATTAATGATATCAAATAGAGAGAAGGTCAGATGTAAAAACGAATTGTACATGTTTGTAAGCATTATTGTATAAATGTAAACTTGACATCTATTATTGGCGTACAATGTAATATTCTATGTATGTTTATCATACCCCGTCTGTGAACATTATTATAGTCTGTATATAATATATGCATGTATATCGTATGCTTACAAATTATAATTTTGGTACAAATGTAGAAGTGGATGGTTATTTGTAAAACAAATTCTCTCAATCTAATTTTTAAAATTCAGGAAAGAAATCATCGCCTTTTAATTGTATCGCTGTACAAAACAGAAATGATTTTTTTAATTTTTAAATATTTTGTAATTTTGTTTTTATTATTACCGATTAAATAATATTAATATTCCATAAACATCACGTATACGTTGAAATGTGCAAAATTATTTTATTTTAAAATACTTTACAACACTTTTGTTATAAAATGTACAGAATCCAGATGACGTAAGCGTATTAAATTAAAATGGTAAAATACAATGCCTTTGAGATAATACACCTCCAGACATACAACATAAATGTATATTATTTTATTATCTTATTTTTTATATAGTTGTTTTTATTAGTAGTATTTGAAATAAATACATTGAAATGGACTGGTTCTGCCCATTCATTTAAAATGTCACATGTTTATGTCATTGTTATCAGAATCGCATAACAAGTGTAGAAAACAACATTCTATACAGGATAAATGATAGATATTTTGTAGGTATTAAAATGTACTATCCCGAGTTTTCAGCCCTAGCAAGACTTCCGTTTGTTCCCCCAGCAAAATAAACACACATCCATTTTTCTATGTGTGTGGTTTTTTTAAAACCTATCTTACCTTAATATGTTTTAAACATAAAGAATTATATGGCTATTTATATTTGAAATGAAATTTGGCGGAATCATTTAAAATTTCGTTTGGCCGTTGGATTTTAGACCGAAGTCGATATTGAGATGTTACAAAATGTGATGTGAAGATTGGTTATAGAGATATTCAAATTCTAAGCTAAAAAAGGTAAGTAAACTGTAATTTTAATAATGTAAAATATGTATTCTAAATATGCATTTGCTGAAAACCTTTCAAAATGGCTACAGAGTCAGTACGGTCAATTTAATGTTTTATACACGAACAGGCGGTAAGTGTAGTGCAGACAGTAATGTTACAGATAGGATATATATAGATTGTAAATATTGTAGAAATTGATAAGCTCAGTGTAGAAATCATTATTCCAAGTTCAAGTTCAAGTTCTTTATTACTTAAAGCTTTACAGCTTAATGGCATAAACACAGTATTGAACATATAAAGTAATATCTACATGTATATACAATAGTGCAGTACAATGGTGGAGAGTGACTTAAACAGGTACACAGCTATTGTTAAGCTATAATTAAAATCGCATGTAATATAGTATAGCAGTATAATTTAACATAAAGGTATAGCATTGTTAACTACTATTGATAATAAAAGGGCATATTGGTATTTATAATAATATAACCATGTATAAGTAGTGTTTGTAAGAACTGGTCTCTACTCCGATTCGCCTGTAATAAATATTTTTCAAGGTTATTTATCTGCTTATTATTTTCAGAAGTTAAAAGTTGTATCAATTTGAAGACACTAGGATGTTTAAAATAGTATTGTTTAATTAACTTATGTCTTAAAGTTTCATATTGTGGGCACTGTAGAATGAAGTGAAATTCATCTTCTATTTCATCAGAATTACATACCTTACATGTTCTTTGAAATCTCTCTATGTTAATATACCTGCCAGTTTCAATATTTAATTTGTGTACCAGACAGCACATGATAAGCATGTAGAAATTAATATTCTAAGTGGTAGATGATAAGTGCAGTGCAGAAATTAATACCCCAGAGGGTAGATCATTAATTCATACAGTAATATTTCAAAAGTTTCAAAAACCGACGGAAAAACTTTATAATGATAACATTTAGAAACGTTGTTTTGTGTTTCGTGACAACTTACCTTTGTTTGATACCCAATAGTCGATGTATTCTTCGAGCTACTGTGTCGGTAAACATTAATTAATTATTTCATTTTTGTTTCATTACAATTGTGTTAAATATGAACATTTCATTTAAAACTGTGTTCACTTTGAATAGGTTCAATACGTTTTTTTTTTTAAATGTGTTTCGATATCACCATGGCAATAATTATTCTATTAGGTACTCAAAATTTCATAATTCATTTAATTTTAATTTAATTTAAATTTTATTTTACTATTAATATTTAAATAGCAAGTGTGTTATGTTACATCAATTCTATGATTCCATATCATCAAATATTAAAAGATTTAGAAAGAATACAACATTGTATGTTAGATTACAAATTTATTGGGGGGTTTTTGGGGGGTTTTTTAATACAGCGGTATTTTTTGTTTTTATATATTATAACAAAAACTGGTTTACCAATGACCGTGGTATGTTCTATCCTCTTTGTGATAAGGTGCATCCATTACTCTAAAATTATTTGCCACAATTAAAAAAAAATTTGACACCCAACAACCGATGATTAACAAATCGATGTGCTCAAATTTAACTTTATTTACAAAAAGGAATTTCTTTAATAAAACAATCAGAGTTAGAGGTCAAAATGAGTATAGAGTTATTATTATTATTATTATTATTATTATTATTATTATTAAATTATTTATTTATTTCTGTTGATGCACTAAAACGGTGTTTTGGTGGGGTTTTTTTTTTTTTTACACATTTTGTATAATGCAGGGACAGTATAGATAATACATCATTACATGTTAATGTACTTTTTGAAAACAACAGGTGTCCCTTCTATTTTAAGCGTTGTATCCTTTCTCTGAATACATGAGTACCCAATTAAAACATAGCACCGCCTTACCTAGAAAACAAATGCCCCTGTACTGTCACTTGTACTGTCGCTTTGACGATTAGAAATGATCCAAATATAATACGAAATGGAGGGTTTTTTCCTGGTAATTTACTTGTAACATACAACATTTCACCAATGTATTCTCAACACCTGCATGCACTTAGGCGAAATTAAACCTAACCATGCATTTTTGCTTTGAACGAAAACATTGTTGATAGCAAAAGAAACAAACAAAACACTGTTGAAGGTTTAATGTTTTCAGTGAAAAGGTATCCCGGCGCTGTTGCCATGCCAACGTTCTGTAACACGCAGGTACACACATACATGGATAAGATAACCTTACAATATTGGTGTACAAGAAAGAGGGGTGATGGTGGTGGTGGTGGTGATAGGGGGAGGCGTCAGCTGCTCTAACTGCCGATGAATATTCAAATAAATATTTGGGGGGTTGTGTTTCTTTGTTTTCTTAAATAAAGAAAATCAAGCCAATATTGATAACGAATCTTCACCTACGAGACTTGTTCGATTAGTTATCCCCCCCCCCCCCCCCACCACCACCACCCCACCTGATGTGGGCCATACCTAGCCTTAGTTAATTAGGGAGGCAGTAAAAAGGAAACGGAACATAATGACATAGGATTTTCTGTAGCTATATAAAAAAAGCTTCTATAAACTAAAAGGGCTTAATGTCCCTTCTAACTGTCAGAATTTGTACTCACAACGAGCGTGGTTTAACCTTATTTCGATGTAAGCATGTGAAACCAGTTCTACCTGCCAGCCTACCTACCTACCTAAAAGGACAGTTTTAGGTTTGTTTTCTCCTACCCCCCCCCCCCCCCTTTTCTAGGTAGTCTAGGGTCCAAGGCCAAATTTCACAAAACATCGTAAGCCTAGTTTTGCACGACTAAACCACAATTCTTATTACTATTATAATACAACAATTATAGTTAAAAGCACACATATTTCATTAAATGTTTTTTTGTCTTTAAAATGCTCCATCTTCTGCAATGGTGCCATGTTGCCGGTATAACTGCTAGTCGCAGACGTAAACTTGCGATGTTTTGTGAAACTGGCCCCTGTTCATGAGGTGATGATTGATTTAATTGTTTATTAAAGTGTCAAATGATAATGTACATAAATGTATACAATACAGACATAAAATATATTGCTACCTAGCCTAAATCGGCTTACTCATGGGTGTAGGAAGGTGCCACAAAGTGTGTGTGTGTGTGGTGGGGAGTGGTGGGGGGTCACACACACACACACACACACACACACACACACATATATATATATATATATATATATATATATATATATATATATATATATATAAAACATCGCTGCTCCCTCTTGCCCCCTCCCCCGCTTCCTACGCCAGTGTTACTAGACACACATAAAGCATTTTATTACATGAATCTAAATATAACGTTACATTCTATATACCTCTGATGACGTTATTTAGTGCATTAATTTTATTACAGTCATTAGCTTATTTAATCTTCGATTTATATGACAGTCCTGAGTGTGTTGCTATGATTAAGATGTTCTGGACTAACACAGCCTCTGTGACCACTAAACATACACATTAAATACATTTTCCTGTTTAAAATACAAGTGTCCGTATAGCGCAAATGTGTTTCTGATCGTAATATTCTTTGTAGTTGGCCCAAACGCCATTTTATTTCCTAGCATATATTTATCGAACATTCGAAATTATTGGAAAATAAAATCCAGTTGAAGCTACTACAAACATTATGAAGACCGGTAACACATTGAATATACAGAAAGATGTATTCTAAACGAGACAATGTATTTCAGTATGTAATTTTAATTTTTAAAAATGCTATTTTAGTCACAGAAATATTACAATACTAGAAAACCTTGGACAGTCTAGTATTTAACCCCTTACCACCATTATGTGTGTAACACAAATACAGTTTTCTTGCATTGTAATAATTCGTAATATAACGTTTATTTTAACAAAATCTATTTATTTAAATCTAATATTTTAAATATTTCAGACTAACATTTTATTGAACCTGACGAAAATTTACGGAACGAAGAATAACCGTATTATCGATAATAGCCTGAACAGAACCTAGTTAATATTTTTCGGCGGCGAGGACAACGCTAACAATTGACGAGGGCTTAAGGAAACATCTCTTCTCAGGCTATGAGTAACTCGAACGCTTTCAGACAGAATGCCAAAGCCGTGACACAATTATTCGAGGGGATGTTTCAAAAGACAAAAAAAGTGATTCGACAGTCAAATAACGTAAAAACTGGAAACAATTAAATTAAATTAAATAAAACAATTAGATATCGCTACGGTGCGTTCGTACTTTATAAACGTAAAGGCAGTTTGGTTGTTTTGTAGTAAATAAAATTATAGTTGTGGATTTGTTTTTAAAAGGGTCCAAAATGCATAATTACTGTGGATGTGTGTAATATACTAATATATCACACTCATTCAATACGCACACATGCACGCACGCACGTACGGACGTACATACATATATATATATATATATATATATATATATATATATATATATATATATATATATATATATATATATATATATATATATATATACACACATACATACATACATACATACATACATACATACATACATACATACATACATACCATACATACATACATACCATACATACATACATATATACATATATACTATATCATAGCATAGCATAGCATATCACATCAAAGTTATACAAATAACTGTAGCGAAATAGATAAAATGTATTAATTAATATTAATTAACCAGTAGCGAAATAAAATAAATAATTAAGATAATCTACGTGACTAAATAATATATAATTCTTATTGGTTTCGAAGAATAACCTCTTCTTAAACAGTGATTTCATATCATATTTCTTTTTCGCTGAAACTATTTCTAGATGATTTCATAAATGCAGATTTCCTCTCTCAGTATCTGTGTGGTCCTTAACCATATGTCCGACGCCATATAACCGTAAATAAAATGTGTTGAGTGCGTCGTTAAATACACGATTTCCTTCCTTCATAAATGCAATAGGTCTACCAACAACTGCGGCGAATAGTCAGTGCATGTCACATAATTTATTATTTATTGCATTCTTTTGCTTTTTTGTCTTCAGTTTTCTTTCTTTTTTTGTGTGTTATTTTAGGAAATATCGTTTACTTTGATCAACAAAAATCCACATGTTTGACAAAGACGGCATTTATTTCATTTATCACATATCCCAGTTCGTGTATTGCTGTAATAATAAATTAAATTAGGCAAATTTTAATATTTTCCTCTTTTCTAAATACAAACGATTTCGTTGTACTCAGTAAAATTGATTATTGTTAAATTGTTTAGTTAAATAAGTTATTAACAGACACGTTAACATGGTTTCTAATTATTTATTTTATCTGACATCTCATACTTTTCATTTTATATTTGAATGTTTGTTTGTTTGAAACATATTTTATTGTATTAATACACAAAAATGATTGGGCACAAGTTATGATTTATCCAACTTACGAGGCCCTCTCCTAATTACAAATATTATAACATTATAGGCGACTACTATTACCACAAATATTTGAAACAAAGTAAATACACAAAACATCAAGCAAGACAAATTAAATTTGAATGTTTAAGCTTTGTGGAGAATTTATTAGTTATTATAAATTCGTGAAAGTGTGCCATTTTGTTATAGCACATAAAACGCTAATATAACTTATCTAAGAATTACCTATTCAGGTTCAACGTAACACCCTAACACCCAACACCCCAACACTAGTAACACTTAATTAAATGTAGTATACAGCTTCATCACAGATTAAGAATTGCCTGTATGCCGCAGTATACACGTATTTTGTGTTACATGTGACTTGTACTGTACGATTTAAATGTGTTTCTCTGTATAGGTGTAATAAATACACATATTTCTCAGGTGTATACCCGTGTAACGTTAACGACATAATTTTTTGTAATTATTGTTAAATATATTAATAATAAAATAAAATAAAATAAAATAATATAAAATAAAATAAACAAAATAAAATGAAATAAAATAAAATAAAATAAAATAAAATAAAAAAAATAATAATAATATTATTATTATTGTTATTATTATTATTATTATTATTATTTCAAGTAATTAACTAGACGTAGTACTAGTACTACTAATAGTAGTAGTTGTAATAATAGCAGTAGCAGTAGTAATAGTAATAGTAGTAGTAGTAGTAGTAGTAGTAGTAGTAGTAGTAATAATAGCAGTAGTAGTAGTAATAGTAGTAGTGGTAGTAGTAGTAGTTATAGTGGTAGTAGTAGTAGCTATAGTAGTAGTAGTAGTAGTAGTAGTAGTAGTAGTAGGGCCTACTAATAATACTACTAAAAAGATAATAATAACACTACAGCTACTACTACTCTACTCCTACTACTACTACTACTACTACTACTAGTACTACTACTAGTACTACTACTACTACTACTAATATTTTTTTTTAATTATTATTATTATTATTATTATATTTATTATTATTGTTGTTGTTGTTGAAGTTATTATTATTATTATTATTATTATTATTATTATAAAACACTGATTTTCGCAGCTATTAAATCGTGTTGTAATGAAATGGCGTGGTTTTTAGTTCATTTCATTGCCAAAATCCTTTGGAGCAAAATTTTCTTAATGTGTTGTTTTTTAACTTTATTCACTGCAATCCAATTCTTTATTAACCTTGAGCGTTTACGTCTAATGAATTGACATAGATATCTCAGAACAATGTACAGGCATAGTGGAATGTGTTATAAAAATACATAGAGAAAATATACAAAACTGTTTATAGAACTCATACAATTTAAGAACAAAAAGTGTCAAAACTGTACAGCCTTAGATCCTCTTCTTTTAAACCTTTTGTATAAATAGTTTCCTACCTTGCATAATTCGATTACATTAGTAGACAATAAAAGAAAGAAGAAAAAACCCAATTTATTTTAGCACTGATAACTACTAATTATCAAAGGTGGGCTGTCGTAATGAAACTATAAGAGATAGTAATAAATCATTATTAAGTTCTTCCTTACCACGCGTTTTGATCAAATGTTTCATTGACATAATTTTTTTTTTTTTTTTTTTTGCTTTTGCTTTTTGAATTTACATTAAGTAATAGATTTAGTTTTATATTATTTAGTTGGATAACTGGTGCCCAATACTTTTTATACAAAATATATATTGCAATAAATTTGTATTTTCAGTGAAACTTTATATTTATAAAATACATCGTAGCTTTACGTATAAATTGGGAATATTTCTAGTTTTATAAAAAGGTCATATCTTTTCATTTGGATTCTTAAATTATTTTTAAAATAAAGATTTGACTTTACATTTAAATTGATAACGTTTTTTGTTTTATTTTAAGGAATAAAATTTTATAGATATTAATTTCTTTTAATATGTTCAGTAAAAACGTATTGTTAAGTTACATTCGAATTGGTGTCGTTTCTGTTTTAAAATTATAATTTTGCAGTGGTAATATTTGAATTATAAATTTTGATTTAATAGTGTCAAGTTTGCATGCGAATTGATATTTTAAAAATAAAATGTCATAACTTTAGTTTTAACTTGGTAGATTTTCTTTTATAAAATATAATACTTTTAAATGTGGATTGGTAACTTTGTATATACAAGATCATATTTTGAATCGTTAATATTTGTTCTCTTTAAATATTATAACTGGCAAATCGTAATTATTGTTTGATAATCTTTCACATCATTACATTAGAATTAATCCCTTGTTTGTTTATAAAAGACAATATCATATTTATAATTTGCATTTAAATCGGTAAAACAAAATTAACAAAAGATAATAATTTATATTTCATATGGCATCTTTTCGTTTATGAAAGAAACATCAAAGTTCAACTTTATGTTTGAACCGGTACAATTTCAATAAAATATTATAAGTTGGTTTTGACTTGGTATCTTTTTTAATAAAATGTAATACACATCTTTGCACTTGAAGTAGTAATTTTCCTTTTCATAAAATATCATAAAGTTATATTTCAGCTTGTAACTTGTATTAAATCAAAATGTTTTGGCATTGAATTTGAAATCCTTTGATGAAATATGATAAATTTACATCTGTACTGGTCATGCTTTCTTATAAAGATAGTAATTTCAACATTTAAATTTTTCCGATAAAATATCTCAACTTAACTGAATACGTTTCTTTTATAAAACTTCATAACTCTGCATTTGATCTGGTAACTTTTCAATTATAAAATAGCATAACTTAACATCGGAACTGATGAATGTTAATAAAATACCATAATATTGTGTCTGAATTGGTAAAACGTAAATTTGCACTGTAACTTAAGTTCTTGTTGATGGGGGAAAAACTTTAAATTGTTATCGTTTCTTTTATGAGCATTGGAATGGGAAACCTTTATCGATCACGTTGCACTCAGTGTTCAAGCATAACTAGCTTATAAAGATATTTGAATTGTTACTTTTTAATAGAATATCATGTTACATTTAGACATATTTTACATTTAGTCTATTTTTTTTTTTATCAAAGACCATTACATGATATCAATGTACAAACAAGAAAGAAAATGTTTTATTTAACGTCGCACTCAACACATTTTATTTACGGTTAAAATGTACAAATAAATGAAAAATATTTTTATTTGATAGAGATATGTGACTAAAAGTGATTATAAACAAAGTTTTTTGGTTTTTTTTTAATGTATATTGCATGTAAAGGGAAAACAAATGTTTTACCATTTTGATAAAATAAAATTCGTGAGAAATTCTTTTGGACTCGCTGGATATTTTTAACTGATTAACTGGTTGTTAATCTTTAAAAACTGATTTTTGTGAAGTGATAAAAGAAGGATGTATTGTTTAGTCGAGGATCTCATCGGGAGTGGTTGTCCTCCTATAGACGAGGCACAAGACAGATTCACGGAATCAACCACTATTTTGCCAAATGCCCATTCGACTATTAAAAAGAATAACCCTGTCGTCAAGGTCATTACCAGGACCGTGCTTAGTAGGGCTGGGGGAGGGTGAAGCTGGCCCCCCTAAAATAAGAAAACAAAGAGTCCTTTTAGTCTAAATGTTCCTTTTTATTTTGTTCATCTGGAAGAGACTTTATAATATTATGGCACGTTTCGGATTCTATTGCACCCCCCCCCCCCCCCCCCCCCCCCCCCCCCCCCCCCTTATTTAGGTTAGTGAAATCCCTGATAAATGCAGATTAATAATTGTTATTAAAATCTTTATTTTTGCCTTACAGCTAAACAAAACAAATCAATTTCATCGACTGAATACTGCTTGGTCAGACAAGGTTAAAGGGAAATTCCTGAATTTGCTGCAATTTTTAAGATGTTACCGATTAACAGACTTTTTAACGATTGTAATTACATATCAAATATATTTTTCTGCATAAAATATTAGTGGCTCTATACTGAATGTGTTTCTGATCGTTCTAATATCTGTACTAGGTTAAATTTCATTTTATTTCCTAAAATATGTTTATACGAAATTATTTGGAGACAAAATCCAGTTTGGGCTTCTTACAAATATCAAGACGACTAGAAACACACTGAATATACAGACACTGATATTCTAAAGAAGAAAATATTTCTAATATGTAAGTTTAATCGTAGAAATATTTTACTAGTAGGAAACATCTTACAATGTAGCAAACTCAGGAATGTCCCTTTAACAGTTTATATTTTCTGTTAAATGTAAATTAATTATATTAGAACAATTAAAGTCGCAGATCCCAGTTTCAACTAGTGAAAATAGACACTACAGTTTGATTAATCTATACCTGTTACATATTGGGATAAAGTTACGATAAAGTCAAACAAGAGTTTGTGAATGTTGAAATGGGGAAATACCCTTTACAAATAGAACGTTACTTCTCAGGGGTACATGCGGTTTTAAAGATATGGATGTGTGTGTGTGTGTGTGTGTGTGTGTGTGTGTGTGTGTGTGTGTGTGTATGTGTGTGTTGTATTAGAAACACTAAGATGACCAGAAACACTTCGGATGTATGGAAATGAATAATCTAAACAATAAAATATAAGCAGGGCCGTACCCTCCGGGGGGGGGGGGGGGGCAGTTGCCCCCTGAGAATCTCACTTTTTTTACTTCAGAAAATAGCATACACTTCTCAGGGTTTAATTGGTATTACGGCCCTGATAGGTAATGTCTGATTTCAATTATCTAAAAACGACTGTAGCTGTAACAAATATATCGCAGTGTTTAAAAACTAGGGCCTGCCTTTTAAAGGTCCTTATCCTTAATATTTTAAAAATAACATCTATTTATGATTTAAATAACCCCTCAAAACACTGTCAAAGCAACACTGAAATTGAAATGGTTTTGGCGAGGCAGTGGAATTTGTAAACGTTGCATTATTTACGTTTCAAATAAAAGAACTGTATTTACGAACTAGTATAAGAATTACAGTACCCCACGACTGATATCCAAGTAGCTTGTTGGGCATGTTCTCTCCTAATCTACTGTGGCTATTTGTTGGTAGGCAGGTCATTCAGACTTTAGTTTTCGAATGATATTAAAGGGACAAACCTAGTTTTTAAACACTGGGGCATATTGTTTACTATTAGAGCCATTTTTGACAACTAGAATCATACTTTACTTAGATTTTATTGTTTAGATTATCAATTTCAGTACGTTCGGAGTGTTTTTGGTCATTCTGGTGTTTTTAATATCACAAAATGCATTTCTCATATTTTAAAAAACGCACCTGTGTGTGAGAAGTAATAGTTATGGAGTCGAGATTTAGTCTATTTTTAGAGGGTATTTCACCATTTCAAAGTCAGAGACTCATGTTTCACTCAATTGTAACTTTATCGAAATGTGTTACAGGTTTGTAGATTAACTAAACTTAGTGTGTATTTTCATGGGTTGAAACTAGGGTCTGTCTCTTTAAAACTGAATTCTTATTAGGGCTGTATGTAGGTTGTGCTCATCACAGGACATACTCACCTTTCACGAACACTTGATATACAGTAATTCGTGAGTGCACGCCATCACAGCTGTATAGATTCCATTGGTCTCTATCCTGTGCAAGTTTTGGTTTTCAGAGATAGTCTGGGGGTGGCAGTCCGCTAAACAGGCAGTGCACGAGGGATAAAACATCCTGTTACTGATCTCCTGTGGTAGTTGTGGTCCTTCTAAGGACGAGCACCTGATAGAGGATCATGGAAGCAATCACGACTTTACCTAAAACATCCTTTCGACTCTTCTTTGTGCGGAGATACGATTTTGATCACGGAATACAATTTTGTCGTTCAGTTTCGAGGCTATCATGTGGGAGGTCTGACAGATATTTGTGTACACCCATCACCATAAAGTCGAATTTTGTTTAAACGAAATATATGCAGAGAAGAAATGCCACAGATCCGCGGGGCATAAAATTATACGACCTACTGTGTCTCCCACTCCAAGCTATAACTGAAGTTTTTGAAAGAGCCTTTACAATTCAAACACCTTCCAGCGGTGCGTGTGCAGGCTAGTTGTTCCTAAGAAACTACCATTGCATTTCATTTGAAAGTTATTTCAATGCTTACATCCACTAAGCGTTTTAAAGCACGCTTCATCACACACGTACATCAGCTATTTGATAGGGCTTCATATAACTTCTAGCGGTTAGTGAGAGAGAAATCAATGTAGATGCTTTTCTCCCTACAGAAACAAAAAAAAAGAGAAAGAAATATTTTATTTAACGATGCACTCAGTACATTTTTGTTTACGGTTATATGGCGTCGGAAATAATGAGAGAGGAAACCCGCTGCCTGTCGCCAGTTGGGGAGTAATGACTGGAAGGAGAACCCGTTGGTAGGCCCATTGTGTTATTTCTCGTTCCAGCCAGAGCTCCACAACTGGTCTAACAAAGTTCATGGTATGTAGTATCATGTCTGTGGGATGCTGCTTATAAAAGATCACTTGTAGCCGAGGCTTGCTGCTAACACACAATAGCAGTTTTCCCCTCTCGTTATCTGTGTGGTCCCTAATCATATGTTCGACGCCAGATACCCGAACATAATCATGTTTTGAGTGTGTCATTAAATGAAATATTTCTCTTTTCTTTCATAGGGGCCGGGCGTAGCCCAGTGGTAAGGCGCTTGCTTGATGCGCGGTCGGTCTGGGATCGATCCCCGTCGGTGGGCCCATTGGGTTATTTCTCGTTCCAGCGAGTGCACCACGACTGGTATATCAAAGGCTGTGGCATGTGTTATCCTGTCTGTGGGATGGTGCAGTAATCGAAAAGAGTAGCCCATGAAGTGGCGACAGCGAGTTTCCTCGCTTAATATCTGTGTGGTTCTTGACTACATGTCTGACGCCATATAACCGTAACTAAAATGTGTTGAGTGCGTCGTTAAATAAAACATTTCCTTCCTTTCTCTCTTTTTTGTTTCCTTTTTTCTTTTTCTTTCTTTCTTATTTTCTTTCATTTTTACAGATCTTCCCAAACACAGCAATCCCGGGGGTAATGCTATGGTTATGTATACAATAGACTAACGATACCACTGGCCCCGGACGTGTTGGTTCTGGTTATCAGTAATAGCATATTAACGGCTCGATTAAACGTTGCCGGCAGTAGGGCGCACGGAATCAAATAAATAATTATGAAATGACATCCAGATTATTTCTGGCCAGTAAGGGTCACGTAAAAATATAGCATGTGTGACAGCTTGTAACGATTCATTATCCCTGGTGCGAATTTAAAAGATTATATTCCTATTCTAATGCCCAGGATCTGTCTGATTATTCTATTTCTAGAATTAACCCGAGTACTCTGTCGTTCGAGAGCTATACTAGACGGATATTCCATACTCGGCAGAGTACTCGGGCTATCATAGAACTGGTTTTGTTTCACGAAACTACTATATCGCAATGATTTATTAATCATTGGCTATCGAATATCAAACGCAGATTTAGAGGAAAGAAAGAACTGTTTTATTTAAAGGGACATTCCTGAGTTTGCTGCTTTGTAAGATGTTTCCGAAAAATAACATATTTGTACGATTAAACCTATATATGAAATATATTTTCTTGTTTAGAATATCAGTGTCTGTACATTCAATGAGTTTCTGGTCGTCTTAATATTTGTAAGAAGCCCAAACTGGATTTTGTCTTCAAATAATTTCGTACGTACGGAAAAAATATATTTTAGGAAATAAAATGAAATTTAACCTAGTACAAATAGTAGAACGATCAGAAACACGTTTAATATACAGCCACTAATATTTTATGCAGAAAAACATATTTGATATGTAATTACAATCGTGAAAATATCTCTGTTAGTCGATAACATCTTAAAAATTACAGCAAACTCAGGAATGTCCCTTTAACGATGCACTCAACACATTGTATTTACGGTTATATGACCTCAGACATATGGTTTAGGACCACACAGATAGTGAGAGAGGAGACCCGCTGTCGCCACTTCATGGGCTACTCTTTTCGATTAGCAGCAAGGGATATTTTATATGCACCATCCCACAGACAGGGTAGTACATACCACGGCCTTTGATATACCAGTCGTGGTGCACTGGCTGGAACGAGAAATAGCCCGATGGGCAGTCTTAGAGGAAACCCTCTATATTCACTTTCGCACAAACAAGCAGGGCCGTACCCTGATCAAAATTCTAGGGGACGGTCACTACTTTTTAAAAACAAATGAAACACTATACAAATTAAACCCTGAGATGTGCAAGCTATTTCGTGGAGTAAACAAAAGTGAGATTCTCAAGGGGGCAACTGCCCTCCCCTCTGCCCCCCCCCCCCCCGGAGGGTACGGCCATGACAAGGCAGCACATATCATGAGCTTTGATATACCAATCGTGTGTCCCTAGTTGTCTATCCTAAGAGGACACTACACCATGAAAATAGTTTGGCCATGACCACATTGAAAACAAGAATAACCGATTTGCTTTAACACATGATGCCTATACAGCGGACAGCATTTGACAGAGATTAAGATAATTATTCTGGCATTAGGGCAAACCTACACGTAGCAACAATAACGGTGCATAAGCTGATTTAACGGATCCCGCGGTTTCCAATCATCTCCCGAGGACGGGAGCAACATTTTGAGTGACGTTCCAGATGTGACCATTATTCTGGCAAAAGGTCAGCGTGCATGCCTGGCGGCCATGCATTAAACCCAACCATCAATCAGTTCCCCCTACTGGACATTTTAACCGCACCGACTGCAGTGGCCTTGCTAGCAGCCCCGCGGCCCTACTGCCACAGCAAAAATCCCCGACTCCAAAAGAACTCTTGATGAAAAACCCTACTTTAATATCGTTTGCCTGTATTTCAGCACAGACAAAAAAACAAGAAGAAGAAAAAAGAACGCGTCATTAAAGCTTGATAAATATTCCAGGGCCACGTCTTACGTTGACTGTGCGGGTCGATATTTTTATAATCAGTTTATCCGTGCGCCATCAATACGGCTTGTTATCGGGCGAGCAGCCACCTTCGGTGCGCAGAATTACTGGCGGAAATTACCCCAAAAGAGTCTGCTGTTATCTGTCCGAGTTTTAGTCCTCAAGATGAGCATGCGCCCAGGCGCGCATGCAGCGCGTGCACTAGATACGACCATAGTCCTGCTGTTTAAATCAGCTTAGATAACCGTAAACATGTTTCTTTTCATTCCGCCAGCACGCGCCTTTATTGACGTGCAGTGGGTGACGGATCATTTCTTGCCCGTAAAACAAACATAAACCACCACGCTTTTGATTGGTAAATGTTGCGTTTCTATGGAAACCGATTTCCCCCAAGGAGATATTAAGAAGGAAACCGTTAGCTGAGGCATGCATGTGAAAGCGAATAATTTGCTTACTGAGAACCAATCTCCGCCTGGCGACGTGCGGGGAGGTTAGACGTGCATGGAGGTTATGCGTATAGTTTAACATTCATGAAGGTTATAGGTATATTTTGACGTGCAGGGAAATTATATGCGTATAGTTTGACGTGCAGGGAGGTTATACGTATAGTTTGACGTGCAGGCAGATTATACGTATAATTTGACGTACAGGGAGGTTATATGCGTATAGTTTGACGTACAGGGAGGTTATATGCGTATAGTTTGACGTGTAGGGAGGTTATACGTATAGTTTGACGTGCAGGCGGACATGCGTATACTTTGACGTGCAAGGAGGTTATACGCATAGTTTGACGTGCAGGGAGGTTATACGCATAGTTTGACGTGCAGGAAGGTTATACGCATAGTTTGACGTGCAGGGAGGTTATACGTATAGTTTGACGTGCAGGGAGGTTATACGTATAGTTTGACGTGCATGGAGGTTATACGTATACTGTAACGTGCAGGGAGGTTATACGTATAGTTTGACGTGCATGGAGAGGTTATACGTATAGTTTGACGTGCATGGAGAGGTTATACGTATAGTTTGACGTACAGGGAGAGTTTATACGCATAGTTTGACGTGCCGGGAGGTTATACGTATAAGTTCCATCCTGGAACGAAGACGACAACACGATTATAACGTTTATAAGTTTTAGACATTTTTTAATTAAAAGATAATCAACATTTTTGTAATTTTATTTTTGTTTCATTTTGTTTTTTTTAAACAATTTTATTTTTATATTATTATTATTATTATTATTATTATTATTATTATTATTATATATATATATATATATATATATTACTTTATTCCGTTTTTTTACCGGCCTCGGTGGCGTCGTGGCAGGCCTACAGGCTGGTAGGTACTGGGTTCGGATCCCAGTCGAGGCATGGGATTTTTAATCCAGATACCGACTCCAAACCCTGAGTGAGTGCTCTGCAAGGCTCATTGGGTAGGTGTAAACCACTTGCACCGACCAGTGATCCATAACTGGTTCAACAAAGGCCATGGTTTGTACTATCCTGCCTGTGGGAAGCGCAAATAAAAGATCCCTTGCTGCCTGACGTAAAAAGAGTAGCCTATGCGGCGACAGCGGGTTTCCTCTAAAAACAGTGTCAGAATGACCATATGTTTGACGTCCAATAGCCGATGATAAGATAAAAAAATCAATGTGCTCTAGTGGCGTCGTTAAATAAAACAAACTTTACTTTTTATTCCGTTTTATTTTGTGTATTATTTTAGTGTATTATTTCAGTTAAAATTAATAATTAAACATTTAAAACAATAAATTATTATTTCTATTATTAATACAGCCGTTTCAGATAGGTTTCCAGCTAATCGATTTAACCATTTGTATTGATAACCATCATGTAATTTTAATCTCGTAACTGAACTCAAAATCATCAAGCTAAAGCTGTGAGTCAGATTTAGGAAATTAATTTTAGACACTAATCTGTGATGCTTTGGGTTGTCAGAAACTGGCAGTTTTCAATACTGTTGTACCTCTAGCCACGCAGAACGCTCACGTTATGTGCTTGAGTCGCAGGTTCGAACCACCTTGACAGAACCATTATGTTTTTACCTGTCACAATCAGCGCTCCACGACTGGTATATCAAAGGCTGTGATATGTGGTGTCCTGTCTGTGGAAAAGTGTATATAAAAAAAATCCATTCTACTAATGGAAAAATGTAGCTGGTTACGTCTGCTGCAGACTAGATGTCAGAATTTAAATAGCAATTGTTTGACATACGATAGCCACCAATTAATCAAACTGCTCCAGAAGTGTCGTTGAACAAAGCAATCTTTTACTTTTGATAATTCGGGTTGGTCTAGAAGACACTAGAAGTAATGCTAAGCACAAGTGAGATATGACACACTAAATATAAAACGATTTTTTTTACTTCATGTTCCAAAATGTCGGTGTTTTGGTCTCGTCACTTGAAATATTTAATTGGAAAACTGTGAAAATAATGATACCCTTTAGGCTATATCTCATACTAATAAATAAACATTACTGATGATTTGTTGTTGTGGTGGTGGTGGTGATGACGATGATGATGATAAATTGAATTAACTAATTTTGGTATTGCTCCTATAGTACTTTTATTAACACAGTTATAATATAAATATAAGATATATTATGGATATATTAGGTAAATATATCTACTTGTATTTTTCAGTTAAAAAACCCCTCAGAGTTTTCTTATTATAATAAACTTGAAACCACTAACCGATGTATATTTCGTGCTGGGGTGTCGTTATACATTCATTCATTCATTCATTCATTCATTCATTCGTTCATTCGTTCATTCATTCGTTCATTCATTCATTCATTCGTTCATTCATAATAAACTTGAAGTAGGTCATATCTAAATGTTACTATTAATGATGATGATGACGATGATGATGATGATGATGATGATGATGATGATGATGATGATAAGTGGACGTAATTAACTTTGGCACAAATCAATCATATAAGTGTAAGATAAACTATGTCTATATTACGAGAATATTTAATGTTTGCGACTTGTATTATTCAATTCAAAACAGAGTTTGTGGGTGTGCCATTCGTGTCGCGTACTATAATATTACTGACAATGTCATGATTTAATGGACACCTAGATGCAAATACGAAAGGGGGACAATAAAAGGCTTACACCTCAACTGAGTGGAATAACCCAACCAGTTTAATTCCTGTCACATGAAATGAATTAATGACAAATGCTCAGCCAAGGATCAAAGTCCCTGTATACCAATTGAAATGCACCGCACTGTACCGCACAGCGTGCGATTTTCGGCTTTGTTATTTTACACTGCAGTGAAGCGATCTCATTGCACTGCATGCAAATTGACTGCAGTCATGAAGAGAAATAATAGCGATAAACTTCCGTCCATTACACAGATAAGGTCGTTTTTTAAACCAAGACTGTCAAAAAGATAATATAGAATACGTGATGGTATGCGGGGGAAAAATGAAAACATCAGAAAAAAAAACAGAAAAAAAAAATATGGTGGCTAAGGGGGATTCACCATGTAAATACTGTGTGCAATGTTTCTTTCAAATATTTACATAGAAAATACTACATGGGTTGCCGTTAGATACCATTTATCTTTCAACGAGTTCTTTTAAAACGTATCAAACAAGCAAATGCGAGCTGCATACATTTCTAAATAGCAAGTTGTATAATAAATGATATTTAACGAACACGGATGTAGTATTCTATTTCTTACACATCCTTTAAAAACAAAGTTTAAAAATGTAAACGCTTTTGGGGATTAAAACGTATTTAGAGCGCTTGCGCTCAGTTCACTTAACCATTCAAGCTTTATTATTGACTGAATAGTCGAAATTAATGACTAAACTCAGTCATAAATGAAAAAAAATTCTGGATTTAATAAAATTCTGGATTGGATAACTGATTTAACCAAAATGTAACTGACGTGGCAAATTTGTTCACCTATCTTTCAGAAAAAAACACACCTAAAACTAATAATTCTTTGACTGTAATCAACATTTCCCTATATTTGTTTGGGATCGATAGCAGAAAGGCAATGAACTAAAAGGTAGCAGAGTAAAATTTAAAAAAAAAAATGAAATGCTGTTTCTTCAAATTGCTTCAAAGCTGAGATGACAGATGTATGTAACTGATATGGCATGTCTCAATGAAGGCTAATCTTCAACACTGTTTCAAATAATCAAGGTGGGTTGGAAGTAACCCAGTCGTAAAGCGCTCGCTTGATGCGCGGTTGGTCTAGGATCGATCCCCGTCGGTGGCCGCATTGGGTTTTTTCTCTCGTTCCAGCCAGTGCACCACGACTGGTATATCAGAGGTCTTGGTATGTGCTACCCTGTCTATAGGATGGTGCATACAGATGATCCTTTGCAACTAATGGAAAAAATGTAGCGGGTTTCGTCAAAATTACCAAATGTTTGACATCAAATAACTGATGATTACTAAATCAATGTGCTCTAATGGTGTTGTTAAACTTTTTTGGTCAAATAATCAAGTTCCCTCAACCACTGAGGACAAAGGCAAACAAACATTGAGATACTTAACAAACATTGTAAAACTGAATTCAGTCATTTAGCGGAGCAAGGCGGTTATCAGACGAGGGATGTCATTCTCTACAAAAAGTGACATGATTTAATGTATTACAGACATCTCTTAAAACATCTATCATAACAAAACATTGTCATACCACAGTGAGGTTTTTTTTTTTTTTTTTTTTTTTTTTTTTTTTTAAATTGTTCTTGCAGGTTACAAAGCAATCAATTTCGATCATGCTTATTTTACTGGAAGGTATGGCTGTGGTGACGGGTGATCATCGTCTCATGTCTCTGAATTGATCTTAAACGTATGTTGGAGTAGAAAATGATCTACAAACGGATGGTATCTCGTATGAGTGTGAAAGAACATATGGAATTTTGAGAGGCATTACAATACGTATTATTATCTGCTCGTTATGACAGGTTAAAATACACATTTATCAAACCTGAACGAAAAAAAAAAACCCGTAATATAAGATCAGGGTCTCGTTCCAGAAAGCGATCTTAGCCTAAAGATTAATTTAAAGTCGTAACTACCGTATGCACTTTTGGTGGTCTTAGCGCTAAGATCGCTTCGTGAAACCAGGGCCGTAGCTGGGATTTTTTTGTTTGGGGGTGGGGGGGGGGGGGGGGGGGGGCAACTGAGTAGTTAATAGTCTAAAACTTCTTTAAGTTTCTATAATGCTTTCCGAATTTGTTCGGGGGTGGGGTGGGGGGCAACTGCCCTCCCCTTGCCCCCTGCTAGCTACGGCCCTGGAAACGGGGCCTTGGTCGTCGAATGGGCATTTAGCAAAATAGTGGTTGGTTCCATGAATCTCTATCTATTGGAGGACAGCCACTCACGAGGAGATCCTTTGTTGGAGATTTCATCCCTATTGCACAACTACACATTGCCACTCACACACTAGTTTACTAAATCAAAACTAGCAACTGACATAGCTCATTCAAATAATTACAGTTGTGACGACATGCACTCCTGAATCACGTAATAACAGCGATGTGATCAAGTGTTCGCGAAAGGTGAGCATACCCATTAAAGTAAGCTAAATAGTTATGTGTATATGACATGATAACTAAATATATAAACAATATTTAAAAAGTGTATTCAGAGGGTTTGATTTTTAATTTATTATTATTTTATTTGTTTGTTTGTTTATTTTATTTTATTTTATTTTATTTTATTTATTATTATTTTATTATTATTATTATTGTTTTTTTTGGGGGTTTTTTGGGTTTTTTAGTCGATTTGCATAACCGTTATATAAATGCGTCTAACATAAACTTTATACTTGTTAATATTTTAACAATGAACATTTTAATATAAAGATATTTAGAAAAGTAAATGATTTAAATGACTTAAAAAAATAATGTTATAGTTGTGGAATTATTACTTTAGAAAAAAAAAAGTTTTCAGCGGTTTTTATAATTTTTAATTTTAATTTATTAAAGGGACATACCCTAGTTTCAGCTCATGAAAATTAACACTAAGTTTAGTTAATCTACAAACCTGTAACACATTTGGATAAAGTTAAAATGGAGTGAAACAAGAGTCTGTGACTATGAAATGGTGAAATACTCTTCAAAAATAGACCAAAACTCGACTCCATACCTGTTACCTCTCAGACGCACGTGCGTTTTTAAAAATATGAGAAATTCATTTTGTGATATTAGAAACACCTGGCTGACCAAAAACACTTCGAATGTACGGAAATGGATAATTTAAACAATAAAATCTAAGTAAAGTATGAGTTCAGTTATCAAAAAACGACTCTAATGTTAAAAAATATGCCTTAGTGTTTAAAAACTAGGGTATGTCTCTTTAAAACAAATTAGTTTCAATTTACATGCAATATATATATATATATATATATATATATATATATATATATATATATATATATATATGTATGTATGTATGTATGTATTAAATTTCATAATAATATATTTCAGTTTTACTAGCAGTAAAATATATGTAAAGACTTAATTAAACAGAAAACTTAATTTTTTTTTGTTTCAAGCCACTTTCATATCCTTCAGTGAAGAGAAATTTATAAACGCATAGAAAAACCACCAATATAATAAAGAAAAACTTCTGATGTCCAAGACACAGAACACTTATAATTGTTGGCATACATAATACGTAATAGAGTGATATCCAGATCCCAGTTTTTAGTTAGTATGCATATTATTAATCTCGTTCTACATAATTTAATTAAAACCTGATATTACGATAAAGTGACACTCTAAGGTAAAAACAACAACAACAACAACAAAAACATTACCCCCCCCCCCCCCCCCCCCCCCTAATTTTTTTTTTTCAAAAAAAATCTCAACAACAATTGTAACAAAAAAGTAATAATATTTATAAGTTTATTTTATTAAATATTTTCATTTTTTATTTTACCAATTTATTTATGTATAGCACTAAGTATATTTTATTGGAACGTTTTTACAAACTGAAATGCAGAGAGTAAATGTTCAGAAAGAATCAATGAGAGAGGAATTAAACTGAATTAAACCCCAAGACGCCTAGATCGGAATATGTAATTACAAACTCATGTTCAAATAAGGTTTAAATTTAAGGAAATACGTTTAAGATCCCACTCCAACACGAATTTAGCATTTACCATAGTTTGACATTTTTCGTGCTGGGGTGTCGTTAAACATTCATTCATTCATTCATTCATTCATTCCAACACGAATATGAATTAACTAAAAAATAATAGCTAACTTTTAATAACTACCAAACTAGACAGACAGACAGATGGATACATGACATAGATGAGATAGATGAGATAGATGAGATAGATAGACATATAGACAGATAGATAGATATATAGATAGATAGAAAGATAGATAGATAGATATATAGACAGACAGACAGACAGACAGATATATAGATAGATAGATAGATAGATAGATAGATAGATAGATAGATAGATAGATAGATAGATAGATAGATAGATAGATAGATAGATAGATAGATAGAGAGACAGACAGATAGATAGACATATAGGTAGATAGATAGACAGACAGACAGACAGACAGACAGACAGATAGACAGATAGACAGACAGACAGATAGACAGACAGACAGACAGACAGATAGATAGATAGATAGATAGATAGATAGATAGATAGATAGATAGATAGATAGACAGATATATAGACAGATAGATAGATAGATAGATAGATAGATAGATAGATAGATAGATAGATAGATAGATAGATAGATGGGCGCGTAGGTATGTAGGTGGGTAATACGTTTAAGATCCCACTCCAACACGAATATGAATTAACTAAAAAATAATAGCTAACTTTTAATAACTACCAAACTAGACAGACAGACAGACAGACAGACAAACAGACAGATAAATAAATAAATAAATAAATAAATAAAAATAAATAAATAAATAAATAAAATTAATTAATTAATTAATTAATTAATTAATTAATTAATTAATTAATTAATTAATTAATTAATTAATCAATTATCGTGCCACCAACCAACGATATAACTAACTAAATAAATAAATAAATACATTGGTTATATCATTAAATAGTAATTTACTGTGCTTATGTGAGTCGGGATACGAAAGTGAATAAAAGGTGAAACAACTAATACTAAAAAAGTATTTGACAAAACTCGTGAAGTTAAAACTATGGGTAAAATGGAGATATAATGTTACTGTAGGTTAAGGAAGGAAGGAAGGAAGGAAGGAAGGAAGGAAGGAAGGAAGTTTTATTTAACGACGCACTCAACACATTTTATTTACGGTTATATGGACCATACAGATATCGAGAGAAGAAACCCGCTGTCGCCACCTCATGGGCTACTCTTTTTGATTAGCAGCATTGATCTTTTATATGCTGCATCCCACAGACAGGATAGCACATACCACAACCTTTGATGTACCAGTCGTGGTGCACTGGCTGGAACGAGAAATAGCCCAATGGGACCACCGACGGGGATCGATCCCAGACCGACCGCGCATCAAACAAGCGCTTTACAACTGGGCTACGTCCCGCCCCTTACTGTAGGTTAAATGCAGAATGGTTATCCCAAAGTGAATAAAGTCTACTTATATGGGTGATATAAACTTGTTGTACATATACTGAACAACGTTTTGTTTTCAACAAAATGAACGCAAATATTCAATTTAATTTTCTTTAATTTAATTAAAATGATTCAGCTTAAATCCCATTAGTTTTTGTATCTGTTAAAATCAATAATGTTTTGTGAACATTTTACATCATCTATCGCACTCGACCCAACAACTTGCACCCCAATATAATTACTAAAAGTACAAGTAAAATTTAAAGGGACATACCCTAGTTTCAACCCTTAAAAATTAACACTAAGCTTAGTTGATCTACAAACCTGTACCACATTTGGATAAAGTTACAGTTGAGGGAAACATGAGTCTGTGACTTTGAAATCGTGAAATACCCTCTAAAAATAGTCTAAAACTCATTTATGAAACTATATTAATGTCCAGTATATTTTTGAGCTTATATCCTATTAAAGGGGCATTTCTGAGTTTGCTGCATTGTAAGGTGTTTCCGACTAATAAAATATTTCTACGATTAAACTTACATATTAAATATATTTTCTTGTTTAGAATATTAATTTCTGTATATTCAATGTGTTTCTGGTCGTCTTAATATTTGTAAGAAGCCCAAACTGAATTTTGTCTTCAAATAATTTCGTACGTAAGGACAAAAAATATATTTTAGGAAATAAGATGAAATTTAACCTAGTACAAATATTAGAACGATCAGAAACACGTTTAATATACAGCCACTAATATTTTATGTAGAAAAAGATATTTGATATGTAATTACAATCGTTAAAAAGTCTCTGTTAGTCGGAGTGGGCGGGATCTAGCTCAGTCGGTAGAGCGCTAACCTGAGGTGCTTGCGTCGTAGGATCGAACAAGCTCGGTGGACCCAATCTCTGATTGTTTTTAGTGTGTCGTTAACTAAATCATTTCCTTCCGTTCCTGTTAGTGGGTAAGATCTAAAAATTGCAGCAAACTCAGGCATGTCCCTGTAAGTTATAAATACGTTTTCTTACCCACTGAACCACTACACCCGTTCTGGTTGGAAACAGGTACCGGGGTGCGAACCCAGTTCCTATAACACTGTAAAGCCGATGGCTTAGCCACTACGTCACCGAAGCCGATACTTTCTTTCTTTTTAGTTTACGTCCGTGCTTATATCCAATTAAGGTTCAGGCATGATGACCAGGGCACACACCTCAACTATCAGGGTTGTCTGTCCATGACAGAGGGTTGTAAGTCGTTAGGTTCAGAGAAGAAAGGAAGGAAATCGTTTATTTAACGACACACTCAACACATTTTATTAACGGTTATATGGCGTCGGACATATGGTTATGAACCACACAGATATTGAGAGAGGAAACTCGCTGTCGACACGTCATGGGCTACTCTTTTGCATTAGCTGCAAGGGATCTTTTATATGCACCATACCACACAGGCTAGCACATACCACGGCCTTTGATGTACCAGTTGTGGAACACTGGCTTGAACGAGAAATAGCCAAATGGGTCCACCGACGGAGATCGATCCTAGTCCGACCGCGCATCAAGCGAACGCTTTACCACTGGAGAGATGAAGTTAAAGTTTGTTTTGTTTAACAAAACCACTGTAACACATTTATTTATAAATTATTGTCTATTGGATGTCAAACCGTAGGTAATTCTAACATAGTTTGGAGAAATAAGGACCAGAATGTGGAGGTGGACAGCAAAGAAGTTGAAAAACAGGATGAGTTGTCAGATAGACAAGAAATGAGGTGGAATTCAAAGGACAGAAAAGAAAGGGGTCAATGGGATAAAAAAAAAATAATAATAATAATAATAAAAAAATAAAAATAAAAAATAAAAATATATAATATATATATATATATATATATATATATATATATATATATATATATAGTTTTTAAAATGCTACCATTTTACTATGGACCCCGACAATGATACCATCCTTATGGTTGATGGCGAAAACACTACACCACCGATGATGTTGTCGGGGTTTTATTCCTTATACCTCTCAACTTATGACGCCCTTGAATGAATGATTGATTGATTGACTGACTGATTGGTATTTATGCTAATTACATGTAAATAATCTACTTTTGTTATCTGAATCATCGGTGTTCGGGTAGCCTTTGCGATTATCCCCCTTATAAAGGTTTCCTGATGACCCAAAGCCATTCTAACCAAAATCCTGCAAGGATAACAAAAGAAAACCCGGATGTCATTAGTATCGACTCACAGCTACATGATGCATTATTAATACCCCCATGTTTCCCGAAATCAAATGTCTTGCATCAAGTAGACTCCATCTTCCGGTAATGGACGTGGAAAGCTGACTTCACTCCTAGCAGACGAGCTAAAACCTTATCTGGCGGGTGAAATACTTGCGGTTTCCCGCCACCAGGTGAACAAACAGATACTGATATTTTATCTTCGAGGACCTACTAACCACAGGCCACAGACACTGCGGGGAAAGCGAAGTGAAGGAGTGGAACATATTGTTTGTGAAGATCGGTGTATATATACTTTGTATTAGGACCATACAGTCAAGGCTCATAGGCAGCAGTTTCATTGTGGTAATCTCATCCATTGTAAGAGGCGGTGACGTAGCCCAGCGGCAAAGCGTTCGCTCGATGCGCGGTCGGTCTGGGATCGATCCTCGTCGGTGGGCCCATTGGGCTATTTCTCGTTCCAGACAGTGCACCACGAATGGCATATCAAAGGCCGTGGTATGTATATAAAAGATCCATTGCTGCTAATCGAAAAGAGTAGCCCATGAAGTGGCTACAGCGGATTTCCTCTCTCAACCATATGTCTTATGCCATATAACTGTAAATAAAATGTGTTGAGTACGTTGTTAAATAAAACATTTCCTTCCTTCATCCATTGTACGCTGTATGTTTGCAAAACAATGGGTTTGGCGTTTTAAATGGACCATTCTGATTTTGCTACCATTGTAAAATGTTTCAGACTATTAGAGCCTTTATAATGACTAACGTCATACAAGGGATGAATGTAGCCCAATGGTAAAGCGCTCGCGTGTTCTGCAGTCTGTCTAGTATCGATCCCCGTCGATGGGCCCATTGTGCTATTTCTCGTTCCAACCAGTGCACCACGACTGGTATGTGCCATTCTGTCTGTAGGGTGATGCATATGAAAGAACTTTTGCTGCTAATGAAAAAATTAAGCGGGTTTCCTCTTTAAGACTATATGTCAAAATTACCAAATGTTTGATATCCAATAGCCGATGATTAATAAACCAATGTGCTCTAGTAGTATCGTTAAACAAAACAAACTTTAAAACTGCACATTAACTACGCAGGGCCTACGTTTACTTGTTTAGAATATTGGTGTCATTTTTATTACGTCCAGGTAACTTGCAGTTAATCACACTTATGGCGACGCCAGGTTTGACACTACATTTCTGTAACCCAGTTTGTTAAATATTGTGCACTTTGTTGGAAAATGCAGAACATTAAAATGCATTGGCTTCAATTATTCCTATTTTAATTTATCAAACCATTTTTAGCACCGTGATTAATCAATCATTGGCTACAGTGGCGGATCCAGCGTCAAATCTAGCAGGGGTTACAACGAGGATGTGAAGCTGGCGGATAGTGAAGGGTGGGTGATAGTATTAAATATTCCTTTGTTAAAAAACATATTGTCATAACAGGCAGGGGCGGATGTACGATTTTTCAATGGAAGCAGTACAACGCTTAAAATTGGCACCGACAGTGAGAGTATTCAGAAGTATACCAACAATGTTAGTAACATGTATTCCCTTCCACATGAATATCAAGCTGACAATAATTGTAAACATGTTCCTCATTAAAAACAATAGATACACTATGTTTATCTGCTAAACACTGGAGTTTTCAGGGCTCTTCGAATTGTGGAGGGGTGCACACCTTCAACACCCTCGAGAAAGTTATACGATTAAATTTATGCTATAAACTGAACTGAAATTAAATTTATGCTATAAACTGAATTGAAATTAACTGAATTAACCTCACGAAAAATCTTTGTAGTCTTATTTATATGCATTTGCCAGGGTAGCTCATGGGGACCAGGGTCCCGCTCAGTCACACACACACGCACGCACACACACACACACACACACACACACACACACACACACACACACACCATAAATATATATAAATAATATAAAACCTTCGCTACGCAGAGACGTAGCGTGGGTTACAGCGCCCAGGACAAGGCGCGTATTGCGCCCCCTAACCAGTGGACTGTTAGCACTCCCCCGTGTCCCTTCCACCAGTCCAGAATTTTGCGCCCGGGGCAACTGTCCCGGTGGCCACGCCCACGCTACGCCACTGTCGCTATGCCAATGCCTACACAGCCCAACCCCGACTTCTACCGTCCTGAAAAACAATCAAACAAACACTTACCTCTACTGATATTATTATCCACTCCACACTTGCAGAAAATATTGCAACAGAACAGCACAGTGGTTAACTGTCATCATTAGGTAGTATTATATCCCTGGACAGATATTTTACATTTTTATACATTTCACATAAATAAGATTATTAAATGTCATACAGCGATTCTGTTCGCACATTTATTTCAACTATAGTCAGAAGTATGCACATAGTATCGCTTTGACATCAATAAGCATATTAAAATTTGAAACGTCAAAGCATTGTCGACGTTACGTCAAAGGACTGCTGGCGTTTTTACGGTAACGTTTCCGACCATTATCGTAATTCAACGGAAAATGCCGATATACCCTTGAAATGCACACATACACCCACCCCCTCCCTTTCGTTCGGCGCCTGATTAGGAACGCAAGTAGCGCAGGACAGGGTACAGTAATAATACTTTGTCAACGGTAAGATTGATTAGGCAAAGAATATAAGTACATACAATGTGTTCATGCATTAACATAATAGCCATTTGTTTTGTTTTTGTTTTTGCTGTAAAACAAAATATAGGTTACGTATCAACCTGTCGGTCATCATTACTGGGTATTTCAATAATACATAAATTTAAAAAGAATTGAAATTAAATCATTTGGATGCATAATTGTTCATTCGCGTAGCCAGAAGGCCACGGGGGCAATGCACCCCTCCCTAATCACAGCACTCCCCCTTCCCACCACGTTATATATATATATATATATATATATATATATATATATATATATATATATTTATTATTTCCACATAACATGACCAATGGACACTGTGGTTGCCACCCCCTCCCCCACAAATATAAAATGCCAATCGTTTTGTTTGTTTAGTTTTTTTAGAGTGGGAAGGGCATGCAAGGTATAATCGTTACACGTCACAAATAAACAAAACAAAAAACAACCCCAAAAATTGAATATTTTGGTCATTATGCAACTTTGAGATTGTCGCTTTAAAGAAAGAAGGAAATGTTTTATTTAACGACGCACTCAACACATTTTATTTACGGTTATATGGCGTCGTTCATATGGTTAAGGACCACACAGGTATTGAGAGGGGAAACCCGCTGTCGCCACTTCATGGGCTACTCTTTTCGATTAGCAGCAAGGAATCTTTTATATGCACCATCCCAGACAGGATAATACATACCACGGCCTTTGTTATACCAGTTGTGGAGCACTGGCTGAAACGAGAAATAGCCCAATGGTTCCACCGACGGGGATCGATCCCAGACTGACCGCGCATCAAACGAACGCTTTAAGTGAATGCATCTTAAAACAGCAATCAATAGGTTTATATGTATTATTTTATCCATTTAGAATAGACCACCACCAGCAATTGTCTTACTGTTATTTGGCTACACTCGTTATATATCACCTTCAAAAATGTATTCTTCTCCACTATAAAACCGTTAAGAGGGCTGCTGTTACATGGATTTCGTCTACATCAGCGAGTGTATGTAACGTGTTGATTTGACAATAATTATAATGCTATTCCTAATCTAGATTATTGCTCAATTTGTAAGCTTAGACTAATGTAATAAAACATATTTAGGGGTCACAGGAGAATAGGGTTGTTTTTTTTTCCAAAAGAGGGGTCATGGGGCCACAATGATATCCCCTTGGGTCCGCGCCTACAGCTATTCGATGTCGAACATTTTGTAATTTTGAGTCTTCTACATTTTTCCATTTGCAGCAAGGGATCGTTTATATTCACTTTTAGACAGGACAGTGCATGCCATGACCTTCGCTTCAGGATAGTCTCTTTAAGGGAAAAAACACCACATAATTTTTTTTTATAAAAATAAATAGAAACTGTTCTGAAAAATTAAATTCAATATTAACGAGTATAATTTAATCGGCTTTTCTTTTTTTTTTCCCACATTCCTTTTAAATATAAATTCAATCTAATTTTATTATGTTTTTTAAAATATTTTATTTCAAATTTGGAGTGATGTGCGTCTCAAACTCTGAACTAATTAAGAAGTTTGTAGTCGATTTCATAAATAAATAAAATGCATGCCCTTATGTAAATTGTGACATTAAAATCGACTTCTCGGTCATGTTAAAAGTAGGAATGGTCTACTCATTAAACAAAACCATCTGTGATTTTACTGACACCTCTACTATCATCCTATTGGTGAATGAACTGAACACATCTACTAATCACTGATATTTTTTCCGTTCCTTGCAAGTTAGAAATGCTTCTTTTTTATATATATATATATATATATATATGTTCCCACTTCCGCAACTCTGATGCGCATTGGACAACCATACCAATAACAAATAAATAAAGAATAAAATAATAATAATATATTTAAAAATAATAAAAAAAAAAAAAATTATAATAAAAATATATAAAATAAAAAAGATATTAAAACAATTAAATAAAATAAAATAATAATAAATAAATAAATAAAATGTATTATAATAATAATTTTAATAATAATGATAAATAAATAGATGAATAAATAACTAAATAATTGTTAAAAGGCTGGGAGAAAATTGCTCAAGGGTCCAAGAAACCAGCTGTTGACAATTGCTAGTTAAGTAGCCATTTGATTGTTCTCCATGTGAAGAAATGTTATTTGGCGCGTTATAAAAATCATACCCCTTTAGTCCAGTATTCCATTTTATACACATCTTGAAAAAAACTTGGTTTAAAAGAAAATTAAACGTCTTTCCAAACCCAAACTGTTTTTTGTACGTCACAGAAACTATTTCGCTTGTCTTAATTTCAGTAGACGTCTGGCTGTGACATCTAGGTCTTCACCATGGAACTTAGTTCAATGACACCCAATCGCCGATGTACTTTTCGTGCTGGGGTGCCCATAAACATTCATTTATTCACCATGGAACAGGCAACCTGTGAAATATCACCGTGTGGTACTAAAATATCACACAGTATTATATCCAACGGATGTGTAAGAAAGTGAAAGTAAAGAACAAACAAAACGACAAAGCTGGATGTTTTTTTTACAATATTTAATATGTCTACGCTCCAAACAAAGCTGTGTGGGACTAGAACGTGTGGCCGATGACGAAATACAGAAACGTTACTTACAACAGCGGGTGCGCGACTACAGGGGGACAATATAAAAATCACCGTATTTACACGCAACAGATTACTGTACGTAACTAAACGTATGTACACGTTTGATTATCACAATTAATGCACACATACATAGCAATAATGAATGCACACGCAGCGCAATACTATTAAAATATTGGGTCGAGTGTTGCGATTTACAAGTAATTAGTAAAATATCAATTGTTCTGTGAACAATATCCAAGTTCATTGAGTATGTCTCAGTTGAATAATTTGTTCATTTAGACAGCAATGTGGTCCTTGAAATGGTTTTGAAACAGAAATTTTAATAACTCCTGATAAGGACTTATCCATTATGGTACATGTGTGTGTGTGTGTGTGTGTGTGTGTGTTAGGAGGCACCGCCATAATTTTACTTGTGTGTCTGCCACACACTCCCCAATACTAAGACATGGATTAAATTAAAAGAAAATCATTTTATTTGTGTGTGTGTGTGTGTGTGTGTGTGTGTGTGTTAATATACGTCTCCCCCAGTGTGATAAATATTGGAACAGCCCAAAATAATGTTGGCATGAATCAGTGTGATTATGATTATGATTATTATTTTAATTTAAGGTGACACACTATTATTCTTGGATATTAAACATTAAAAAATGAGTTTCAGTTTGAATGCTTGTAATTAGCATGTCCAATTTTGGATTCATAGAAGCTCATAAAGAATTGATTAATAAGTCAAATTTCACTGTCGTCAGTGGACCGCATTTACACTGAACAACAAAAGAAACGTGACTATTTTAATGAGGGTTTTTTTTTTTTTTTTTTTTTTTTTTTTTTTAATGACAAAATTACTTTATAGACTGTTAAAACTGGCTTAAAATGTTCACAAGACATTGATATTTTTTTGTAGATATAAAAGCAAAACAGAATTTTTTTTAATAAAAAAACAAAACAAAAAACAAATTAATATTCTCATATCTTTTGTTTAAGTTTCTCTCCATTTCATAAAAACTTAATACAACATATTCAAATTAATGAAATACTAAACATGCAAGTATTTACAATTCTGTTGATGTTTTCAAAATACAATTTTCTAGACCTAATAAGTGTATTGTCTCAAAAATTTGTTACTCAAAATAAAATGTTCTAGACCTAATAAGGTTTCTGTATTGTCCTTTCTCTCTAACCCCCACCCCCTCGGAATTTGTTACATATTCAAATTAATGAAATATTAAAAATGCAAGTTTTTACATTTCCGTCAAGTGTTCTCAAAATAAAATGTTCAAGACCTAATAAGGTTTCTGTATTGTCCTTTCTCTCTAACCCCCACCCCCTCGGAATTTGGATTTTTTATAATGACCCTTGATTCACTACTGCAAGTTTTATGATCAAATCACACTACAACAACATAGCTATAACAAAATCATATATATATGAGAATGTGCTGTACACCACTAAATATTAGCGAGTTAATACATATCAGAAAATTAAGAAGGCCATTATCAAGAAGCTGTAATCACCATATTTTTAAAGTATAATATCAGTTTCTTATAGTAGTTGATGCAACCAACAGTGATCTAGTCCTTGTAAAATTTAAAAAAACTTTCATAATTTACATCAAATAAAACTTGAATAATTTGTAGATATTACTACAAATATTAATTCTGAAATATAAATGAAATTCCAAATGGATAATTTTGTGAGCACATGCTTATAGATTACGTTTAAAACCGTAACGACAAACGTTTAATGAGAGGTATTCTCTTTGCATTGGTGTGGTTTTTCAAAACGTTTAAAATGAATAATGTAAAAATTTATTAATTGCATCAAGTTACATTGATCAATGTTGTTAGCGAGTAGATACTGAATCAGAATGTCACAGAAAAACAGCAGAACACTGTAGATGGAATTTTTTTTTTTTTTAAACCGGCACATACTGTGTCCCCCCACCCCCCACCCCTGCTAAAAAAATAAAATAATAATAATAAAAAAATAAAAATAAAATAATAATTATAAAATATTAATAGAAAATAAGAGACAGAAAGAGAGAACCATGTTATTAATAAGTAAGAAATTAACTTAATTTCTAAATTGTATAATTATTCTAGACAGCAAAACTAAACAAATAACAAATCTGGGCACCACCAACTGTCTGTTGGAAATAGTTCTCCTCCTGGTAAGACATTGCATAGAATCCAAATGTGCTGATCACTAACTCTATGGCCACAGGAACAGTATTAATCTATCATTACATGTTGGATAGCCCGTAACACTGTCCAAACACTAATATTATGTGTGGTAAACTGGACCCTAGAATAGGCTGAACATTACAAATGTGCTAGCCAATCAACTTCTCAGGGATTTAGGGATAATATATGAATAAATAATACACCTGAACGTCTTATAAAACCGAAGAATATTACCATACCGATGTGCTGATGAATGAATTTTTAATGAATCAAGGATTATAAATGTGCTAATCACTGAACTTTTTAATGAAATAGGGATTATGTAATGTGGACAAACCACTGAATGTCTTAAAAGTACCTAATTTTCATATAACAGTTGCATTTGGGGGGTGGGGGGGGGGGGATTTCTGGCTAAAACTTAGCCTAAAATAGCCATTTTCCAAAATTTAAAATCAAGCAAACCGTTAAAACAGCTAAGTTGTGAACTGTTATGTTCTAAACTTAAAAGCTGCATATAGTTCTAGACTGACTTTTGACACACTTGATGATAGAACATCAAAATACTATCACTGAAAAATAATTCAGTTTAAAACGTAATTTCTAAATGTACAAAGTATACTGTATAATGGTGTTAGGTTTAGGTAAAATTTTGAAATATTGTCACTTGCACTCCAAAATCGTAAGTGTTAAAACAATGTCTGGAGACAAACAAATATTTTCTTCTGTAATCAACTTAAGTCTTCTGATGTGTGACACATTCGGATAATCCAGAAGGATGTATTTCTGAATAAAGTTTATAAAAAAACAACTCCAACAGTATTGTTAAATTTCTGATGTATGTCAAATGGTCATATCAATGAACTGTTTTGAGCTTCTTGTGACATTAAAATTATTAAAATATCTTTGTATAGAAACGAATATCCGAAGCATGGCCCATATTTTCAAAGTCATCTTACTGCTACAAAATCATAAAACAACACACTCCATAGTGACGTCATAGCTTGTGATATTACGATTTCGCAGGCTAAGATTGCTTCGAAAATATGGGCCCAGGACACCAAGTTTTAGCCAAACGTACTGTACAATATTATAGGATGACCACATACCTTAACAAATGTGTTAACCACTGAACTTTTTAAAGGTGATATCTCAAAGTTGCATAAAATTTAATGGCAGACTATCTGCAACTCTTTTTTTATTCATTAACTTTTACTTAGAAATTTAAACACTATACACCCATAAAAAATTATAATCAATTAATTTAGTTTTGTAGCAGGAAAAAAAAACATATTGGAAAATCTTTAGTGAATAATCAACATGGGCGGATCCAAGGGGGGGGGGGGGGGACCAGGGGGACGCGTCCCCCCCCAAAATTGTTCAAGTGCCCTCAAAATGTCCAAGTGCCCTTTTTGTTTGTAGAATTTTTTTTTTTTTAAGTAAACAATAATTATATTGTAGATAAATGAAATCAAGATTTTCGTGTACATGCGCAAGCTTGCAGATGTGTCTGTGTTATTGAGTCTCAATGGGGCCCCATTGAGGTTCTAACGTGAGTGACGCCAATTTACTTCATTATTACTAGTATATTATGACGTAGAACTGTAGGAATTCATATTAATTGTAAATATCAAAACTTGTAGTAAGGTGCCCTTTTGACGAGTCAATGTGCCCTTCTTTTTTGGTCCCCCCCTAAAAATATTTCCTGGATCCGCCCATGATCAATGAGACCAGGTGCCTTCAGTTGAAGCAAAAACTTTGCATCGTTATACCAGTGGATGTTGCTGACAAGTTTAGTGTCTTTATACAACTCATCTGTCTCTGACAGTCCTATACAGTCAAATTGCCACATTTTGTAGATTCATTGATTTTATAAGATTTATTACAATGTGACAAGACAGAAATGAATAATGAATGCAACTGTTTACACAAGTTACAATTTTTATATTCCTGATGTTTACACAGAATTACAATTTTAATATTCGCATGCTATTTATGCAGAAAGTGTGGATTTGGATTACGTTTAGTTATTTATTACAATATATATATAAAACTAATAATATATGTTACATGCAACTCTGACACAGCACCTTTAACGAATCCAGGATTACAAATTTGTTAATCATTGAACTTCTTAATGACTCTAGGATATGACAACTACGGACCTATAATGTTTAATATTCCCTGAAAATACAGGTACTTAGAGATGTAGCATGTACACACACCAAGTACCAACAGTACATCCAAACAGGCACTATCATCAAGTGGGTAGTTCATAACTTCGTAAAACAGTTCTTAAAAACAAAAATTTAACAGCATTACATCAATGATCACTTACTGCTAACGAACACCATTACAACAGATATCAAGATAAACAGATTTGTACATATACACTATACAATAAATATTAAATTTTCAAGTGAAAATCATGATTTGTTACATCTTTATGTTCAAACAGCAATTTTATGCATCAACAAAACTGCACACATGGTAGTTATCAACTATACTGTATCCATTTGGCATTTTTCAGTGCATAATATTTCAAGGGTAACATCTACAGGCCTTGGGAAAGAAAATAAGTATGTTCTGCTTTGTGTACAAATTACGTGGTCGCTATGTATATATGCATGAATTAAATTACATGTAAGTTAACACGTTGATTAACACAGTGTGTGACACAAAAAGATTGAGAATTTTAATTTTCAGGCCATTATTTGTCAAAAGTTAAGAATTATAGGATGCACAATTAAGGTCCTGTCAGTAGAACGACTAGAAATGTTTCAGCTCATAGAACACAGAAAACAAGAAAAATTACATCAGACATTGTCTAAGAAATAAGCTGGACTCTTTTTTTTCTTAAAGCTTCATAAAAGCTGTATTTGTCAGATATACTATACAATATTGAAAAGAGAGACATCTACCACGTTGAAATTTTTATTATATGTTCATAGCAAACTAGAGAATTACAGCTAAAAGGACAGAAAAGCACCAACAATCGCTGCAGTTTGAAATAAAACAGTACATGTATCAATGTCTAGCAGGCACTCTAACAACATGACCACAAGTACATCAAATGTTAGTATCTGATGCAGTTCTTGGAAAACACTTCACCCGTGTGTGGGAGCAGGTTCTAGCTCTGTGGGTAGAAACACTCGCTTGATGAAGTACTAGTATTCAGTCGCAGGATCGAATCTCCTCACTGAAATCACTGGGTCCCCCCTCCCCCGTCGCAATCAGTACCCTTTAACTGGTGTATCCAAGGCTGTGGTATGAGCTGTCCTGTTTGTGGGGAGAGTGCATATAAAATATCCCTAGCTGCTAATGGAAAACTTCAGTTTTCCTCTGAAGACCATTTGCCTGAATTATCAAATGTATGACACCCAACAGCAGATGATTAATTAATCAATGTGCTTAGTGATGCTTTCTGAATTTTACAGTCCTTGTAACATGGTTAAACCTGCTGATTAAATGACTGGGAAACAAATTAAAAAGTTCAACCTAGAGATTACTGAAATATCTACCAAACACTTACTGTCACAAATCATAACTTATTACACGGTACACTAGTTCTATGTAATTTTTAAATGTTTGTTATACTGTTCCTTTAAAACATAAAACACACAAAAAAAGTGGTTAGTCTGGTAACAAGATAAAAAAGAAAAAGAAAAGCAAAGTCAAGCAGACAAATGGGTGCTATTGTTTTAGGGAAACTAGTTCATCTAACTTTAATTTTTTTAAAAGAAGAAAACAAAACAAAATGGTCAACAAAACTATCTTCAAGTTGATAAAAACATGACAAATAACAGTTCTTGCTCAAATGCATGTACACCATATCTATAAAAGTTCTTTCAAATTGGTTCATATATCTGTTATTAAAGTCAACACTCATCTGGCGTAATACCAGACGACGAAGTGCTATTTAGATTTCAACTTATATCCAGACGTGTAGAGATATACAATAATCTCTTCAAAAAATGATTTCTGTACTCATGAGATACTGATGTCACAAGAAGCTACCGTATAAACGTTTTTCACCTGTCATAGCACTCTTAACATTGTGCACCACTTAGCTGCATCCATCTTCAGAATATAATACAGTATATGTACACTTCTATTATGCTTCGCTAAACATAAATAACATTAAAATTTATTACAAACATAAAGCACCAGATCATTATGAATAACTAATCTCTCAAAGCAACAGACATGTAAACACCATCAAGTTAATTGACAAAATCATCGTGTATTGTATTTCACACTGCAACTAAATAGTTTTTTATTTCGTAGTTTGCATAAACACACACTGTCCAATGCCAGTCACTGGTCTCAGGTATGTTGATGTGTGGTAATAATGACCCGAGGGGAAGAACTTTCCTTTTGGCACCGTCACTAACTCTAACCCTAACTCTATTTATTAAGTATTTATAATGTTCTTTATACGTGACAGTGCCAAAGGAGTCTTACCACCAGAGGAATGGTACTATCAATGAGTATGTACAAAACCATTCGAAACCTAATCAACTGTTTGTAACTAACACTGATAATTAATTTTGCTTAGTGTAATAGTAAAAACAATTAGGAAATTCTGCATTCAGAATAGAAATATCAAGAAGAAACCAACAGCAATAGAAAAACTGCATAACAGGGGCGTAGGCTGGGGGGTCGGGGGTTCGGATGAACCCCCCCATTGAAGCAAATGGTCCGCTCTCAGTACTAAAACATACAAGTTTATAAACATGGAGTTTCGGGTGGTGCAAAAACAAAATTAAAAAAGGTCCACTTGGTTCATATTCGACCCCCCCCCCCCCAAAGGTTCAGATCACGCTACGCCCCTGCATAAATGTGATTGGTAAAGCCAAAGAACCTAGTAAAAACATTGGATGTATTGAATGTAGGCCAACTGGTTTGGGCTCGAAATAGTCCATTACCATTTTTCAGTAAGGTGCTTAGTGGTTAAATAATAGTCCCGATTCTTCCAGTAAAACACAACACTCCTTCAAAACATGTTTCCCACAAACTGAAAACCCTCTCTGATCTACCATAAACACCACAATGACCACAAACACTGGGGCAGGGTGTATTTCTAGAGATTAATACTTGAAGCTAGAAGCAGGAACATAGTGAAAGCTTTTTAAAAAGTTTTTTTTTTTTTTTTTAAATAACTGTGTGACATTTGCAGATTTCATCAATTTAATACTGATATGTACATGTACTACTGGCCAATCAAATATTCTGTTAGATTCAGAATAACAAGAATTACGTGGAATTAAATGTCTCGTCTACCATAAACATTTTCAGTGTACTGTGACAAACATCCATAGGTGCAACTACAAGCCAAGTTTCATTGGCCTAGGACCAATAGTTTGTGAGAAACTGATTTAAATTTTTAAAACTTTAATGTTAAACTTTACTACAAAAGTTGACACTGTCGCTGGAAAAGTAATACTTATCTCGCCATTTTACTTCGTAAAGATAAGACAAAAAATATAATAACATGATTTGTAGATTATCCTAGCTATCCCTCAAATGTGACTAACAAGTAAATTAATGGTGGGATGGAAATATAATGCGGTATGATCACTGATGTAAATGGATGTCGATCATTTTAGGTAATGTAATTGCATTTTCATTAAACAGAAACAAATTAACACTTCAAAATTATTCACCAATGTAATAAAAATATGTCTAAGCAATAAAAATTACAGCAAAATGATTTTACTGACCACTATTCAAAATACCGTTTAATAAAACTGTTGTCCATTTTGAGCATTTCCTATGCTTTGAAAATAATTTTCGCAGTTATTTTATTATCCAATCACATTCCCTTTTAGAAACAAAAAATTCTTCCTCACATTTTGCACCACAACACTACTGGTACAACACACACCATACTTCAAACATTTAATAACTCAGAGTATTACATATTTTATACAACACCGCTGTTGCCATTTGAATCCAAATATTTCAATTCTTAAACCAAAAAACCCATCCCTAAAATATCCAACAGCTTTCAAATGTAAAACACGGCTAATGTCTTCGTCCATCAGGACCCGTGCTTATAAAACATTTAGAGTCCAGACTCAATTTCAAATAACGATACACGCATACAATTTGTATAACGTTGTCATGACATTAGTGTCTCAGACTGAGTCTCGAATCTAGACTCTAAAAGTTTTATAAGCACCAGGCCAGGTAAGACCATTTTAAATATAGATTTTTTTTGTTTTTGGAAACTGTACGCCTTGATCACAAGCAAAACAATATATGTATAATGTCAAATATGATACAAGTACACATCTAACAAAGAATGTCATTAATCAAGCAGGATCATGATAATCGGGTCAATGTTTGGTTTACGTTGTGCCACATAATTATGGAATATTTTCTACTACTGAGAATTCTTAAATAATTCTTAAATAATGCCTAAATAATGTGATATTAAATAGTGCCTAAATAATGCACCAGTTATTCAATTAAGTACAAACTGATCTGTATTATGCAGTCACGCGTCTTAAAAGAGAACGATGCAGAAGCTTAACTAACATACTAAGGGACATAACTGCAAATTTAAATCGGTGGAGGTCTTAATAATTTTGAGAACGAATGAATCCGATTAAGACAATGATACTTAATCCCAGTGATATAAATAACAACTTGAAGCCATTTAAAAATAAAATCACTTATTTGCGTAAATTATCGGTCTATTAGCAACCATACTTCTTTAATAGTTTTGTAAGATTTGGGCTTATATTCCGTTTCTTCCACATGACACATACATAAATTATCTATTAGCAACCATACTTCTTTAATAGCTTTGTAAATTTTGGATTTTATTCTATTTCTTCCACATAATACATACACTAATTGATGAATGCAAAATAAACAAATCTGCTGATTAAATGACTGGGGAACATTTTGTTTAAATGGGACAGACTAATGGAAAAATCCAATTTTCATTTTTTTTTTTTTCAGGACTTTTGGGGTAGGGTAAGGAGAGTAAAATAATGTACCCTAAAATTTTGCAAATTAATGCATATATTTTTATAATTCTTAGACGATTACAGTAAGAGAATTGCCGTTTAAAATGTCAAAGTGCATGAAATGAAACGTTCCATTTCGAAACATATCAAATTCATAACCTCCTAAGAGAGGAACATTCTGTTTTGTATTTATTACATACCCACATATTATTTTCTGGACGAAAACCTGTTGTTTTATTTGGAAAGATGAAGGACAAAAAAACACACAAAAAACCAATGTGAGGCTGTAACTGAAAGTGGCCGCTACCAATATGAAAGCACTGGCTTGAGGCATGAGGTACAAAACACCATCTAACTATCTAGTCAACACTGAGCAAAACTCTAATCATCTTGAGACTGTGTGCCCACCCCATTTAAATAATATTTCACATGGAACATTTTGATAACAAGATTCATGCTGCATTCACACAATCAGAAAACGGACTACATGCTACTGCTGAATGGATCACCACATGCGGTCATGAGCTCTCAATCATCAACCAGACTAAAATGTGAAGATGAACTCTGGAATTGTGTACAGTGATTTGAGTATAGTGTTAAAATTTATTAAAAAAAAGATTCTTCTAGTTTGACCAATTAAAACATGATCACTCGATGCATTTAGCTATGAAGTCCAGAAAGCGTTTGGCATATTGGTCCGGCCGGACTGTGGAAATCTCGGCACCAGCTCCATGCTTGACAGTCTTTGCAGCCTGCGCCGTCCGTTTTTTCATTCCATATTTTGTAAGAACATCTATCAAGGCCATGAAGTATATTTCTCTTTTGCCAGAGTCTGAAAGGCATAAATAATAAAAGTTAATATATTGGCAACATCCTCAGGTTTGGATTAGAGGAGACCTGGATTGTTTTCTCTTTTTGTGAATACTTAACCTGATCTAGCACTTTCCCACTTGTCAGTAGACCTAGCACTTGCCCACCTGTCGGTAGACCTAGCACTTTCCCACCTGTCGGTAGACCTAGCACTTGCCCACCTGTCGGTAGACCTAGCACTTGCCCACCTGTCGGTAGACCTAGCACTTGCCCACCTGTCGGTAGACCTAGCACTTGCCCACCTGTCGGTAGACCAAGCACTTGCCCACCTGTCGGTAGACCTAGCACTTGCCCACCTGTCGGTAGACCTAGCACTTGCCCACCTGTCGGTAGACCTAGCACTTGCCCACCTGTCGGGAGACCTAGCACTTGCCCACCTGTCGGTAGACCTAGCACTTGCCCACCTGTCGGTAGACCTAGCACTTGCCCACCTGTCGGTAGACCTAGCACTTGCCCACCTGTCGGTAGACCTAGCACTTGCCCACCTGTCCGGAGACCTAGCACTTGCCCACCTGTCGGTAGACCTAGCACTTGCCCACCTGTCAGGAGACCTAGCACTTGCCCACCTGTCTGCAGACCTAGCACTTGCCCACCTGTCAGAAGACCTAGCACTTGCCCACCTGTCGGTAGACCTAGCACTTGCCCACCTGTCGGTAGACCTAGCACTTGCCCACCTGTCAGGAGACCTAGCACTTGCCCACCTGTCAGGAGACCTAGCACTTGCCCACCTGTCAGTAGACCTAGCACTTGCCCACCTGTCAGGAGACCTAGCACTTGCCCACCTGTCAGGAGACCTAGCCCTTGCCCACCTGTCAGGAGACCTAGCACTTGCCCAGCTGTCAGGAAACCTAGCACTTGCCCACCTGTCAGTAGACCTAGCACTTGCCCACCTGTCAGCAGACTAAACTGAACATCCCAACAGCTGGGCTCAGAGGTCATGTTAAGAGTATGAACAGAAATATATGCACAATATTGTTAATGGAGTTCCATAATACTTTAATTTTAAATAGATCCAGAATTTTGTTGGACATGTATGCATGAATGTGCTTAGACTAACTACACCTATATCTACTTCACAATGTCATCTCCACGAATGACCATGAAAATTGGGGGGAAAACCCCCAGCAGAACAGTTTTTTTGGTTATAAATATACTTTATGTCAAATGTTTATGCTGTTGCTACTGCAGTGACAAAAAGGAAAGTTACCAGTGAAATTACTTTGACTTTTGTGATAATTCAGGGTTGTCAGTTAGGTAAAACTAAGTATTTTGAGGGAAAGAAAAGCCCTACAAAGTGATTAAAAGCCCTGTCTCACCAGCTGAAGGATTACTTTTGATTTTGAGGGAAAGAAAAGCCCTATAAGTGATTAAAAACCCTACAAGTGATTAAAAACCCTGTCTCACCAGTCGAAGGATCACTTTTGATTCTGAACAAAAGAAAAGCCCTACAAGTGATTAAAAGCCCTACAAGTAATTAAAAGCCCTACAAAGTGACTAAAAATCCTACAAAGTAATTAAACACCCTGTCTCACCAGCCGAAGGATCACTTTTGATGGCATATTTCTCCAGCTGTTCATCCAGCTCTCCAGTGAAAGGCAGGGAGGAGTTGGGGAGGGGACTGTCCGGTGGGGTGGGTACTGAACCACATGCGTCGGCCATGTCCTCGTCAAATCCGTTCTCCTCCGTGTCTCCGCTCTCATCCTCATCCTCACCCCCATCAGCAGCCGCAGCTGGAGCAGCGTCCACCGTTTCTGTCTGTGGCATGTCAAGGTCACTGATACCGACAATGAGACTGTAGTCCATCAAGTGAAGGCTGGACAGAAACTGAAACACAGACACACTTGTTAATTACTCAGTAGTCGCTAGTAACCATATAGATATTACGTATGATGGAGAGAAAAATGGATGGACAGCATTCTTGTCTGTTCTGAACACAGCAAGGCCTTTTTAGTGTAGTAATGTTATTAACAACTGCTGAAGAATTGTGGATATTGAAAAAATAATTTTAAGTTATTTCAATGTTTACAATAAAGCTCAACATTTCAGTTGTTATCCTTTTCGATGTGATTATTCTTACTTCTGCATCTTTCTGCAACATCGCCATCAACTTTTCCTTTGCATGTGGTCCTATGTGTATGCTAGCTCCATCGTTGACAAAATCAACATCTTTCAATGTGGGCAACTCCTTCGCCTGTGAATAGTAAAATAAGACAAATTGGGATGAGTGACAAGATGTGTTTGCAGGTTTTCAGTATCAGTGTGCAATTTTGAGGCGAGTCCGGGAGCCCGAGGGTTGCAAAAATCATATAGGACTCTCTAGCTTGGCTAGCAGACGAGCCTGCATAGCTCGTAAAAGTTACTGGTACAAATTACATTGATTCTTCGAAATGACCCAGTCACAGTGTTCGATATTACTCATTTTGGGCAGTATCCCAGTTGGATACTAACATTTTAAAATCTGGTATCCCACCTGAGAAGTTAGTATCCCACTTAAAAGAAATTTGTAAATAACATTGTAACAAACTTGAATAGCACTGTTCTCGTTCCCAGTCTATTGCTATTCGTGAAATATTTGCTGCATCTATTTTAAAGTAATACTGACATAAATTAATATTTAGCAGTAATCTAGAAGTGTTTCTGATATTACCAATGATAAACCTACCTGTATCAATTTTCTGCCGTTGTGGAATCAATATCTTAAATAAAATTTTAAGGGAGGAAACATCCAACCAAAACAATATTAACGTAGCGGTTCCCAGTCTATTGCTATGGTACTATTTCTCCAGTGCAGCATTAGAATGGGTACGAGCTCGAAAATATTGTTAATAAAAACGCTGTATTAAAAAAACCACAACCGTATATGGCATCTCGGTTGAATACTGGGTTATTAAAGTCTGGTATCCAAAATTTAATTCTGGTATCCCCGGGATATCGGGATACCATTAATCTCGAACACTGAGTCAACATATATCTCAAAATCTTGGGAAACCAGAGTCTTGATGCAAAACATTTAGTGTATCTTCTGTTCTACTGGAGACAGATGGCGGGGCTCGCTAGATTGGTGGCGGGCTCTCTCTTTAAAAAATTTAAAACCAAAATTGCACACTGAGTATACTGTTCAGCAGTGGTCGTTCTTTTGTCAGGCCACACTTTACATTGTTTGTACAAATGTATGTTATTTATGTAACTGTACTGACAGAACATGAGCAGATTGTCTATATCACCCACCCACCCAACTCCAACAATATACATCCAAAAGTCAACATGGCCAATTGTTTAATTCATGCTTTAGACCTCGACATAAAAGTGATTTAAAATTGCTCCACTAACTTATGATCATGGTGAGATATTTAAGATATATTATAATGTTGATACCATATAAATTCACATGCTAGGAGGTAAAAATTATGTCCTTAAACGACACCACTATAACACATTGCTTTACTAATTATCCTAAGACTGGATGTCAAACATTTGATAATTCCAAGCCACAGACGTCAGGTTACGTTTGTTTTCTTTAACGACATCACTAGAGCACCCTGATGTATTAATTGTCAGCAACTGGATGTCAAACATTTGATAATACTGGCATATAGTCTTCAGAGAAAGTCTGCTCTTTCCTGTTGACAAGACAGCACATACAATGGTCTTTGATATATACCAGTCACAGGGCAATGGTTGGGATGGGGATAAAATAATCAGAGAATGATTTCTCCGAAGGGGTTCCATGTAATGACCCCAGCACCTCAAGCGAATGCTCTTGTGATTAAGTTAAGTCCTACTCACACAAACACACACACACGCCCAACAAGAGGACGAGTTATGTCAAGTCGGTATTAGGATGCAGAATTTAGTGTGTTTTTCTACCTGTGGGTGTGGTCCACTTTAGTAGTCCCATTGTCTGCTTTCCAAGAAAAGCCAGTGCTGTGCGACTTGAGTGAAAAAAAATAAAACTAATAGAATACAAACCCTTTCTTTGTCACTAGCTTGCCTGTCAACTGTAGATCCCTGAAATGAAAATAAGAAATGTTCAACAGTTTCGGTTATCCATTTAACTAAGAAGTAGACTGCTAAATGTACAAAGGTTTATATACCGAAATGAATCAAGTTTGTTTTGTTTAACAACACTACTAGAGCACACTGATTTATTAACCATCAGTTATTGGATGTCAAACATTTGGTCATTCCGACAGTTACAAGTATTCAGAGGAAATCTGATAAAAAAAATTCATTAGAAGCATAAGAGATCTTTTTTACGCTCTTTTCCACAGAAAGAACAGTACATACCACAGTCTTTGTATACCAGTCATTGGGCATTGGCTGGGACAGAAAAAAACCTACTTCAGTACAGTGAGAAGACATGCAGTGACTGTACAGAGTAAAATCAATTCAGGTCAAGCAAAGGATATGCATGTGTGATAGATAACTGATGTACTTATGAAATCTGCTCATACTATAACTAGCTACATATATGTGCTTATGTTTGTTACGTATGTGTGTTGTAAATATTGTGTCTTAGCTATCTTTATTACCCATACATATCGGCAGTTCTTAGTTTGTATCAAAATGATACATCCCACTTGAAGTCATATGTGCTACCACAGCTGTTTTCGAAAATCATTTCACTAAGACATCAAGTCAAAAGGAAATGGAAGCTTGGTGTCAGTATCAAAACTCAACAACCTATGCAGCAATGTTGTTTATCTTGCACCAGTGAACCTATAGTGTCCTTCATGAGCCTATGACATCAATCCACGAGTTCAACATCAACAGAATTGTTGAACAGTGACTGGGGTATTCTATTTATTACCCACTATCAAGCTGACTTTATGTCAGATTGTCAAACAATACTAAATGTACAAGTGTGCTAAGCTGAGTACAAGAGACTGTGAAATAATATAGCTGTGATATATCGCGGATGACACAAGTACACACTTACTGTTCTGATTGTAATTTGTTTTTTAATTGTTCTCGGGAGGGGGAGGGTGGGAAGCATTGCCTCCCATTCCCACCAACTTTGAAGATAATGCATTGCCCCCTACCTCCCTCACCAGTTGAAATTCAAATTAATATTTAAACACTTCTCCTGGCCCCTACGGTCATTTGCTGATACCTATGATTTCGGTTCAGTCCATTTCAATTTTTTTTTTAAATATTGTTTCTGGTCATTTGTAAGCCTAATTTAATCACTTTACAACATAATTTACATTACATGGCCCGATTGACCAATTCCAAAACTGCATTATGTGAACGTAATAAATATTTTATACAGGTATTAAAAGAAAGTTAGCAAAATATGTAGGATATATGTGAACATGAGATTAAGTGCAAAGTTTATATATATTCTAACCAACTGTATAATCAAAGTTCTATCTGTGGTGGAAGGAAATGTTTTATTTAACAATGCACTGAACACATTTTATCTACGGTTATATGGCGTCGGACATATGGTTAAGGACCACACAGATACTGAGAGAGGAAACCCGCTGTCGCTACTTCATGGGCTACTCTTTTCGATTAGCAGCAAGGGATTTTTTATATGCACCATCCCATAGACAGGATAGCACATGCCACAGCCTTTGATATACCAATCGTGGTGCACTGACTGGAGTGAGAAATAGCCCAATGGGCCCACTGACCGGGATCGATCCCAAACCGACCACACATCAAGCAAGCGCTTTACCACTGGGCTACATCTCGCTCATTAACTTTAACGGATGATGAAATCCTGATTCCCAACACTACTAGTAACACAAATATTGATGCTCTTAACAGGAAACATTTTGCCATGCAAGTTTCAGAAATCAGTACAAAATTTTAAAACATTAACCAGTAGTCGCTAATCAAGATTTTGAAAACAAACTGTTCCCTGCTTTTATTACATACCTATTCAATCTTATTATAGTGATAAAGACATTTTCAAACCATGTGGTAAATTTATTTTGTATCACACATGTGCGATCTGGACCAGAACTTGTAAATGGGGAATTCCCTTTTTATTTTTACTGGTATTACTGATTTACAAATTACATCAAGTCATATTTGAAACATAGCAAAGACTGCCACAGAGTATGATTCTTAACATTAAGAAAATCCATGAATGGAGGATTTATTAACTGATTTAAGAAAGTGTAGTATGACGTTAAATTAAAAACTGTTTTTGTAAAAAATAAAAGAAGGTAATATAATAAATACAGAATTTAATATACATTGTTTATTTTGTGCCAAGAACATATATTCTTGCGCAAAATAAACTTGTGCAATAAATAGGAAATGAAAACAACATATGTGAAGTTCTGTATATATATTTTCCCTGTGTGTACACAGACCTTCAAGTCGTATTTCTTGTGTATGACGAGCCGCGGGCTGAAGATGTTCCTCATCACCACGAGATAGGTCTCCACGTCGTTCACCGTGATGCGGTACATCCCGTAATACTGGGGCAGCAGAGTCTGGCCATGATTCTCAACTATATACTGAAAATACAACACAAATACTACAGAGTTAAAGACACTGACACTTAGTTATATAGGCAGTCTGACTGTGGTTCTCAGCAATGTACTGAAAATACAACACAAATACTACAGTACAGAGTTAAAGACACTGACACTTAGTTATATAAGCAGAGTGGCCGTGGTTCCCAACTATATACTGAAAATACAACACAAATACTACAGAGTTAAAGACACTGACATTTAGTTATATAGGCAGTCTGACTGTGGTTCTCAATTATATACTGAAAATACAACACAAATACTACAGAGTTAAAGACACTGACATTTAGTTATATAGGCAGAGTCTGACTGTGGTTCTCAACTATATACTGAAAATACAACACCGATACTACAGTTAAAGTTATATAGGCAGTTTCAAATATTATTGGTAAAGTTAATACAACATGGTTCTCCTGATTTTAGTAGTAGCCCCACATTCATATTAAGTGAAACAAAAAGGGACATCACGAGTGTAGGAAGGTGCCAAAAAGTGTGTGTGTGTGTGTGGGGGGGGGGCACACTTTAATATTTACACACTTTTACACAATTATAAAGCAAATATAAAGCAAAATATCTGAAAAGTGGGGGGGGGGGGGCGCACATGGCCTTGCCTACACACACACACACACCGTTTCCTACACCAGTGAGGGTATGGACTTTACCTTTCAAATTATGACATTTATTGCCATGTCCAGTTAAAGGTGGGGACAATTAAAGCATTTGGCCTGGTATGCATATTCAACGATATATAATGCACATTATTGCTTAATATCAGCAAGTATAATCGTATAGTTAATTAATAAAACAGTTAAATGTGACGGTTATTATATATAACGGACGCAGCCATTTTGTACCATCCCAGTGAATATGCCTTCTTGCGAGCTGGTGGTTACGTAATACTTAATGTGTCACGTCATGAATTAGTTTTCGAACTGAAGAAACAAAACATACCTGATTTTTGCGAATGCATCGCAATGTTCTGTAATAATAGCCATCCCAGTAAGCCAGCAACAATTATATATTATTTTTCAATACAAAATAAACTACCATTGTCAAAGTGTTGAAATAACTGTATTATGTTTTGCACATAAATTAATCCACGTACTGAAATAATGGGCATTATCAGCCGTACTGCTTTATTACTGTAAGTAATTCTGTAAAACCCTTGATTAAGTAGACTTTCCCATCTAAAATCACAAAACTGACCAATTACGTAGTCCCAAAGAAAAGAAAAGTATCACTTGGGTATTGTGAGTGGTCGTTTTTGCTCGAACGTACCCTACCAATAGGCCTAATAATATGCATTTTTTCTTTGGATTTTTTCAAAAAGAAAAATACTATAACTCCATTTCATTCTATTGATGCAAATTGAAATATATTTAGTTAAATAGTTTATTATACTATCAAGTCAATTATGTTGTTTTACAAGTCAGGTTGATGAAAGCGAAGCACCTTGTCATAAATTAGAGCATTTGTTTACACTGTGCATAGACGAGATGGACGGAGCTGACGTCACTTCGCCCCAAGCTATACCACCGGTCGTCACAAAAACGAAACAAAATGGCTGCCCCCAGTTAGCAGGAATAATCATGGTTATTTTATTAAGTCTAAAATTACGCGTTTTTCATTTGTTAAAGTGTCAGTATGTGTTGGTGGTCCGGGTATGCATCTTTCCAACACATAAGGCTCGTTTGAGTTGACTCTACCTTTAACACCTAATGTTAAAGTCTGGACTCGCACAAAAATGTACATAAGACTGAGTTCTCAGAAAGTCACAATAACCCTAACGCTTTGTGGCAAGCTTGCATTCACTGTTACATGCATTTCAATACTATTTCCATGTACTATGTGACTGCTGTTTTTAGGAAGTACAGCCATCTGATAACTACCTAGCAAAAAATCTATATGGACTAACCAAAAATATCTTGGTTATCTGCCCGTATGCCAGAGCACAGTCTCATTTTGCTGCTATGGAAGTGGCAGCATACCACATGGACAGTAACTGTTGTTATCATTTAGTAATATGAATATCAAATAAATACTAGAGGTCAATGTATTTGTAATCATCAAAGAAAGATTTGAAAAGGTATATCAGTGTTTTATATTATTTTTCAATATAGATTGATTTCCTAAACTGGACTATATTAAGCAGCTACATAAAATGTAACACAAGAAATGCTGGCGTAGCAATTTATAGGGTAAAGTCTGCCGGATATGATCTACAGAGCTCCAGCACATGGTCTGTAGAAGATGTCGCAAACTTATTTAAGCTTCAAATCTTGCAGAAATTCATAGTTGTGTTCTAACAAAATAGAACACATTGCATGAAATTATTTCACCAAATAAAAATAAAATTCATCAACTATTTTTAAAATTTGCAATGGTGAGTGGCAGAGCTAGGTCTGGACTAAATTATGATGAAAGAACCCACTGAATATGCATAGGCTACACTTTTCAGTTGTACCCGGACTGAAGCATGTTTGTTTGTTTTTTTTTCACTGTGTTACTATTACTATAGCCCTTACAGAAAGTTAGCAGCTCAAAGAGGTCTACCTGATGATACGGTTTTAAAATGTGATGCATCTGTTCCACCTCCTCTGTGACCAGCGTCTTGATGAAATATCTCTTGTCAAACGACTGCAGCATCCGCGCCCCGCTGCGACCGGGAGAATCCATGTCAATCGGCTGCTTTGACAGAGAGTTCTGAAAATATCAGTAATGCACACACAATATTAAAACTAAAAACTACATTATGTGTGGTAGAAGTTCTGGGTACTATGAAATTAAGTGAAAATAAGTTAACCAACTGTGTCACTGGGGATAAACTTTATGAATCCATAAATAAATAAATTTTGCATTTATCTATTAACATAAACATTGAAGCATACTTTGAATTTCCCTTCAAGTGACACTGAACACAACATGAATGCCAGACTGTAAAGCTGATCACATGACTTTATTCTCAGCTATTGTTTCGTAATTACCATTGTTCCATGTGCTAAATGGAAACATTATCTGTGTTAATGTAGACTAGTAACACTGAAAAGCAGACATCCTTTTGTTGAATAATGATAATAAATCCTGGCATTGGCTAACTAAGGTTTATGGAACACCAATAACATATGCCTTATTAGCATAACCCAAATTAATTTGAACCAAAATATAATGTGAAGTGTCAGCTGCCTAGAACGTTTGACCAGTTTGTTGTTTATATAAATGGTAGCAAAAAAAGGTGGTTACGTTAGTGTGCAGTCATACTAGTTGGTGAAAGGAGGGGGGGGGGGGGGGGGCACTCACCTCGGGGTGCCATTAATAACATTAATAAAGAGCTCTTTCATAGTTAGAGTTTGAAAACATAACTTAATTTTTATCTTCCACTAATCACATCTTTATTGTTCCATTGTATTACATTGATAAAAAAAAAAAAAAATTGAAGATTTTCAGACCTGTCCGATTACGGGGAGTTATCACTCTTGCTCTCCATCTCCCCTGAGACTAATTCAAGAGGAGTAGCTGTTATCTTCCCTCAGCATGTCAATTTATATGGTATCAAGATGGTAATATCTTAAATGGCTTCCCATGATGTGATTTAGGGGAGTAATTAAGCATTCTTGTCAATATTCTTCACAGCGAGGTCTGGCTTTTGCTTAATATTTTATAACACAAATAGTTAAGAATGGAGTCTTTATTTATCTCATTTTCTAATTTTCAACTTGCTAGTTTAATCTTTGATTTGGAAATATGTAGTAACAATAGCGACATAATGGATTCTTACCAAATAGTCATCGTCATCAATGCCAAATCGCTCCCGCAAGTTCTTGAACACAATTGGGCAGTATTCTTTTACTTTGAAATGGCTAGGCATATTATCTCTGGAAAAAAAAGATGTAGAAAACAACAATTACTTGCCAGTCTTATAACACTTTTCCCCCATAAATTCAAACTTTCAGTGAAACACTGTATACATAATATTTACTACATATAACATTAAAAAACAACAACACAAACAGTGCAACTTATAATGATTATTTTTAGTACAGATCTGTTTTTACTATGCTAATACAATATTATAACAGAACAACAAAAGTACTGTTCACCCCAAAACTGAACACTAAATATAAGTACGTATATATCATATTATTTTATTTTTTAATATGTTTAATCTTCAACACATAATTCATGTTCAACAAAATAAAAATTAAGGTTCAACATGTTAGCTTCTGTTTATCGTTGAAGAGTTGTCCATAGAAAGGAAGAAATGTTTTATTTTTGGTTATATGGCATCAGACGTATGGTTAAGGACCACACAGATATTGAGAGAGAAAACCCACTGTTGCCACTTCATGGGCTACTCTTTTCGATTAGCAGCAAGGGATCTTTTATATGCATCATCCCTGACAGAATAGTACACACTACGGCCTTTGATATACATGGCTCCGTGCTTATAAACCTTAAAGTCTAGACTTTAATAAAGTCCAGACTTTAACATCATGGCAACGCCATTCAAATAGCATTACGTTAATGTCTGGACTAAGTTTTATAAGCACGGGCCCAGTCGTGGTACACTGGCTGGAACGAGAAATAGCCCAATGGGCCCACCGACGGGGATCGATTCCAGACCGACCGCACATCGAGCGAGTGCTGTACCACTGGGCTACGTCCCGCCCCCAGTTGTCCATAGTGTTAATCAAACGTCAATGCCTCCTAGTTGTGGACTACTGGTTAGACAACTTCATGCTGACTGCATAGATGACTTACCACTGTCTTACACACGGATCCAGGATTATTATATAAAATGTGTCGCACATGTACTAAAGTGCTATGGTCTTGCTTTGTTTTAGTTTTACCACACCACTAGAGCACATTGATTTATTAATCATCGGCTATTGAATGTCAAACATTTGGTAATACTGACATATAGTCTTAGAGAGGAAACCCGCTACGTTTTTCCATTAGTAGCAAGGGATCTTTTATATGCACCTTCCCACAGACAAGATAGCACATACCACAACCTTTGATATACCAGTCATGGTGCACTGGTTGGAATGAGAAATAGCCCAATGGGCCCACCCACGAGGATTGATCCTAAATCGACCGTGCATCAAGCGAGCATTTTACCACTGGGCTACGTCCCGCCCCGTTGCTATGGTCTCGAGTTTAATAAAGTTTTAAAACATGAGCATGGGGCCCTGGATGCACATGACATGAAATCTTACTTGTTAAACATGTGGTTATCAACTCGTATCTTGCTGTAGGCCTTGAAGTCATCTGGCATCAACATGACCTGGAGATTTACGTGAGTCAGCTCCATGATCTGAAACAAAAAGACACAGACATTTCTTCAACAAACTTAAGAAATAATATTCTGTACGGAATGTTTTATAACAACTCAGCATCAATAGTCACACTAACAACTACTACTACTGTTCTTACTAGCTAGTCAAAACCATTGGCGGCATGGTTCGAAATTAATTTTGTGCAATGGGGAGTAATCACTGTTTCTCATATTTTAGTCTGGATGTAGATGCTAGAAAATGAGAAGCAGATTTAGGCAACTTGTTGTACTGATGTAAACTTTACTCTCCGTTTATGTAAATTTATATCATTTAATATCAATTGTCCTAATGTTGACATGTCATAAACAAAATTTAAAAATTGTTTTACTATGTTTTAAAAGGGCTCAAACCCAACCTAAATTGGCATGGTTACTATAAAAATTGCCACAGGTTAGGGACCTCACTTCTGTCAGTTGTTTTATTTTTGTCACTGGATAAAAACTATTGCCATGGGTTGAAGGAATCATTTTTGGTTTTTATATTTGTTGCAAAAGTTACTGGTTTAAAATTGCTGGATGCAGGCTCAGAACTGCCAGGGGTGAGTCAGTGAGTATTTTGTGAGTATTCAGAACTGCCAGGGGCGAGTCAGTGAGTATTTTGTGAGTATTCAGAACTGCCAGGGGCAAGTCAGTATTTTGTGAGTATTCAGAACTGCCAGGGGCGAGTCAGTGAGTATTTTGTGAGTATTCAGAACTGCCAGGGGCAAGTCAGTGAGTATTTTGTGAGTATTCAGAACTGCCAGGGGTGAGTCAGCGAGTATTTTGCCTATCACAATGACATTTAAAAATTGCCGTAGGTAATAAATTCTAACGTTCAAACCTTGTTTTAAGGTGGAAAGTACAAGTTCTCGTGAAATGGATTATCACAAAGCATATTGTGTAATTTGAGCGGCAACAGTCTCTTGCTCCCTGTCAAGTTTAAACCTTGGACTGGTCTCATTTCTGAGTCAGCTATGTCATAGATTACTCACACTGTTAAGAAAGGTGCTTAATATAGATGTTTACTTTATGTATTAATAATAATACTGTGTAACATAATAGAACAGCCTGGTACTTTGTAACATAATAGAACAGCCGTGTACCGTAACAGTAGATTTTACATGTGTGCATTTTCGCATGAACACACAACGTGTATGTGTATGAATGTACAATGCACTGATTTACATATGAATATGCAAAATGCATGCTACATGTAACAAACAATAGATCTATAAACTAGATGTACTTGTATAGCTCTACAATTTTATACAAACATGTACAAAAACTCAACGCCATAGTCAATTACACAACATACATGTACATCAAAAATGCATTTTCATATTTAGCAGTCAGCTAACTGCTACCTACTATTGCCAGCTCAGTCACCCCATTTTTCAACTGAAGAATTTTTTTTTTTTAAATAATAAATATTAGTAAATTATAGTTTTAGAACCAATCATTTTTTTTTTTTTTAATCATACCCGGTACCAGTGATCTAAAATGATCAGGGCTAGCCAAATTTGCCAATTGCGAATTTTTAAAGCAGTTGGCGAATTATATTTTAGTTTGGCAAAATAATTTCTAGTACTAACTGACATTTTTTAGAAAATAACTGACAATTTCTGCAATTTTTGAATTTTAATAGACAATTTGGCTAAATGTTTTGCTCACCCAGAGTTAGGCCTGAATGATTGAAGACAAATAGCCTGGAATCTACCTACAGAGCTGTTTTATTCAGCGAGACGACCACCTGGATATGCCATAGGACTCCAGGGAACCAATCTCTAGAACTACATAACACAGACGTGAGGCCCGTCAAGCTTTAGCCAGCATAATTCTATTTGCCTGCTAGTTGAATCCAGAGCACGTTATAACACATTTATTTCCTGATGAAGAGCATAAATACATACTAATAACAGGTATAATTTGATAATGAGATCGATAGTGTATGATATGACTTTGAGACTACAGGCTGTTATGGTTATTACTGTGTATGTAGAAGAGCAGGTGTGGGGCAGAATACATGTATTATTTTATGGGTATTGAATCTTCATGGATGTCATTTAATGACAAATCATTTAATGTTATGAGTGATACATACCATAAAATACTTCAAGAACAGCTTTAGGCCACAAGTTAGCTATATTAACACAGACATGATTGACAGATATAAGAAATTAGATCATGTTCTCAACAATGGACACACAAACATTGTGCTGTTCACTGCAATTGACAATATTTCAAAATCTTACATAACCTTAAGTCGTTTCTTAGATTTCATAGCATGGAAACCGACTGCTTGGTTACGTTAACTGTATCTGCATAATTAGCGAGTAACCTGGTCCTAATGCATGGGTGCCATGATTCTGTTCCACAATGTTATTCCAAATGTATTATAAACAACTGATTAATTGATTTTGCAATTTCTATTTAACTTCTGATGTGCTACTAGTGTCCACAAATCTGTGTAGAAATTGGAATTACAGACCGTGATATGCATGCTCAGTGGAAGCAAATATATACTAAGTACTACATTATCGGTAATCTATCCTACTTTCATAAAATGTGCTTCTTAGTTCAAATACAGTGAAATACGTCTTGGATGAGAGACGTACTACCAGTCTAATATGATCTATAAAGTCTGAGACAAAAAATATGGCTAGCAGTGTTTCTGCCAGAAAGAAATGTTTGGGTATGGCACTGTGAAATGGAATATTTACAATGCGTGTGCTGAATGCAACCAGTCGATAGGGGGTATGGTTTAGGTTTAGGGCAATCTAATTAAAATTAGCTCCACTATTACATGTGGATCTAACAGCAGCCAGTTGGAGCTCATGTCTACCAATCAAAACCTTACTTGCAGAATCATGCCAGTGATTTAAAAATAACTTGAAAACATTCCGAATTATCCTGAGGGTATACGACATGTTTCGTGTGAATTACGAATGCCTTAAAACATGTAAAACTGAAGACTGATTTAGTTAGTTTTTTTATAAATAAAGAATTTTTAATGTAAAATTGAAGACTGATAACCCATCCCGTACGTATTGGTATGGTTCGCTGTACTGTGGCCACTAAAATAGACTCGCCCGATATTTTTAGAATTTGTATGCTCCCAAATAACGTTATAAAAGGCGAAGTGTGATTGGTCAATATTTAAATTAATATTTACAGACGAAATGTTACCTGGACATTGGAGACTACGCAGTGTTGTTAGCAATCTGATTAAAATTAGTTCTACTGGTCTAAATAAGGCATTCGTAATTCACATAAAACATATCGTATACCCTCAGGATAATTCGGAATATTTTCAAATTATTTTCAAATCACTGGCATGATTCTGCAAGTAAGGTTTTGATTGGTGGACATAAGCTCCAACTGGCTGCTGTTAGATCCACATGTAATAGTGGAACTAATTTTAATTAGATTGGGTTTAGGGTTAGTGTTAAGAAAATCATACAGTAATGATAAGAGTAATTAATTTTGTTAAAAGGTCAACTTTAAAAATACAATCTACAAAACCATTTGGGTATGGCGCCATAGTATATATAGGTAACACAAGAATGTATATATGCATTTGTAAACCAACTGTCATTAAATCCCAATTAAATTCCTCTATTAAATATCGGCCAAGAATTATGTACATATACAATGCACATACATGTATGTATGTACAACTATACATAAACATGTACGTGTATGCAAATGAATAACAAGAAAACATTTCAATATAGACTGTTAGAGATCTCTTTCCTATCACATGACAGCTGGCCAGCACTACAGATATTTACATGGTTATCCAAATGTTCCGCCGCTATATCCACTGAGTGCCAACATAATACAAACAGCAGTGAAAATCAATAGGAATCGATGAGAAGAACAGGAGGTCATGGAAGCATGTGTTTGTTCGGGAAATAAACACAAAGCAGGCCGAATAAGCAGCCTAAGTGATACAGAAATATAATTAGTAGGCATACATCGATACGATCAGTGTAGATATGGTCAATCGGTGGCGATTTGTTTTCGCCTGCCAGCTATTGGTATAAATAATCATTCATGAAGCATAATATTTTAGAACTGTGTAGCAATCGGTGAAACGTGCATAGCTAAACTGAACAAAATGTTTTTTCTGTTATTAAATATTTTAATGTATGTATGAGTTTATCACAAATTGTTAACGCTAAAGTTTGTTTTGTTTAACAACACCACTAGAGCGCACTGACTTATTAATCATCGGCTGTTGGATGTCAAACATTTGGTCATTTTGATGTAGTCTTAGAGAGGAAACCCACTACATTTTTCCATTAGTAGCAAGGGATCATTTAATATAGGCACCATCCCACACACAGGACAGCACATGCCATGGCCTTTGATATATACCAGTTGTGGTGCACTTGCTTTAATGAGAAATAGCCCCCAATGGGCCCACTGAAGGAGATCGAATGTAGACTGATGAGAGCTTTACCAATGGACTATGTCCTGCCCTGAGTTTACCACAAAACATATAATCATGTGCGAAAACAGTTACGAGTCCATTTCCAATGCTGTATTAAAACAAAACGTGCTTTAAAACACTTGAAATAAAAAAACTAGCAAAACATCAAATTCAGCACACAGAAAAGTACATGATCAATGCAAGTTGCACATGTCACACATGAAAAAACACCCATAGATCACATCTAAAGTGTATCAAAACAATGCCACGATTGACAAAAGTGTGAACGTGCATTTTTCATGCAACAGGCTGCAATATCTACATACGCCATAGGACAATGGTTTGGATGCCAGTATTCATCAATAATAAGACTAGTAAATCGCTCCCAGCAGTGGTTCCAAACACGATTACACAATTTTAGTGTACAACATAATACCAATAGTGTGAGAAAAAAACAACTGTTCCCACACAGGCTAAATAACAAATAGCACAAGAGATATTTTACGTTATAAGATAATTTCTTCACTTTCGACCATGCATAATAATTTTACTACGTGTGTATCCCAAAGAATCAGGGTAAACTGAAGGAATTTAAAGATTTTTGTTCAACAACACTTGGGCATACTGATCGGTTATTGGATGTCAAACATTTGGTAACTCTGACATGTACAGTCTTAGAGAGAAAACCTGCTACATTTTTCCATTAGTAGCATTTTTAACACACACACACACACACACACACAGAATAGCACATACCACAGCCTTTGATATACCAGTCATGGTGCACTGGCTGGAACAAGAAATAACCCAATGGGTTCACTGACAGGGATCAATCCTAGACTGACAGTTCATCAGACAAGTGAGTGCTTTACCACTGAGCAATGTTCCACCGAATGTCTACATTTTGCAAAAAATGTATATATAATCATAGTAAAAACACTCATGTTTTACAAGCCATTCATTCGGAAGTTACATATTACCAAAACTATATTTTGCTTTTATGAACTTATTTAACTGATGTCCAATAAAAGAAAGAAAGAAAGAAGTGTTTTATTTAACAATGCACTCAACACATTTTATTTATGGTTATATGGCGTCAGACATATGGTTAAGGACCAAACAGATTTTTTTAGAGGAAACCCGCTGTCGCCACATAGGCTACTCTTTTTTACGACAGGCAGCAAGGGATCTTTTATTTGCGCTTCCCACAGGCAGAATAGCACAAACCATGGCCTTTGTTGAACCAGTTATGGATCACTGGTCGGTGCAAGTGGTTTACACCTACCCATTGAGCCTTGCGGAGCACTCACTCAGGGTTTGAGTCGAGATCTGGATTAAAAATCCCATGCCTCGACTGGGATCCGAACCCAGTACCTACCAGCCTGTAGACCAATGGCCTGCCACAACGCCACCGAGGCCGGTCCCAATAAAAGATTGAATGGGTGGTGGTGAGGGAATAATCAATCAAAAAAGGCAATTTACTCACCCATCCAATTCCATTTGTTGGAATTGACTTCTAACTGGTATTAATTACAACAAAGACTATTTGTTGGGCCCATATAAAACCTGATATATAATATATGATCCGGGTACAAATTTAACCAGGGAAAGCAGGCACCCCCTGGTTATGGTCAGGGCTTCTAGATTATGGTAGCCCCACTCCCATGGCTAGTGATATTCAGTGTTGGGCTAGTAAATAACTACTATAACTAGCCCGATGGCTAGAGGGAAAAACCTCTTGTCCAAGGCTGCATTTACATATTTTGTAAATATGAATGTCCTACCTCCTCTTTTCACCCAAATCTAAGGTTTTTTAAGCTCTATCTCCCTCTTTAGATAACATTTCTGATTATTACTATTAATTAAATTGTATTTAATTAAAGTAGGACTAGTGAATTTTCAATCATGGCTAGTACATTTTTAAAATCACTGATCCCATGGCTAGTGGATTTTTATAAAATTCTAGAAGCCCTCTTATGGTGCTACAAAAACAAACCAGTCCCATAGGGTTGGTTAAATTTCGATCTAGACCATATGATAATCTTGTAACACTTGCTTTGATTGTTGTCTGTACGAAACTCCGGGCTAGCTCTGGGTGAGCAAAATATTTTGCCAACTTGTTTATTAAACTTCAAAAATTGCAAAAATCAACAGTTATTTTCTTAAAAACGTCAATTATTATATGAAATTATTTCGCCAAATTAAAACAAAATTTGCCAACTATGTTCAAGAAACTGCAATCAGGAAGCATTTATTTTAAATGTATAAGTCAATGTTATTCACTTATTGACCACTGACAAATTACTGGGTTTACTGGTTAGCCTTGAACCCAGACTCGAACTGCACACGACTAGTTTTGATCCACATATAAGGCCCACAGCTATAGAAGTTCAGCAGCAAGTAACCGGTGCTTAAACAATGCACATAATCTTCAAAGTAATTAGCAGTCAAAAAGGAGAATGCTTGCATTACAACTAATTAAGTTTTGTTAGATAAAATGTTTTAGCAGTCACAATTACTTTGCAAAAACTGAATAAAATTCAGTTGTGGCGCACTGGCTAGAGCGAGAAGTAGCACAACGGGAATACAGCTTATTTAGTAACTGCACACTTAGGATACAAATAACTTTATTACTGGGCAGATATTTTGGTTTAACTATGAATTGAAATCATCATATATTCCATTTAGCATCAATTTCTTTGCCGGCAACCATTATTATTTTAAAGCTTTCTGTATTCAGTCAAAACCTACGAAGGACTTCAGCTTTGGGCCAGATATGTGCGTATTGGTAGCTTTGTTCATCCAGATTGATTCCGGGAGTTACTTTAACTTTTATTTGGTTTTAGGCCAAAAATATCTGCACTAAGTTTGTCTCAAAATTTAACTTTTGAAGTCTGATTAATCGAGTGTAAAGATAAAATCGGAGATAATCATGCTTAAGATTGTTTTGCAGGTTTGTACAAACATTCCCAGTAAGGTGTTTTGTTATTTTGAAATCTGGGCCTGTTACATTTTGTTTAGGCCTGCTAAAATCTTTAAAGGGCCTATTAAACTAGTAATAGTATGAAACACACTGCCATCCCAAGTTGTTCCTACATGTGAGGTTTGATGGTGTTGTATGCATCAGTAAGCAAGATATGGTCTGGACAAGGATTTACTGTTATCTGAGGTAGACCTTGTAGAGTAGGTCAGGGTGACCTAGTAATAGTATGCAACACACTGCCATCCAGAGTTGTCCCTACAAAGTGCGATTTGATGGTCCTGCATGCATCAGTATGCAAGATATGGTCCGGACAAGGATTTACTGTTTAGTGCAGTAGACCGTAAAAGGTAAGTCACAGTGACCCAGTAATATTATGTGATACACTGCCATCCCATGTTGTTCCTACATGTGACGTTTGAATGATCCTGTATACATCTGTATGGTCCGGACAAGAAAAGGTTAACAGATGGATAAATGGACGGACAATACCAAACCATAATACGACCCATCACAGACGGGCGTATAAAAACCAATACAGGGTTGTTTAGGATTTGTTCAGTAAATCAATAATTGCTTTGTTACATTTATAATGAAATTGATAAGATACATGTATGAATATTTATTTGAGATGAGTTTCTAATGCTATAGTCACATATCCACCGATTTGGGATAAGACACCCGCATGGGCCCAAATTTCTGGGAAAAATTGCAAAATCTCACGGCAGCCGCAAGGGTGCTGTGGCTATCCTGTGGCACCATGGCATTCTTCCCTCACCGTAGGGCGCATCGGAAGCTTTTAGTTAAAAGTTCCTGATGTGTCGTAGAAATTTGTATTGGCCGTAAACATGTATACAGCATCACACAGGCCCAATATGGCCCCTGCAATATTCGTACGGATGTCGTACGATTTTGGCACTGAATTTTGGGCCCCTCAAATTGTACGGCACCCATACAATTTCCAAGGTGCGAGTCCCTCTCGAGCCCAGTACGATGTTTAAAAATTGTACAGGTATCTCATGGCTCCTGTCCGACTGCCTTACGACATCCGTAGGATTATCCTGCGGTACCCTTGCAGCTTACCCACAGGCACCTTGCGATTGGAGTCGAGAAAACTTCAAAAGGCACCATGCGGGCCCCCACTGAATATGTGACTGCTACACATAGATGCTGCAGACCCCTGTGATACCGAAATCATAGAAATCTACCGTAGGTAGAAAATTTATACAGGGCCCGGTGGATATGTGACTGTAGCATAACTCTAGCTGGCTTTTCTCTGGGCTGGTCAT